>NC_046159.1:48686183-49007433 GCF_011064425.1 Rattus rattus
GGGGTGGTAGCAATCACAATGGGCTGGGTTCTCTTCCACCAATTACTAATTAAGAAACTGTCCTACAGCCAGATCTTATGGAAGCATTTTCTCAATTGAAATTCCCTCCTTTCAGACAACTCTAGTTTGTGTCAAGTTGACATAAGACCACCCAGCACACAGGCACATCTCATCTATTCATTTGTATATACTGTTATGCTGACCTCTTGTTGCAGTCCCCAAATCCCAGGATGTTCCACCTGTGGCCTGGAACACAATAGATGTTTATGTCTCTCTGCCCCAGTTCATAGGAAACTTAATCTGGATTTAAGCCTTTGGAAGGGAATTAGGCTGGAATAAAACCCTAAAGATTAAGCCTTCAGAATAGTTTAGGACTCTTACAAGATGAGAAACCACCCTCCCCCCTCCCCCCAACCCCCCAACCCCTGCAAATGTGAAGATTTCCACCAGGAATCATTTGCTTCCCACGAATCCAATCCTTCTGGTACCCAGAACTTGAATGTCCACAAGTTCACCACCACTACAACAGATAATTACTTTCTGCTTAAGTTATTCAGTCTGTGGTGTAGCTCAAATGAACCCAAGCAGGATCTTGGCTCTGGACAGTCCCTCTTCATCCAGACACCCATACAGACAGTCTCTTACCTCTTGGAGTCCTTTGGCAAGTGAGGCCTCCTCGGACGTCATGTGCCCATTCCAGTTATTCACACCCAGCCCATCTGCTCCAGAGGTCTTTGCCTTCAGCACATCTAACTTTCCAATATTTTCCCTGTTTGTAAAACACACTACCTCCTTCACTCAGGCCAGTTCTGAATAATTACCATGACTGGAACTGAAACTCTTTGGAGTACACTAAATTCAAGGTCATTTTTTTGCATCTTTTAGCCACCCTCCCCTGATTTATCACAATGCTTTCGTACGGTGTACACGCCATCTGCCTTGAGTGAATGGCTAGGACTCAGCTTAAATGAAATCCAACTTACTGTGCTATTCCCCCACCCCGGTGAAGGATCCTGCCCTGTCTCTTTACAGCCACTGAACTGCACTGAAGATGTATTTACTTGTCTGTGTTATCTTACTGTTATTTGCTATTAATTTCCTGTGTATTGTAGGTCAGTGTTTGTATATCTTATTTTAGAATGTTATAATCTTAATGGACTAGTTTATGAGTGGGCGGTGATGGCTATTTCTCTTCTGCTAAGATATGTAATCAATATATCAGCAGCAGGCAGTCAGCATGTCTTTATGTAGTGGTTAGGCATTCATTTCATTGCAAGGTTCGCTTGTGCATTCATATAAGGAATCAACAACTCAAAGTTAGAGCATAAGCCGTACCACCCCTGTCTATATATCCAAATGACTGTAACCTACTCGAGAGGCACTTGTACGACCATTCTTATTGCTACTCTATTCACAATGGCTAGTAATGGGACCAGCCTAGATATTCATAAATAAACGAATGGATAATAAAAATGTAGTGTATAAACACAATGAAATATTACTTATCCATAATGAAAAAATGAAGTTATGAAATGCAATAAATTGGAAAAAAATATACTGAGTGAGGTCCTCTCATATGTAGATCCTATTTCCAAATCTTCTGTTTTATGAGCTTAACTTGGAGCACACATGGAAAGCTGGACACTAGAAGGCAAACCTTTGAGGAATAGCTAAAGGAGGAGAAAGTAGATCATAGGGATACGGAATGCTGGGGGTGGAAAGACTTAAGCAGGGAGAAGCACAGGAATGAGAGATGTGGGCTGAAACAATGAAAGGGTTTATGAAAAACCACTTGGAAATCTAATGTCTCACAATCCAATTGGACAAGTAATTGGAACAGTAGAATATATGTGAGGTGAAAGAAGAATGGGAGCACTGCTGCTTAAAGGGTTAACCAGGGAGGGATGAGGGGGATGACGAGAGGAAGAGATTCTGGGTGGGCAAGTGTAACTATAAAGGTATGAAAAAGCCTAATGGAGCCCAATAGTGAGTAAGATAATTTCACATTACAACTTATTGCTTACACACTGTAGCTTTAGGACCTAGAGAAACCAATCTAAAACTCACCAGGGGACTTCCTCCATGCTGGTCAAATTTCATAGTGCAGGAAGGTGCTATATACACTTCTAGGAGAGAGAGACCAATGGTTTTACCCAGCACTAGACTCTGTACATTGTAATACTGACCTTCTAACAAGATGTGCTCAAAGATGTAATAGTGCCAGGACTATTACAGAGGTAACTAAATACTGCCTAATTAAATCTGGTGACTGCTGTACAGAAGAGAATTTCAATCCTGGTACTGTAAGTCTCATTAAAAGTCCCTGGCTGGGAAGGTCATAAGCCTTAAGGTAGAATCTGATATTGCTGTTTTGCTAAATGGTTAATGCTGTAAGGAGACTTTTGAAATCTTTAAGTGGATGTCCTTAGACCTGAGCAGCTTGTAACCTGAGTCAGAAAGCCTTCTTTTGTCAGTGGGCAGTAGTCAGCAAAGGGATACAAAACTGATCAAAATGCTGAGAAAAGGAGACAGAGAACTCACCCTTAAACAGAGCACCTGTATCAATTCTTCTGCTTTAAGGTTCAGGGAACATTATGTAAGAGGAGACCACATTAATATTAAGAAGCAGAGGATAGGGCAGGGTGTGCCGTGAAATGCTCCCTCTGGACAGGGCATGTCTGGGACACTCCTGAAAGCACAGTGTCTGTGGTTGACAGCTTGAGACCTGTACAAGACCAGGACAGCCACAATTCTAGCATAAATGGAACAGATGATCTCTGACCCCACTTCTTACTGAAGCAGTGGATTACCACTCAGGGAGAAAGAATCACTCTTTTCTGGAGGGGCAGGAATGCCATGTGGGCTGCACTAACTTGACTATGTCTGTTATGAAAAGAGAACATGAAGTTATGAGGGTGAAATGTTACGACTGATCTGAGGGGAGTTGGGATGATCATTTCTTTTACATTTGTATGTGATTCTCAAGTATAAAAATTATAAAAACATTTTTAAATAACACAATAGAGACTTCAAAACCCAAAGCAAAACCAGTAACTGAAATAAATATAACACAGAAAGATAAAAAAAATGGTTAAAGGAGCTAGGGGTGTATCTCACTACAGGATATAAAAACCTGCCAAAGAATCAAATATACTTCAATTAGATCAAGAAATGTCACATTGGTTTTAATGAATAAAGTACAAAACCATAATCAATATTAATTGTTGATGAGGACACGAAACAAGATTGGTGTTGCTTTGTGGCTGGTAAGAATGGAAAGGGCAGGGCAGTGCTCATTCTCAGTGGCACCTCGGTGGCAGTGACCTCTTCTAGTGGCACTTTGGTGGCTTCTAGTGGATCTTTTGCAATGAATGAATAATCGAATTGAAGTAATCACACTACTGAGTGCCGGGAAGGAATGAGCTATCAAAGGATCCATCTTAAACGCTGCCACTAAGTGAAAGGAAGTACTCTGCAAAGGCAGTGTACTGATGATTCCGTTGGTGGTGACCTGAAACAGACAAAATGGTCAGGATGGTAACTTGGCCAATGATCGATGATCATGAAAAGTTTTGTAAAGGTCAGGGGACCATTCAACAGAGGGCAAGGGTAAAGAACAAAGGAATTTTACCACAGTGTAACAATTCTGTTTGACAGTGTGATCAGCTGTCAACAGATCAGGTGTGTTACTGTGGTATGGTCCAATCTGAAGGACCTTCCTAATGTAATGATTTATGTCACTTTAGAAGGGGAGAAATAACCCACTTCACTGCCTCAAATTCTTTTTCACTTAGGACTTGAAGTGAGCAGTTTTGTTGTACGACCTGATCTATGACTACAGACTCAAGGCAACACAGCCAAACATGGACTCAAACTTCTGAGAGGATGAGCCCAAACAAGCCTTTATTCTGTAGGTGGATTGACTCCGGTATTGAAAGAGTGAAGAGAGCTGGCTGACAAAGTATTCAGAGTCACAGAAACAACGCATGCTGGGGCTGATAGAATATACCTGTGATCCCAGCACTTGGAAAGCTTAACCAGATAGCTGTAAGTGAGTCTGGGTTACATAGCGAGATCCTGTCTAGAAGCAAAAGCTACAGCAAGAGCTGGGGAAATAGCTCAGATGGCAAAGTGCTCATTACACATGCATGAGGTCCTAAGTTTAGATCCTCAACACACAGAAAAACCAACATGGCAGCACACATGAATCCCAGTGCTGAAGAGGCAGAGACAAAAAGATCACTTAAGCTTTAGCTGGTATGTCTGGATTTGACAGGCCCCTGTTTCAGGACATATCCTCAATATCATATGACAATAATGAATTTATGCATGTGATTTTCCACCCTAAAATCCATCACCCCAATATGTTTATCTGATCAATACCAATTGTTGGAAATTGTATAATACAGCTCATAAGTATTCCATAAAATTGGTAAGCTCATCAAAAACAAATGGAATCTGGGTAACATCCATGGTCAAGAAGACCTAAAGGTAATGTGGCTGAGGGTAGAACCGCGGTACAGCGAATGGACCATATATTAATACTGACCAAGAGTCCCATTACAGAACTAACTTCAGTCAGTGACAACGATCGGTGTTAACCATGTACTCATGAATTGTGACAAACACGCCGCTCTCACAGGAGATGTTAGCAGGGGCGGAAACTCTGTGTGGAATATCTAGGAACTCTTACTAGCATCTCAATTTTTTTTTCTGTAAATCTAACACAATCCCAAAATAAAAAGCTTATTTTTAAAAAGTAATGAGGAATTGGCTTCGAGCACAAAACTGTCTTCCTTAAATGAGTAACATCTTCAGTTCTATCTCGCTTGGCACTCACAACTCTTTAGAGAGTTTTCTACCTACTAGTAACTTTCACAACCTACTACCGAATGTCAAAGGGCTTGGACTGTACTACGGGAACCAGTTACCTCCCTGTGTTCTGTGTGTTCACTGTGTTCATGTAGGTATATGTGTGGGTGTATAAAGTGCTTATCCTTCATTATGGGTAAGAAGGTCAACATGGGGTGTTTTTCTCAATACTTCTCCACCTTATTCTTTAAATTTAATAATAATAATAATAATAATAATAATAATAATAATAATAATAATAATAGTAGTAGTAGTAATAGGTGTGGGTCCAGGTGGCTGTTACTGTGTATGTAGAAGTCAGAGGACAAGAATTTGGACTCAGTTCTCTCCTCCCATTCTGGGTTATGGGGATCAAACATGGGCGTTCAGTCTTGAGTTACAAGGACTTTAACCCTCTAAGTCATCTCTCTGGTTGCACTGTATTTATTGAGACAGGCACTCCTGTCACTGAGCCTGGAGCTCACCAATTCAGTTAAATTCACTAGCCAGCAAGACCCATGGGTCTGACTGTCTTTGCTATCCCCAGAACACTAGACTCACACATTCACAACCCTTTTCTTGGCTTTTACTATTTTTTTTACATTTTTAAAATGGAGAATCAAAGTAGAGTATTTCTGTGTTTGCAGCAAGCGCTTTCTCTCCTGAGTCACGTTAGCCCCGGAACCAGCCACCTCTTTAGCCAAGCAGTCCAAGGAAAATGAAAATGGAACAGGGTGGAAAATCTGTAGATAAACAAGACAGAGAAACAGAGGGGTAATAATTCTTAATGTTGAAAGTGCCAGTCATCCACAGTGGCCTCAGACCCTGCTTTCTGGTCTCCAGGCACTGGACAGATATTTCTGCCTAGTGATGATGATTCTCAAAGCGGTTCTCATACAGTCTTAGTTACAGGCTTCTGCCAAGTACATAAAAGACACCTGAGATCTGCTTGGAAAACATGGCTTTTGGTTTGCCATTCATCAATCTATTTGGTGAAACAGAAGTGGCATTTGGTTCCCCAGAAGTTAATCGGGCACTAAGAAAAATCCTTCAGAACGATGTTAGGAAGCTGGCATGCTCTATCAATACACCTCAACTCAAATTTACCATCAGTTATTCATGAGCATTCAGCCAGCTAAGCAGTTATGCTAAGGCAGAGGTACTCTCAAAGTTTTCCCCCATCAATCAACAAGCAGTGTCAGACATGACAGAGAGTATGCATTGCAGCCAATAAATACCCAAGTTTGAAGTGAGTCATCCTAGCTCCTTATTATAGACACCATGTGATCTTCCCCCAAAGAATAGAGACAGTATTCTATCAGCACTATTTAATTTGTACCTCAAACATATTGACCCCAAACATTCAATAGTAATAGCATTTTGCATCCAGAAATGTCATAAGGAGAATGAGCATTTCTTATTAAAGCTGTATTAAAAAGAACATTCAAACCATACTTTGCTCCTTGCCATAAAAGTGCTCATGTAGCAGCGGGGAAATACCTCAGTCGGTAGTGTTTGCCATACAAGTACGAAGACCCAAGTTCAAGTCTCCCAGGGCACTCATATAAAAGCTGGCATAGAAACAAGGGCCTGTAATTCCAGATTTGGGAGGTACAGGTAAGATCACCCCTTTCTTACAGTTCTTGCCAAATCAGTGAGCTGAACTCCAGGTTAAGTGAAAAAGACTCTCAACAAATTAAGGTGGAGAATGACTAAGGAAGGTGCTTAGTGTTGACCTCTGGATTTCACACACTTGCATATCCAGAGTTATGTGTACTTGTACAACACACACACACACACACACACACACACACACACACACACACACACACACACACACACACACGAAAAAGGCTTCATTTGCTGCTAGTTATAATCTAGGGGGAAAAAAAACTTTGTGAGGTTCGAATGCATACGAATAGATTTTGTTTTTCCTTTTTATTTTTTTGAGACAGGGTCTTGTGTAGCCAAGTTGTGTCTGGAATTTATTTTCTAGTTCAGGGTGCCTTAAAACTTTTGAATCTCTGCCTTTGTCTCCTGAGTTCTGAGATTGCAGGCATGGAACAGAGAGCCCAACCACACCTGGGCGTCTCCATCTGTGGATTCAATCTCTGCCAAGCAAGATTACTCAAAAAGAACCGTGACTCTACCGATCATATAGACATTCTTCTGGTCACTATTCCCTAAACATCAATGTAGACTACTTTATATAGCACTTATAGTTAGATTAGGTCCTAGAACCAACAGTACAATGGTGGTTTAATGGATGCAGCAGGAGATACAAAGTTTAGAGGCAGAAACTGTATCACGGCTGTTTGAGGGACTTGAGCAGCATCCGTGGATTCGGGTATCCTCAGTGGTCCTTTAACCAACCCTCTGGAGATACTGAGAGATACAAACATAGAAATTCTTGGTTTTAGTCAACATTAATGAATCAATACTCTCTCCATACCCAATACCCATCATGTGATAGAAGGAAACTGCCTTGCTCCACGAGGCACTTAAGAGTGATGCTCTGATGGCTATTTCACTCTTTCTGCTTTGTTGGACTGTGTCTTCATGGGCTAAAATCACCACACCCAGCCATAAAACTCAGGCTTGACAGAGCAGTCAAAAGGAAAAAAGGCTTTCCTCTCGTGAAGCTTTGTCTATAGGAAGGCAAAACTCCTTTTGTCTTAGGCTTCTCTGTCATCATTTCGAGCCCTGGCAGATGCCCACTCCTAAACCTATCAGGTCAAGAAGTCATCTGATGAGGAACTGCTTCGACAAACAAGGCTTATCCTTCTGTCTGAGGAAGAAGTATGTCCTGAGATGAAAGAATTCAGGGCTCTAATTGGGGAAATGAAGGTGTTATTGGCTGACTTTTAAGCAAGAAAAATATTTTTAAAAAATTAACAAATAAACCCAAATCAAACAACCCAAAAATCATCAACAAAACAAATGAAAAATCAATGTCTTCATACAGTTCTTCATATCTAGCAGGGAGAGGAGCAGGTGCTCTGTGTGCGAATCCCTCTGGTTCTACCATGCTCTGTGGATTGATGACACCAGATCAGAAGCAAACTAAAGGAGGCAATGACTTCCATACATCTTCCTGCCTTTTCAGCACCAAGAAATTATATTCCAGAGCATTAGAAAAATAGTATGGTAATCGTGTTTTAAATAAAAAACAATGATAATAATTTGCATTTTTTTGCCTAATACCTATAGAGCCACAGCATACCTATAAGATGGGTGTCCTAGATTTACGTGTTACAAAGAAATTCATCAACTCATTCAAGGTCAAAGTGTTTGGATCTCCAAGCCACCCTAGATTTATGATTCCCCATGAGCATGCTTAGCCTTTAGCAAGACAATACACAGTGCCAGTATACCAGGCAAAAACGGGTTGGTGCATCCAGAGAAGAGATCATGCGCGGGCTCCCAAAGGATTGTCACAGGATGTGCTAATCCACCAGACAGAAGTGAGAACAGTGCATGGGAAAATGCCAGATTCCCTGAATGGCATTAAGGGCTCAACCTGACCCATTTTATTTTTCCTAACAACTGATGCTTCAGTGGGATACTTGTTATTAGGTTTGGTCTTAGGAATCCACCCCAAGTCCAAGTTTATGTGTGCTATTCAGAGGCCAGGACTTCCTAAGTATAGCAGTTTCAGACTGTAATTTTTCTACAACGACTTGTCTGGTGCAACCCAAAGCTTGCCCTTGACACTGGGTCTTCTGATTCCTTTAGTCTACCATCTCCTTGCCGTAGACTGCAGGAAGGAGAGGAGAAAGGCTGGGCATGTGGCTACGTGGCAGAGAGCCTGCTGAGCATGTGCAAGACTGGATTCCATCTTCTGTGCTCTCTCAGGGAAGAGGATATGGATATCAGAATGTGAGGAAAAGAAGGGGTAAACAATTTACATATCCTGCTCTAACTTGTAACTGAGATTGGCGAGGAAATTACAGGACTATAAGTCTATTACAAGCTTGCAAACATTAAATTGCATTTTTGCTCCATTCAAAGTTACTTCTACAATAAGCATTTTAACATACATTTAAGACTTTGATCACTAAGTGATAATATATATGAAATAATCTTTATTTAGTAAGAAATGCAATCTAAAGTGTTAGACAAAATCATTTCCCTTTCATCTCAATTTGTAGAAACTACATATATTAATATATTTCATAAAAAGCAGATAAGTAACATGACTTAGTTTTAAATGAAAGCAAAGCATTTAACTTCAGTACAGAATGTGCTCTGTGGAAAAACACAACAGATATTATAAAGTGAAAAGAAAATAAATATGACTTCTTTTTATTTCATTTGTGTGAAGAAAAAAATTGGCCAACAATGTATGATCAATAAACCCCATTAAGAGAATTGTATTTATAAGATCCACTAACAGAATACATTATCATTCTTTAAGTTTGCATACACCTCCTTATCCTAGGAAAAATACAGATATCTTCAACCATTAGTCAGTGTCTAAGATTACATCAAGTGGTCCAAAATCTCCATGAAAAAAAAATTCCTGCAAAATGCCTGTCATCATCATTGCAAAAAAATAACAAAGTTCACGCATTCAAAATGTTGAACACTTATTTATTCATATGCTTTGCCTGCTGCATGGTCCTTGGGGAAAATGATCAGCTGAATCTGAGCTATCAAGCGGCATGGCCCCGGGGGGGAAACCAAGTCCCTAGTGCGGCAGCCACTTTCCAGCTCACTCTCAGGCTTCCACCAAAGAGGACAAAGGTCTCCACTTGTGGTCTTGCGTCCTGGGACAATCGTCACTACATTCAATATCTAAAAGCAGGGGACAGGAAAGTCCCTGCTTAGACATTATTTCTAAATTATTCTAATTTACTGCACTGGGAGGAAGACTCTTAGTTTCACTGGTGAGGTTCTGTTATCTCTCTGTCTCTCTCTCCAACGCGCCGTTGCCACTCTCCTACATTTTGTTAAAAACACTGCATATGAAAAATGAGGATTTATTAGGATAAACATGTATACTATTGAATGTAAATAAACTTTATTAAGAATTTAGCACCTCAGCCACCACATTCCGGGCTCTTATATTTTATAAGACTGGAGATGAGTAAATGTTACCTTATGTGCTGGAGAGACGGCCCAGTCAGTAAAGCATGTGCTATACAGAATAAAGACCCAGGGTTAGAGTCCCTCACCCCCTTAACTACCAGAAGAGTCACTATGCCATCATGAGGCTGGGAAGATGAGAAAGAAAGATTGAGAGGACTTCCTGGACAGTTAGACAAGTTAACCATTCAGTTCTGGTTTAAGGAAAGAACTTGTCTCAAAGTATCAAGGAAGAGAGAGATAGAGAAAGACATGTGACACTTACTTTTCACACATCTTTCTGTTTCTATCTCTATCTGTCTCTCTGTCTCTCTCTGTCTCTCTGTCTCTCTATCTCTCTGTCTCTCTCTCTCTCTCTCTCTCTCTCTCTGTCTCTCTATCTCTCTGTCTCTCTCTCTGTCTCTCTCTCTCTCTCTCTCTCTCTCTCTCTCTCTCTCTCTCACTCACACACACACACACACACACACACACACACACACACTTTAAAACAAAAAGTTGTTCTTAAGCTGAAGATCCTTACCAATCAAAAGAAAGAGAAAATGTTAGTTTCCTGGTGCTTGACTTTCTCTGCCTCCCACCAGTTTCTCCCACCACGCACCCAGATTGACAGGTAGGTATTTGAGTGGGAACGTGGTATAAGAAGGAACTCACAAGGAAGAACATTCTTGTATAACTTCAGAGGAAACCACTAACACACCAAGGATTCTTGCCTTGTGCTTGCCAGCATAAGGGAATTCTTGTGAAACACTCAACTTCCCAGGAAACTAGCCTCCTCATAAAACACCATCAAACTGGTCCTTGCTTTCAGAATCTCAGGATCTCCTTACTTCTTTGCTCTCATACACGCGGATGTGATGTTCTTGGTTATTCAGAACACTGCTTGCAATTTTCAGGCTAAAGTCACAATAGATATTACTAAACCAAGTTGCAGGTTTGAGAGCCATCCAAGCTCAAGAGTGTATCTGGGTGATGGCCATTATATGCTATGGGGATTCTTTTAAATATAGATTTGACTTTGAATGGGAATCTCTTATAAATTGGTATTTCTTTTGTGAAGAGTTTTTAGGTTTGCCAGACATGCTGAGTCCTAAGGCAGCTCGGGGTAGGTATTATACTGTAGTGCACAGACTGATATCTTCTAGCTTGTGGTTTCTTTCTTATTTTTCAACATGGATATAGCGCTATAACAGGATAGTGGTAAAAGATGAGAGACAAAAAGCGTATTTTAAATGCATCATGTGGAGAATTGTAAGAAGGACATGCCTATTTTTAAGAAATGAATAACTTTGCCTTTTGCCAATCCACAATGAAATTGTGTTTCTGCTGACCCAGTGACTGGATCTTCTGCATTTCTTAGTTATGGTGCACACACAAAATATTGTTTAAAGTTTCCAGATAATGGTGGGATCGAGTTCAAAACACCTATCATGCACCACTCACAAATAAAGCACAAACTGTGGCTGGGTAAAGCGGCTATTGTTCTTCTTTCAAGGTATCCAGCCTCAATTTGGTTAATTCTAAATAAATTATTTCACATTTATACACAGTATTAAAACATTTCTTTTGTATTTTTATTTTAAATATGTTAAAATTATGATCATGTACTATTAAAATGAGAAAATAACTAAACACATTTTTTAGGACTTGGGGTATATTCTTGTGAGCTTACCACAACCCCAAACAAAAGCTCCATACCAGAGAGAGAGCCAGGAAGCCATTGTCAGTTAGCATAATCCAGAGCCCATCTTAAGGGGAGCAAGCAATTCATTAAGCATCTATGCTTTACTCTCAGGACCTCGGGAGTCTACTGTAGATGAGATACACCAAACATGGTCAATGGGTCGCTCACTAACACTCTACAAGGTGCTGACTCATTTGGACAACATCTTTTCTATCATTTTAAGATAAAGGGACTGACAAATAGGTACCCAATGGTTAGTTCGGAGGTGAGTCACCACAATTAGATTCCAGATCAGTCTCTTGCTGCATTATACTACACTGGCTATGATGTGCAAAATGACCAAAATCTCTGAAGAAGGAACAATTATGATAAGAGGCATTACACTTTCTTTTGCTCTTTTTAATTTTTTTTCTTTTTCGAGACAGGGTTTTTCTGTGTTGCCCTGGTTATCCTGTAACTCATTCTGTAGACCAGGCTGGCCTTGAACCCAGAGATCCACCTGGCCTCTGTCTCCCAGGGGCTGGGATTAAAGGCCTGTACCACCACCACCTGGCTCATTGAACTTTCTTAATCCAGAATAAGTAGGAGAGAATGGCAGCTGAGAATCTATGCTTCCAGAATCCTGGCAGTCTACTTGAAGAGGAGCTACCACAACTTTTAGTGTAAAAAATGTTTAATGTTTCTGTTACATAGTTTATGCCTCCTTTAAAAGAATGAATACTTTTATTTTGTTTTAATTTCAAAAACTGCCTTTGGATATATCATTGAGCACACTGTGGTGATGCGTATTTTAGTGCAAGTTTATATTATATGTTGAACATATTCTCCTCATCTCCTCTACCCTTCTGTTCTATTCTAAACTTCAAAGTGAATATATTGATTATGACACAGAGAATGAGTAAAGAAAGTGGAAAAGTGTTTAAGGGCAAAACGTCACATACAGACCCAGCTATTTAGCTGCACAGTACATCAGCTCTGAGAGGCTTAACTGAGTCTTGTGGTCTTTATTTCTGGGAAAAAGACAAATGATTCAGCTTACATGCTTGCAAAACAGCAGACCCTGACACGGGATACTTCAAATTATGACATTATAATAATTATTACAGCATTAAACAAGGGACAGAATTTAGCTGGCTATCAGAAAGGAAAGCATCCCTTATCAGACTCAAGGGCCCATTGTTTTAAATCCCTATCACTGAATCACAGTCTTGAGCTGTCCTCCTAATATTTGTATTTATGCACAGTTGCACATGTATACTTCTATCAGAGTTAAGGGGAAAAAAAAAACTCCTGGCTTTCTATTCTCCAGGGACATTTTCACTGATAATAGTGGTGGACAAATTTCGCTTTTAAAATTACCTAAACTATAATTCTGATTTTTAGCCTGATCCAAATACAGTTAAATTATTGTTTTGATGGTTTCTAATGACACTGACAGAGAGCTCATCCCCCACATAGAAGATGGATGCTTGGGCAATTACGTAATCTGTCATTACAATTCTCCTATAGCATCTCTGTGTGCCTCTGTTGGAGAGGAGAGAGAATACCTAAGTTACATAATCCGTAAGTCATCTTAAGCAACCACACAAACCTTTCAATGTGTCAAACAGAGATGAGGGTGGCTCCTGCAAGCCACGCCGACGCTGCGTAAGTCACAGTCTAGTGGATGAAGGGAACGAGAGAGGAATGGTGTGTGGACACACAACGTATCATTGACATTAAATTCGGTTCACACGCACAGTTTCTAAATGTTTCTTCTCATCCTCCTTTGGGTTACAGTCATCAATTCCTCTTGGGGAGCACTACTTGGGAAACTAAAGAAAGTCCTAGATGTTTATTCAAGGCTGACCAAGGAGGAGACTGAGAAATTCTCTCTAGCAACATGTGCAAGGTAATTTATAAAAGTGGAGGACAAAGATGAGCAGATTAGTTAGAAGAAACAAGTGGTGCTTAGATTCGAAGTTCTAAATAAAAGTTGGAAGTGAATAAAAGAAAGTCGCAGTTCGTCTTGGCCTTTCTCTCCGAGTCACCTTGTACAAAGACTGTTTTCTTATGTAAACATCAGGGTAAATTTAAGAATTGCAGACATGTGGAAATGTCTACAGCACTATCCAGTGGGGGGGGGGTGATACAAGTTTCCTCTTATGAATCTCTTTCAAAGTTATATTCCATTTTTCAATGCTTGGTAACAGAGACAGGTTATAAGCATGCATCATTTGCTCAGTTTTGTGCATAGAGTACACTCACACAAACTAAGACATCATTGGTGGGAGTGTAATCATGCAGGATGTCATGCTACCTATTGTATTTTGCATAGAAAACCATGATTCTATTTTTTTTTTATAATCCCAGTGCTTATTTTTACTTTTTAACAGGAAGAACACCTTTTTCTAGCAATCCTCCTGTCTTTCTGGTAGAACTGTGTATCCTGCCTACCTGCTCTGTAAACAGAAGGATACAATGTATTAGATAATCCAGCCTTTAAAGTAGAGAACTGAGTGAACGTGAGGAAGAAGGGGCCCAGGATGGCGATTATACAGTATCTAAAATGAGAGTTCATGGAATGGTAACCATAGGAACATGGGACCATGTAATCCCATGAAGAAGTAATCTAGAGGCTTGGATTCTGTGAACATGAAGACATAGACTGATGATGATAGGCAAATAAAACAGACGCCCGTTCTTCAGGCTGATTGGCTACATAGAGATTATAATGTTAACAAAAGCAAAACATGAAGGCCCAGTTCTAGTCAAGGATTTTAGTTCATGATCTCAACAGAAACAACTCACCAAGTGCCAGGCACCGAGCCAAGTGCATCCTGTATCATTCAATTCGTACATGGCACTCTCAACAAGGATCCATTTAAGACTGTGAACTTGATCTGAGGACACTGGGTGGGAAGTCTGATAACCCACAAGGAAAGCAAACAGGGACTGCTGGTTGGAGTCCTGAAAATGAAGGAGGAGCCTCCGAGTCATTGAGGGAGGGGCTTATACCTAAGAATGGCCTCCTAGCTGTGGGTAGCTGGAGGGACAAGGACTTACTTGAACACAGCAGATGAATGCAGCAAGTTAACCTGACTGAGAGTTTAGGAGTTTTTATGAAAGAGGAGAGAAATTACAAATCTGCAATGACGTTGTAGCCATAGTGCCTTATCCTTGAACATTTGGTCTTGTCTTTTTAATACTGTTTAAAGCTACAAAAACTCGTCCGAAAATGCTTACTGGGCTGACTTACATTGCAGCGAGTGTCCTGCACTTTGAACTTTTGGTGTGGTGGTGGTGGTGGCGGGTGGTGGCGGGCAGTGGTGGTGGTGGTGGTGGTGTGTGTGTGTGTGTGTGTGTGTGTGTGTGTGTGTGTGTGTGTGTGAGAGAGAGAGAGTCTTCCTCTGAATCTGGAGCTCACCAGGTCTGTTAGACTCTCTGGCCAGGGAGCGTCAGGGACCTTCCTGTCTCCTCGGACTCATGCTCCGCTCACAGGCCACCATACTCAGCTTTTCAAGTGAGAACTGGGGATCTGAACCCATGGCCCTCGTGCTTATGGATCATGTACTGTCTCAACTGAGCCATCGCCCCTACCTCACTCTGAATGGTTTCTATAGCAAAAGAAAAAAAGCAATGCTCTATAAAATTTCACACTTATCTAAACAATGGAGGTTTCGGGTTTCTCGATCATTCATAGGGCCCATTACTGCTAAATTCATAAGTGCCAAACTCCCCTATGTCTTTCCACACAGTAACGACATACTGGTTTAATTGTGAACTTACTGTATCAAATCTCATGGGATTCCCCCAAATCCCACTCTAATGCCATTTTGTTCCATTAACTTTGATCATCCCCTGGTATTTGATAAATTTTACATCGTGCCATTATCTGAATATGACAGTCTTGGTGAACAGAAGAAAATGGGACTTTATCTCTCTAATGTTACAGTAATGGGAGAAAGGGCAAGAGGGCTCATTAGCTGACAATTCCGAGAAACAAATACAGCCACACTTCCGTCTATCATTTAAATAAACAAGGCGTTTAGGAAAGTTTAAGTAGGCAAATTATCAATTTCCACATGTTAAATGTGCTTCTCCGGCAAGATCTGTGTGTGCAGACATTTGTTGTTGCGTTTCTATCCTCAGTGTCTTGGATTTTTCTACCTTATCTTTCCCAAAGTACAGCGAGGTATCGAGAGTGATGTGGGATGCTTAAGTCGAAAATAGATAGAAGTAAATTGGATTTGTGAGAGTGCTAAAATCTGCGGTCTCGTATCAGGGACCCCAAGTCTTGTCCTGATAAGACAGGGACAGGAAACGCACATCTCTCCCTGGGATGCCACCAGCACGCGATAAGCTGTGCACCAGCTCCGGCTGTCCTCCAGCGAGAACCACTTCACAGGATGAAGCTTCGACTGAGCCAAGTAGGAGGATGGACAAGAAATCACACATTAGAGAGAAAAAAAGCGAAAGCATACAGAGAAACGGTGAAAATAAACAGCGCTATAGACGCTCCTTGAGATTTGGGGCGAAATTCACTGGGCATGCCGAAAGACCCCCGCTTTTTACTAATCAACATTTGTCAAAGAAGCTTGGATTTGGGGATCTTAGTTTTCTCGTTTCAACCATCACAATATGCTTGTGCACATTGTTAGCAGAAAGAAAGCAAAATTAATGGCAATTTGCAAAATTTCAACTCACGCTAATTTAAAAGTGATTATGTTCTGTTTTCTCTTCCTGGCCATGAATTATGAATGGTGAATGGTACCTCCTCCGTTTTCATTTACTTTGATCCTTTATATCCTTATGGAAAATATCTTTTCTGTATATGGATTTCACAGACGTATAGATTCTGTTTGGGATGTTTCCTGGTGACCTGGGAGAAAGCATTTCATGATTTAACTACTCAGTATTAATTATTACTCTTTTCTGCCTAAATAAAAACTCTACTCTTCTTCCTCCTTGTGACCAACTTTGTTACTTTCAAACAAACAATGCTGACTCAAGTAAGCTATCAGTACATGATTACCATATGCAGCACCTAAATTCAGTTTTGGGTGGTATGAAATAAAGGAGCACTCCAAATAAAAAATAATTTAATTCTGTAACAACGAATGAGGCTTTCTTTAGTTATTTTCCACCATTCTCTCTTACCCATAAAATATCCCAGGAATAGCAAATGCCATATTAAATGGTTGTATTTGTAAAGACAAATATAGATTCATGATGAAGACAGCTTGTCTATGACATGTAATGTTAATAGTTAATTTCACTTTTCATATACATCAGATTCCTGATGTGTTCTCAAAGTTTTATAACTAATTATAGAAAAAAATCTGTGGGTTATGAAAGCTCTAGATCGACTGTTAGTTCGCTGTGATTTTAATATATGACTTTTAAAATAAAATATATACATTTATATGTTGGTATTAAGTACTTCCTTATTCTGGAAGGTTCTTTTGACATTTCTATTATTTCTGATTTAGGCGTGGTGATCAGTTAATATTAATTACAGCATGTATTTGCTTATTTGTATTATTCATTCTGTTGCCTGACAGAGTCAACATCCCTGCTTTAAAATGGAATCAAGTTTTACAGCTGTTTTGTTTTACATAGACTTACATTTCGTCCTGAATTTTTCGCTCACAAATACCTAGAATCTATCTTCTGCATGTAAATTTATCTTTGATTCTCATAGTGCTGCTTGGAAGAATTTGTATTTTGTCCCTTCTTTATGCACATGGTAATTTCTGACGGATGCTAAGCCTATCAGTCTATACCATTGAGAAGTCTTTACTCAGATTCTCACTAAATACATGCTATATTCTGACCAGTTCCTTCTTGCCTGTGTGAGCCCTGGGTACTGTACTTCCTGTCCCGTTCTGGAAGTCTCCCATGGACTATGCTGCTTCCTAACATGTTGGACGTTTTATTCAGAAGAAGACCTGAACACTTGCTTGCAATGCAGCCACTCGTCCAATGTTCTGGAATGTGGATTTTTTCTGTTTTAACTTACTGAACTATGCGTTCTATCCTCACCTCTGGGAGACTGCCAAGCCCTGCTCAGAGTTCCTAGCTTGGAGAGATCTCTTGAGATAGCTAAGTTAAGATAGGTCTCAACACAATTTATCTCTGGCCTTTGCCAGGCTCTTCTTGGTACTCAATGATTGTTCTTGTCATCTTGGTGGGTTTTAGTGGCTTAAGACGGGATCATAATGGTGGCTTGTCTAGTTGTTACCAGAGAGGCAGCAGATGAGAGTGGGTGCAGAGACCCACCACAGACACTATACTGAGAGTCTAATTGGAGGTCTCCCCTTGGATCTCAGGGAGCCCAATGGAAGAGTGGGAGGAAAGGTTGTGGGAGTCAGGAGTTATGGAGGACTCCAGGACAACATGACCTACTGACGAAACTAAGCAGGGTTGATATGCGCTCACAGAGACTGAAGCAGCAAGCTTGGAGTCTGCCTGGGTCTGCACTGTCCCTCTATATACGCTGTGGTTGTTAGCTTGGTGTTTTCCTGGGATTCCTAACAGTGAGAGCAGTCGTCTCTCTGACTCTTAGGCCTTATCTTGGGACTCGTTTGAGTTGCATAGTCCAGCCTCAATATGAGGGTGTTTGACTTGACTTATTGTACCTGGCTTTGTCCTGTTTGGTTGTTGTTACTTTTCTGAAGGGAAATAGAGGGGGTGTGCATCTGGGGATGAGGGGATGTGGATGAGAGGTGGGAGGAGAGGAGGGAGAGGAAACTGGTCAGGATATACTGTAAGAGAAGAATCTTTTCCAATAAAAAAAGGAGAAAGGGAAAATAGGGTGCTAAATCAGGTTCTTTGTATTTAATGGCAGCCTGAAAACAAGATTCCCATATAACGTACTCACTAGATAGAAATATTAGCATTGCTGTTTTCCGTTGTCATCATCAAATATGCAAATATGTACAGTTATCCCCAGCAACTGTAGGGATCCATAGGGGTACAAGGGCTGCCCCAGAAAGCTGAAAAACCTCCCAAGGAAGCAAATGCTTATGGTTCTTGATTCCTGTCTAACGCTGTGCTGGCATAACATCTGCACATAGCCCATGTGCACCCTGCGGTGATTTAATGCAAATTGTGCAATATACATTCTAGGGAAATATCATTACACTTTACTTTTGAGGAATAGGGAAGAGGAAGTTCCTATACATGCTCAGTAATGTTGTTTACAAATATAAATACACATATAAACACACACACAGAGACACACACACAGACACACAGAGGGAAAGGGAGAGGGAGAGAGAAAGGGAGAGAGGGAATGAGGGAGAGAGGGAGAGAATATTTCTGATCAGATCTTGTTTGGATCCATGATCTAGATCGTGGTATGTAGCAGGTGAATAGACAGGCAGTCCCATGAATTTTGGAAAGCTGAAAGCAATTTGCAACCGTGATTCTTTGGTTATGGCATAGCATAAATGGTCATGAAATCAGACGTACAACTTCTTAGCCATCCAGCTTCATAATGATGGGAAAGCAATATATGTTTTATCGAAACTGCATCTCGATTTCTGCTTCAAATTCTGATATTTTTGTGGGCTAGCAGGTTTGGCATGATCACCCCTATAGATTCTGTAATGCAGCCCACAGTCATTAGGGGACCACTCATGGTTTGCAGCTTACTGTACCACAGTTATATTTTATATGTGTTTTATTAATTCTTTTAAGCCTTACTCCATTAAAACCAAACAAGCCAATCCGTGTCTCCTCCTCCCTCTGCAAGTAAGAAGAGCCAAATCCCCACTAGAGATAAAACTCAAGAAGATTGCCCAGCATGGAGGCGCTAAGCCACTCACGATGAAGAACTTCTGCAGGACATTATTCTGGCCATCTGAAAGGATAAAGAGCAGCCCAGTGATGCTGTGAAATTGTCACCATTGCTTAAAATCACCACTATCAGAAAGAAAAGAGCTAGGCTACCACTGATGAAGAAAAACAACTAGTGATACAGAAGGAGTCCAGGCACAGATGCCAGCACTGCCTACTGGCACAGGCACTGCCAATCGTTTCAGCATAGAAAGAGAGCCCACGGGTAACTCCATAGCCATGCAAATGTCTCCTGCAATGCCTCAATAGGTGTTATAATTGTTATGAAGTGGATGCAAAGGGTGATGCTACAAATACCGATACCAAAGATACAGAGAGAATCCTTTGAGAAAGAACATCACAGAGTAATTGAAGATGTGAACCGTTTGTCCCACCAAATGGCAGGTGTGAAGGGAAAGAGCTTATTCTAGAGGACTGTGTCACAGTGCACATAGGCTGCTTCCTCTTCAGTATGTTTTACGGTGTCAGGTTAAAAGGGACGTCTGCTATCCTCCAGAAAGGAAGAGAAAGTCACATAAAAGCAAATTACAACTTGAGGTACCTACCAGGTTTTCTTAAGCACTACTCTCGTGTTTATAAAAGCTCCTTAACAGATTTACAAAGTAGTGCTTGTCAGTGTGGTATTAGGATACGAACCACACACTTTGCATTCTTTTTAAGAGGAGGCACGGTGGACGGAGTGACTGAAAAGGGTTGCTGCAGAATCTGAAGGATGAAAACCACAAAAGAAGGATCCGCCTCAAAATTTCCTTCCTTATAAGGGGACTATGCCATTATTCTGATAAAATATTTGAATATATTTTCCTGTCTGGCAACATCGATTAGTTAGAGCCTCCATCGAGTTGATTATTCTCTCTTTTGAAATGTAAATGAACACGGGAAAGTTGAGCTTTATTCAATCTTCCAGCAATAACTTTTATCAGCTAATCAGATCCACACCTAGTTGACACGCGCAGCTCCTAGGGGTGAGTGATTGGAATGGAAAAAGGAAACCCATGGCGCCTACTGGAATACTTAAGTGCATCTCAGCAGAGAGGGACCACGTTAGGACAGGCCTGCTCTTTACAGTATGGGAGTTCCTCCCACAGCCAGATGTTCAGTACCCTGGGTCCATCTTCAATATTGTATGGGACATCCTACTCGCTGTCTATAGGGTTAAGTTTAAACCCCTCAGTGGGTTCCTCATATGTTAAATGGTGTATAGAGACTGCCAACTTGTCAGATCTCCAAAGTTCCTAGACAAGCCTCTGAGCATGCCTGTCAGGGAGTTTCTAGAGGGGTTCAAGAGAGCATGAGTGGCACCATTTCATGGGCTGGGATCCAGGAGTAGATAAAATGGAGGAGAGCTGAGTGTCAGCATTCTTCAGGGCTTTCTGACTGTGGCGAGACTGTGACAGGCTGCCTTACATCCCTGCTGTCCCGCCTTCAACACTGTGATGGATTGCACCCTTGGACAGTGAAGTCAAAACGGCCTTTCCTTCATTAAGTTGCTTTTTTAAATGTATTTTTGTCTCATCACCCAGCAGAGTAATTGATATGCATACACACTCATGATGAAAGTCAATTTGCAAATGCGACTAAGATGTGAACAAAAAAGTAGTAAGCTAGAACAACGAGAATGAGTTACTTCAGGTTTCCGTTGTTGTTTTCTTTCTCTCTCAAAAGTATCTCGTTCACTTCCTTCCAGAAGCGATACGTAAGAATACAGTGTTTCAGTGTTGCAAACAAGTAAGCTCAGTGGTGCTGGCAACCAGGGAGCAGAGGCTATGAGGGAAGGGTTACTTGAACATAAACTTTGGGATACTATGACACTTGGCCACCCAGTTGTCACCCACAAGTGAGAAGCATGCTCAGATTCACCTGGTAGGGTTTTGATTTGTGACCAAGGGTGGGAAAAGTAAGATGGTGTCTGATCTTATTGTTAATCCTTAATTATCCCTGGAATTGTCTTTTGAAGAATTTGAACTGTGGGTCATTGAACCCACAGGTCAATCGACACGGAGAGCTACACTGAAGACAGGTGGGCTATTGTCAGGGATCTGAGGTACTATGACAGCCCACTGCTTGCTTGGCCAAGATCAAAGACACATCTCAATTCATCTTCCTCTGTTTTACAGGTTAGCCTAAGATAGCACTGGAACAATGATTATCCCACCGAAATTTCTCACTGACTTGTAAATGCTACTTATGATGTAATGACATGTGTAACTTACTCTGATCCCCAGCATAACTCCCATGTTACTCCTAGCTAACAATCCAGCTTTCCGTAGCCTGCACCACCTCTTCATGGTCTATCACCTTCTGTTTCTTTGACATGTTCATCTTTCTACTCTCCGCTAAAATGAGAGAGGAATGGAAGAGAGTAGGAGGGATGTTACTTCTATGGCTTCCTTAGATGGTCATGGTACAGGACACCATGCCTACACACACGTTATTGGCCGCTAGTCCTCATCATGTGGTTCAATGTCTTAAGGGGGCTAGCGCTATTCTTTACTATGTTCTTTCACATTCCATGACTGTACTTAGCTTTGGCTCCCTCAATGGAACTTGAGATGAACTCTTTTGACCACGGAGAAACGATGAGAATCAGATAGAAAATGACTGAGCTTCTCAGGACCAGTTTCAGAATTTTAGGTGCATTTTGTAGACGACTAGTTCTAGTGCCATGCTTTATGGGTATTACCAGACAATAATCCCATAGATAGGGACATTTGGAAAAGGGTGAGGTGGGCAAATGGCTTTGCTGCAGAGCTTCAGGTGTGTGTGCTGTGAAGCTGTGCTGGAGTAGTGGCACGGAGGTGGGGAGGACATCAGTATACCCCACATTCTATCCTATGATAGAGTCTAAGTGCCTCGTACAAGCAATAACTCCCTAGACTTCATGCTACTTCAGCTATAGAAACAGATCTTTGAGGCTGCTGATCTGACACCCTATGCAGAGCACAGCAAATCGACAGAGATGTGTTTGAATATATTTTAAAATGTGTAGTGTGCTCCTCTGATCAGGGTTCCATCCCATAAGTGGAAACACCAGAAGATATGTATTTTAAGGGCTCTGTTACAGAGACACACATATTTGGGACCTCGTTAGTCCATTCTCTGTAAAACTCTTAACATACAAGGTGTGTGGGTGTCTGTACAAAAGTATATATGCTCTTCATCCTGGAGCTAAATATACCACCATCCGGGGGGTGGGAAAGAGGGGTGGGTGGCAGTAGGGTGCTGGAAAGCTTCCCAAGCAAGGTGAGCCCGTCTATAAGATGGGGCTTCTTCAATCTCCCTATATAAAAAGCAATACAGACATTCTAGCACACATGTCTTTCCTATTTTCCCCATGATGATCTTGCATTGTTCTTCTAAACTGTAAATGTATAAGGGATGGAATTGTGGGAAGCACGGTCACCACATTATGAATGTATTCATGCAGCCTGTTTTATGGTGTGCAGCCCGCACTGTGGCGTGTGGCAGCCTGAAGACAGCAATTAGCCAAGGCTCCCAAGTTGGGGAAGGGTGGCAGAGAGAAGGGCCATGGAGACTGTCCTGCCGTGTACATATCTGTTCACAGCAGTCGATCACTGGGAGAAGTAAGCTGGCAATACAGACATTTCCCTCTTCGGTGTTACATGCTCAGCATCCCAGCAGCGGTGTGGAGATCGTGAGCCCGGTTTTTATTAGTGTAACACAGGCACTTTCAGTTCTCCTCTCACGACGGCAAAACAGTTTAGACCAAACTCAACGTTTTTCCAAACTTCAAACTCGATTTGGGAGAAAAACAGCCCCTCTCTCTCTTTTTTTCCTCCTTTTATGTCCTATACAGCCTAGAGGAAATTCGTAATTCAAGAAAAAGAATCTCGCACTTTGTTGTTTTTCTCAGAAGAAAAGAAATTCTGCTTTAAATCTAATTCTTAAGAAGGGATGGCTTTCCTTTTAGTCGCTCTCTGCTGTCTCGCATCCCTGTATCCAATTGTGGGTTTTTTAAAATCTTTGCCTGTTAAGTGTTCTCATGTCAATAAGTCTCATTTTCCCTTGTAATCTGCACGACGTCCACAGCTGTATATTCTTTCAGGGCCGTGGCATTACCTATACAGGTCCTGTGTGGTTTCAGCTTTATTAAATTAATAATTTAGAAACATGGTGATATTCTTTTCCAATTAGTCTCGAAGCTCTTCAAAGAATTATTTTATCTCTGATAACATCAAACAAAACTGCTTACATTTTTTTTATTTGCTTTATAGTTCTTTAAAGGACAAAAAGAGATCATTTGTGAATAGCTGATCAAATGTTAGAATTTCCTTTTGGATCCAAAAGTCCTGTTAAACTGAGATTGTATTTGAAGTTCAATATATTTAAATATCCTGCTTTGTGGCTGACCCATGAGAGGTGGTCTAGAGAAAAGGCTGATCAAGATAACATGTCCCCTTTTTTCCCTTTCTTCCCTTCTTGGGTTAAAAAAAATGAAGGAAAAAAAAAAAAGGTACGTTTCACTGATGTCAGTAGAAGATCAAGTATTCTCTGAGAAAAAATTTGGTTATCTGTCCTGTGTGGCTAAGAAAATCTGGAGTTATAAATGCAAAGACAGTCAAGGAGATGAGAAAGGACCTGACAGAGGATGACAGGCAAACAAGAGATGTGACCCCAGACACCTGCAGCTCCAGATGGTAACAGTAGGGTAAGCTGTTCAGACAGGTCACCCCGCCTAAGTAGCCCGTTGCTCCAAGCATCTTCATACCTGTCAATGATACCTATTAGTTTACATAACTAAGTAATTACTGAAATTTTAGCAGAAGACGCTGCAGAGTAACAAGCTTGTAAATCAATACACCCTTATTAATAAGTAATTGTGAAGTGATTTGGAACACCAACTCAGGAAAGCACATTTTCAAAGAGTGTACAATGTTCTGTACTGCTCAATCCTAATTACCCAACTCTTTCAAAGGGCTTACTTAGGTTTTATGTTTTTGAAAGTTTTAATGCATCCTAGACTTATACAGAACACACATATAATATTACTGAGTCTCTATAACTGATAATTGAACATCTCCGCTCTTATTTCTAGGGATGACCAAAACTATGTCTTTCATATTAAAGCTGTCAGCTAAAAAGAACCCTTTGAGGCTCGTACCATTCTGCACTGCTCAGCCCTTTACCCTGCATAGCTCAGGAAGGTCATTGTCATTCGTAGTCTTCATATGCACAGTGATTCCTGCTAAGTTTTGAAGTAATCTTTCCACACTTCTTCCCTCAGCGTCAGAAACCCTGAATTGGTCGCTATGTCCTCTAGTTGAGTCCACACATTCTATCTTTTTCCATCCCCTATTTTTTTGGTTTGTTTGCTGTAATAAAACATTAATTAAATGCAACTTGTGAGAAGGAAATGGTTTGCTTCATCTCCCACTTCCAGATAAGAGTCTATCACTGAGGAAAGTCAGGGCAGAAACTCAAAGCAGGAACCAAAACGGAGACCTTGGAGGAATTTTTCTTAGTGACTTGTTCTTTGGGCTACTGCTCAGCTATCTTACTTACATAGCTGAGACCCACCAACTAGAGATTATGGCCCACAGAGTGAGCAGGGACATCTTACGTCAATTAACAATGAAGAAAAGGTCTCACAGAAATATACGCAGGCCAATACAATAGAGGCCATGCATCAGGTGCAGGTCAATCTTTCCTGATCTAGATTGTTTTGAATTCCCCCAGGTGTATTGTCCTTACCGTGCTTTGACTTCACCTTTTTACGTAAACAATTTTATCTATCACTGATACTTCAGTAACAGTTGGTATGCAGAAAATTTCTGTAGGTTTTATTGAACTGAGGTTGTGGTTCAGTGGCAGAGTATGCATTTTACATGTGTGAGGCTCTAGGTTTAATAACACATACCTACACACACACACACACACACACACACACACACACACACACACACACACACAGAGAGAGAGAGACAGAGACAGAGACAGAGACAGACAGAGACAGAGGAGACAGAGACAGAGACAGAAACACAGACACACACAGAGAGAGACAGAGACAGACAGACAGACAGAGACAGAGAGCGGAAAGGAAGGATTACTTTATAAACCTTGAAATCCGTTAAAGCCCTTCTAGGAAATAGTGTAAAGACTATCTTGGGATCTTATTATCCTAATATTTCAGGATTAAGGATAAGATAATAACACACTAAGTCCCCTTTAAATGTGCATTTGATATTTAAGCCATACTGACACATCTTTTTCTTGAATTCCATTCCTACTCAGATGCTTCTTTCTCAGAATTTAATTTGGTTGGATGAAAAGCTTAAATGCTACTATTAAGCAAAAATTTATTCTTATTTAATGTATAATTTATGGTTAAATTGGGAACTCGCCTCTTTGATATTTATTATAAGAGAGGCTCATTTTCAAAATGACTGATTCTTTGATAAACTTAAGGTAGAGTTGGCTTCCCAAAGTTGTGGCACTCCTTGCTTGATGTCTCATTTAATTACAAAACCATATCCTCCAGTTGGTTATGCTAGAGTAAATGGTTCAGGGCTTCTATGTTTAATTATAGAATGGCACCAAACATACTAAGAAGAATTTTTTTTGAAAAACAGAAAATATACGCTATAATTTGAGTCAAGCTCTTAACCTGGTATCATTTTCTTTAACTACAGGGAAGAAAAGCATGAATGGAGGCATAGAACTGCTGGAGAAAGAATAAAGTGACTTGGAGACAGATTATGACTTGTCTATAGTTTGGATCTAGGGTTTAGAACTTGAGGAAGACAGGAGACAGTTTTTCCACATAAAAGCATGAAATATTCATGCAAATGATAAAACCTTTAGAAAAACATTACGAAATGTAGCATATTTGAGAGCAGATGTCATGACTAATGTGGCATGGGAAGATTTTCTTGATCCAGTAAAGCACTAGGCTTTGGGGGCTTTAGTTGACATCCAATGAAGGACACGTCTTTGCCACAGTAAACAGGTCACAGAGCAAGCGCTGAACCCACACCAAGAGAATGAGTAAGACAACTTAGCATATGAAGTCTTAGAGCAAAGCTTGAAATAATTGAAATATGACCTCATCAATTCACCTTGCTAGGACAAGTTCAATATTTGTCAAAAGTGTATAACACAGTTCAGATTAGATATCAACAACCTTTTGCATGCAAATAAAAAACTGATGTTTTAACATGAAGAAAATACATCATATTTTTTAAAAGTAAACAAATAACATCAATAAAAGCTGTTAATTGAATTGCAGACCAGAATATTAGAGGCCTTGGAAATGACTTTAAATGATAAGTCAAATAAAAAAGGAAAAGGAAAAGGTCGTGATAATAAATGAAAGTGAAAAAAAACACCAAAAAAAGTAGAAACTATACCAAAGACTAGGTAGAAATTCTAAAACAAAACATAAAAAGGAAAAAATGATACTGTTGGTCTTAAAGGTAGGTGGGGGTCCTCAGAAAGAAAGTTTATGACCCTCAGAGGCAAATCAGAGAGTTTAAGTCCAAGAAATAAAGAGAAAAGTGTGAAAATATCAGGTAGTCTAACTTGTAAAGAATTAGAATCCCAAAGGACAAACAATAAAATATTATTTGGAAAAATAATTAGCCAAATGCCCTGGATTTGTTGAAACGGATTGCTACTATACAGGAAAACCCAATATCTCAGCTGAGTGCAGCACCATAAAAACATAACGAAAAATAAAAGGCACCCCTGCACTGTGCATGCTAATGCTATAGAAAACAACAATTAAAGAATGCACAGAGAACAACAACAACAAAAACAAAAACAAAAACAAAAGGAGCAGGGAGAAAGAGCCAGGTGATTTGAGAGGGAGAAGAACGGGGGCCCAATGAAGAGAATGATGTAACAAAGAAACGAGAAGGAAGAAATACTGAAAAGGAATAGGAAACCAGAAAAATAAAAATACCTGGCAACCAAGAATTAAGTATCTCAACCAGGCCTGGTGCCAAAGGCCTGTGACCCCAGCTACCTAAGAGGCTGGCGCAGGAGACCAGGCACTCTCAGAGAGTGTGGTGTAGACCAGCACAGATAATTTAGTGAGACTCTGTCTCAAAACTGACGAAGAAAAGACTGGGACAGTGCTCAGAGCCAAGTGTTTGCTTAGTACTCACAGGGCCCTAAATTCAGTTCCCAGGACTCCAAAAAAAAAATCAATTTCCAGAATAAATGTTCTTCATGAAGGAGAGCAAACTAAAGACATCTTTGGGCAAGTAAAATCTAGGGGAATTTCTTGGATCTCAAGAAATTCAGAAAAAAAAAGTCTTTGGGGTAAAGAAAAATGGCATCAGATGAAAATTCCCATCTAGAAAGAAGAGAACCAGAAATAATAACCATGCGAACATTTTAAAAAGCTGTTTTTCTTTTAGCTTTCTGTGAGAAAATGGGTTGTATACATATATCCTGTATGTGGTTATGATGCTTGCAAGTATGAGACATCTCAGCATGGTAGAATACAACAGATAAGGTATGAAGGAAGAAGGCAAGTACGGATTGGCTACCTGTGTCTTGCACATGATTTGATTTCCCCTAAGGGAGCGCAGTAAGTCAAGAATGCATGCTACAAGCCCTAGGGAAACCATGCCCTTCATAGTAAACCTTCAGACAAGTGTCAAGTTCAGTCACTTCTACATCATTGTTGTCATCAACAATGGTGCAAGGTAAGGAAAATAACCATAGTGCGCAAAAATAATTTGGTCAAGGTAAGCATCTTTGTTTAGTGGTCTGGCATGAAAAAATGATAAAACATGGCATTTTATACCCTTAACCTCTTGCTCTGTTTTGCTTTGTGATGTTAACCCTCTCTGTCCCTTAAATGTCTGAAGTAAATAGGGGATTTTATTCATCCATGAGTCATTTTCTCTCCTCTTTGAAACTTTGGACCCTTTAACTGCTTCGTGTAAATTCTCATACCAAGGACACAAAAGACCAAAGAGGATTGTTAAATATTGATTGTTTGGTGGAATGTATTGGATATCTGATTGGCTATTGGACATTTTAAAATTATTCTCAGTACTAGCATTTATAATCTGTAGTGGAAAGCATGTTCTCAAAGAAGTATACCTTTCTATATCATCTTGTTTGGGTTTGAGCCCAACCTACAAATCCCTCCAAGGACTCTGACTCATCAGGGAGCTTTAGAGAAACAGAACTGACAGGATGGCTGTGTAGTCTTAGAAATAAAAACACATATTATATATCCACATGCATATAATACATATTCATATGACTTATTGGAGAGGCTTACACACTGTGGTCTGGATGGTCCAATAATGGCTGTCTCCCAATGGAAATGGAAGAAAAAAATCCGGTAGTTGTTTGGCCTGAGAACGGATGTCACGGTCCATATCCAGTTGAAATGTTGAAGAGGTGCGCACTAACACCAATGAGAGAATGTCTCAGTAGCAGGGTTGATCAACTTGTTAGTGATGGTGAAGGCAAGCTGTCAAAAAGCGAAGGCCTTCTTCTGTGTCCTTTCATGTGGGTTGCCAGCAGAAAGTTTGCCAGCAGAAAATTTAGGCTGGGTCTTCTGACCTCCAATAGTCTGGAATTCAAATGGACCTTCCCATCTTAAATGGTCCGAACAAGAGAACCCTCCATAGGTATGCCCAGCTGCTTGGGTTTTAGTTGGATTTAGATGTAGTCAAGTTGACAGCCTAGGTTAGCCATCACAGGCTCTCTTCTCCAGATTGGAGTCCTCAAGTCGTATAACTGGAAGTTGGTGACACAGCTACACACAGACTGATATTCATGTATTACATGTGCAATGTTGTTGCTTTATTAGCAATACTAAATTATAACATGGGGTATTATTAAAGAGTCAAAAAGAGTCGCAGGTGATTTTGGTGGTGGTGGTGGTGGTGGTGGTGGTGGTGGTGGTGGTGGTGATGGTGGGTTTGCTTGTTAAAGATGGCGCTTTGTGCATGCATCCAATTCTATTTTAACCAGAACTGGAGCTTGAAATGTGATCACCTTGCATGCTTTGTTCTTGGCAAAACCTGCCTTCTGATGGACAGCTTGTCCTCAAGGATTCTATTTACAGATCAGATTTTGATCAGGAAGTAGTACTTGGAGGCTTGGGTCTAAACAAAGTAACTATTAGAGGAGAAGGTTCATGTTATCTCCATCTGAAAAGGGAAAGGAACAAGTGATTTGGGAAGGAAAGGAAGACTTGGGAAAGAATCCCTGGGATACAATTTAAGTCACGATTCAAAATGGACACAGTAACCATCATTTGAACAGAGGACTCTTTTTTTATTTTGTTTGTTTGTTGTTTGTTTTACACTCCAGATTTTATTCCCCCATGCTCTGACTGTTCCATCCTATTTCCTCCTGCCCTCACTGTCTCTATGAGGATGTCCCCACCCCACCCACTCCACCCACTCCACCAAAACTCTAAACTCCCTGGGGCCTCCAGTCTCTTGAGGGTTAGGTGTATTTTTCTCTGACTGAACCCTCTGCTGTGTGTATGTTGGGGGCCTCTTATCAGCTGGTATATGCTGACTGGTTAGTGATTCAGTGTCTGAGATCTCGGTGGGGGTGGGTTGGGGGATCAGGGTTAATTGAGACTGCTGGTCCTCCTGCAGGGTCACTTTCCTCAGTTTCCTCCAGCTTTTCCCTAATTGAACCAGAGGGGTCAGCAGCTTCTGTTCAATGGTTAGGGGCACATATCTGCATCTGACTTTTTTAGCTGCTTGTTCAGTCTTTAGGAGGGCAGTCATGACAGGTCCCTTTTTGTGAATGCCCTGTAGTCTCAGTAATGGTGTCAAGTCTTAGGGCCTCCTCTTGGGCTGGTTCCCACTTTGGGTCTGTCACTGGACCTTCTTTTCCTCAGACTCTTCTCCATTTCCATCCCTGCAGTTCTTTCAGACAGGAACAATTACGGGTCAGAGTTTTGACTGTGGGATGGCAACCCCTTCCCTCACTTGATGCCCTGTCTTTCTGCTAGAGGTGGGCTCAACAAGTTCCCTCTCCCTACTGTAGGGCATTTTATCTAGCCCCACACTCACTTTGAGTCCTGAGAGTCTCTCACCTCCTAGGCCTCTGGTATATTCTGGAGGGTCTTCCCAACTTCCTTCCTCCTGAGGTCATCTGTTTCCATTCTTTCTGCCGGACCTCAGGGCATCAGTCCTTTCCCCCCCTCTCAATATCAGATCATGTTCCTCTTTCCTCCCTACCCAGTCCCCTTTTGCTCTCAGGTCCCTCTCTCCCTCCCTCCCTCCCTTCCTCCCTCCCTCCCCACTTGTGGTTGCTTCCTTTTCCTTCCCAAGTGAGATTGAGGCTTCCTCACTTGAGCCCTTCAGCTTGTTGAGCTTTGTGAGTTCTGTGGCCTGTATCTTGGATATTCTGTACTTTTTTTTTTTTTTTTTTTTTTTTTTTTTGCTGATATCCACTTTTGGGTGGGTCCTTTTTGGGTCTGAGTTAGAAAATACCATCCTGAGTGAGGTAACTCAGAACAGAGGACTCTTAAAATTATATTCAGACTCTGGATGTAGCACTGTTGGTACAGTGCTTATGCAATATTCATGAGGACCTGAGTTTGACTCCCAGCACAGCATAAATCAGTGGCAGTGGTAGTGCACACCTCTAATCCTAGCACCAAACAGGAAAATAAAGATGTTCAATTCAGCTTCAGCTACGTAGTAACTTGGAGGCCAGACCAGGCCACACAGGCATTGCCAAAAGATATAGATAGATAGATAGATAGATAGATAGATAGATAGATAGATAGATAGACAGATAGATAGATAATACATAGATACATAGATAGATAGATAGATACATAGATAGATAGATAGATACATAGATAGATAGATAGATAGATAGATAGATAGATAGATAGATAGGTAGGTAGGTAGATAGATAGATAGATAGATAGATAGATAGATAGATAGATAGATAGATAGATAGATAGATAGATTCATTTACCTGCCCTGGACTCTGAATAGTTTCCAGGCTCCAATGACATCTGAGGTTGGCCTCTCACTTTTAGCTTCCAGATTGGATTACTGGCTTTCAGTCTATCCAGACTGCTTCAGAAACATGTTTTGTTTTATTCACAGGCATGGATCTGTCAATCTCAATTTATTCATTCTAAGGTCAAGCCCAGCTCAAGAGGCTAAAATCACAGTCCAAATCAGACTCCATTACCCAGGCAGAGAATTATGTGGTTCATTTGTGGTATCTTTGTAAGTCAGGGTTTAATAAGAAACAGAACTAATAGATTATCTATCTACCTATCTATCTTAATCTATCTACATAATATAGTTATCTAGCATATATATCTACATATATACACTATATATGCATGTATATATATACATATAGTATATATGTACATATATACATATAAACCATCCATTGGGTTGTGTTCATACACACACACACACACACACACACATATATATATATATAATATACATAAATATATACACATCCCAATGGAAAAGGAAAAAATGTATTGTTGTTCAGCCTATTAGACTGGATGTGTCAGGTCAGTAGTCCCAGTATGGTGCTAAGTGCTAGGGAATTCCAAGAAAGATACTGGCCTTCAGTCTAGGTTAGAATCCCAAAGGAATAGGTCCTAGTATGAGCAAAAGAATGCCTAAACAATAGGACAAGCCAAATTGCCAGTGAGAAAGAGGTCAAACAAAAGCAAAAAAGAAAAAAGGTTTTTTCTTTCAGGTTCTTTTATGTGGGTTGCCACCAGAAGACGTTGCCAGGTTGGCTCTTCCCATCTTAAATGATCTAATCAAAAATTACCTCTTAGGTGTGCCCAGCGGCCTAGGTTTTAGTTGATTCCACAAGTACTCAAGTTGACAACCAAGATTCATCACCACAGTAGCCACATAGGTTCCCATGATTCTCTGCTTTCCAGAGAATGTGTAACTTACTATAGACCCACATACAACCCAAATCCCCTTTGATAAATTAAATAAATATCTTTTAAATGGAAGAATACTACTATTAATATGGTTTGATATTAAAACAAAACTGAAAATTATCCAGAAAGAACCATATGCATAGTTATTCCACAGTCCATTGCTCCCATCACAGCTGTCCATTGCCTCTGTGTGGATGTTTTCCCCTTGGATTCCTTCCCTCACTAAACTGTTCTTGTCACCACTTTAAACTTTCTGATTATTATTTATTAAACGTTCTTCTGGTCCCAATAACATGACAAATAGATGGTTTGATTTTCTTAGGGAAAATGGTTTAAACTATTGAAAATTAATATAAACAAAATAATATCACAGATTCCATAACTTTGGGACAAAGGAAAACACTATCATCAGTTTTGATAGGAACTTTTTTATTGTTCTGGTAGTCATTAATTTGTGGTTGAGTTGGTCAAGTATCAAGCAAGAGCTAGAACATGCTAACAAAAATGTTGATTCTATGGGAGCTTATACCATTGTTGGGAGGATATGTCAGGGGTCTCAGAAAGACTAAAATGAAGACCAATCACATCAAGAAATCGAAGTATAATCAGACAAAGGAATAGTCACTACCAGATGTAAAGATACCAAAGTTTCTTCAAGGGAGAAGAGAGAGAAGCTCGTGAAGAAATATTTTTTGACGAGTGTTAATGACAAAATAGTCACCACAGATTTATTGAAGTAATTGTTTGGCCTTCCTAATGAATCAGGACCTCGGGTAGAAAATCATATCGAGAAATCTGACCTTTCAAGGTCTTGGGCTGTCTAAGCAATCTGAAATTTATCTTACTCATAATGGGAAAAACCAGAGGTAGCATTTGTGTGAAAATTGCCTGATCAAGGCAGCTTTAAAGATGGGAAAGCAGAGTAGTAGAAGAAATAAAGTTTGGAGAGAGAAGAAATGACTGCTGCATAATCAGACAGCCTCTGTGTCAGGCAAACATATCAAAGGAGGCCAACCACTCGAGATACAAACCAAATACTCCCGCAAAGGGAAAGAAGTGTCATCTTTTAAGAAGGGTGAATTATTTATCATGTATACTCAAGGGCTACATGCTTAGGATTTTATATTTCATTAAAAGCAGTGTTGTCCTTACCTAAGAATATAATGACTAATGCTCTTTGGAATGTCATTCCCAATTCTTTTTAGAATATCTGCAAATGATAAAACAAAAAATTCAATATTTTCTTATTGCTTATGAAACATTAGAAAAGAAAAAAAATGTTTTTCAAAACTGCAGCCAGGGAATGAACGTCGAGGGATCTCAGCTTCAGAGGTCTCTCTTTTAGTCCAAATAGTTTGTGTCTAATCGCCATGGTCTTCTGGCACCTTTTAATATTAATACTAAGTCACGAGTGGTGGGATGGAAATGATGGGGATGGGAGTCATTCTGTCCATTTGAAAAGAGTCCACTCTTCTAAGCCTGTTTGGTAGAATGTCATTTTAAATAAGTGTTAGCGTGGAGGAGGTTTATTGTTTTAAACCACAAGCTTTATATTACCTTAAAAAAAAAAAAAACCAACAACTCTCAGCCGCAAGTTGGATGCTTCTGGCAGCCATACAAATCTAGCACCACCCAGGGAGGGAGCATGTTTGCCTCTCTGCTCACTTCTGCCAGAGTAGAGGAATGCTGGACACCCAGAGACAAGGGAGGCTGCCGCACGCCACAGCCACAGCCGAGTCCCACACCTCCGGCTTCCCCCTTTTGAGACACACAGGTAAGAACTCCATAGTGCTGAACTGAAGAGAGCCTGCAGAGCATTAAAGCCGCTAAAAGCCAAGTGTCCTGCTCTAAAGGTGTGTGAAAGGCCTCTTGGAGAGCATTAGGGGCTCAGGTCAGCTTGCTTAGATAATAAGGTTCTTAACGCTAGTCGATTAATTCCTAAAAAGGTCCTATTATGTTTGACTTCTCTCTATTTCTTCGTATTTTTAGCACACTTACCTATATGGCATGAAAAGAAACTAGGCAGTAACTAAAATGTTTATTTATTTGTGACAAATCCGAGTCTAGTTAGACGTCTGTTATTCGCTTTTGTCCAAAGCTCTAAGATCTTACAGCAAGCTTTGTCACAGAGCAGTGAAGTACTGTACCATGCAAAGTTCAGTTCTCGGTGCTAGCATTTTAAAATAAAGCAAGTGCATCAAAGGTAAGGCTGCAGTAGACAGTGCTCCCAATACCACAGGCAGGAAAAATTTCCATAATATTGTGAGAGTGTCCAAATATAAAGCTATTATCACAATTTGTGGTCTCCATGCATCTTTTATATCACAAACTCTGCTTTCCCCTCAGATGTCAGAAACTGAGTTGGAAAAGATAAAAGTAAGAACAGCCGAGCATTTTGAAAATGACAAAAATAACATTCCTTGGTTAAAAGAAGGTAAGTCGTCTTCTGGACTTTGTTTCTACTGCATTAAAAATGGTGCTTTTGCTTACAGTCAGAAAATGGCTTTGGCGGGGGTTGGGGAGAGGCAAACCCCTACGGTTCAAATGAGTCCAGCATTCTAACTTTCTGTTGTTATCCACATGTGGCCCAAGCTGGAGAATAGGATCTCCGGTGTCGGAATTCTGTAGTCTGTGGGTTGCAGCAAACAGAAAGACTTAACATGATATATAGACATTAAAGCAGTGGTTCTCAACCTATGGGTTGCGACCCCATTGGGGGGGTCACATATTAGGTATAATTTGCAAGAGTAGCAAAATCACAATAATGAAGTGGCAACAAAAATAATTATTTGGTTGGGGATCACAACATGATGAGCTGGGGAAGGTTGCAGCCTTAGGTAGGTTGAGAATCACTGCTCTGTAGGGTCTGGAGGGTCTAGAGATGTATTTTCCTTAGCTCCGAGAAGATGATGCAATTTGAGGATTAAATAATCATCACAGAAAGGAGGGGGTGTGCTGTCTGCAAGAACGTCTACAAATAGAATCACCATTCAGTGCAGTTAAAGAAGCTACCTTCCCCAGAGGAGGATGCCGCGACCACAGGCCCAGCATGCGTAAGGGCGCTGCTTGAAATACACAAATCAATATGTTCTCCTTTGATGAGTACGAATTAGTGTTACTTCTGAAAATATGCCTAGGCTCATGATTATTTACTAGAAGCCTTGTCTTTATAGCTTTTTATTTTTATGGACATCGTTATGCCTCTTAAAGGAAACCAATTTGAAATTTTATCTAAATAGGCACGTGTGTCCTTTTCATGACACACTTCTGTCATGAAGGAACAGCTCTTGTTTTATAAGGTCAAGGGAGAGTCTAAGGAATGCCATGAGAAGGTGATACAAACAACAGACAATACCGACGGCGTTAAGCACCTGACGTGTTTATTGGCATTTACCGGTTATTTATGCTGAATCACCCTGACCAACCTATGAAGCAGTTATTATCAATAATTCACCAATGAGAAAACTGATCCTTGAAGAGTCCAAGGAACTTGCCTAAACTTGCAAGATCAGGAGGTGTGAGAGCTGGGACAGGATCCAAGACTATGGAACTTGACAGTACATGGGCTTTAACCATCACCTGACCAGGCTAAGGGGAAAAGATGGTTCAGTCTTCCATCAGCACAAAATCCATGCTCAAAAGAACACTTTCGTACAGTGTTTAAATTAGTGGCAACAAGCAATGTTTCCATGCTCTCAAATCCTTAATCCCATCCTACCTCCATCCACATTTTGAAAGCATTCTCTCTAAAATAATAATAATTATCTCTTTTGTCCAATTGGGCAATAATTAATTAATGGTTATGGCTCCTCCTTTTAAGAGACTTTATTTCAGGGGGCTAAGAAGAAGTGTTTGCCATGCAAGCATCAGAGCCTGAGTTTAGATCTCCGATACCTATATAAGGAGTCAGTCATGGCAGCAAATGCCTACAATCTCAGAACTCAGGCGGCAGAAAGGGGTGGATCCCTGAGGGCTGTTTGCCGCAGCCAGATGAACTGAACCAGTGAGCCAGCTCCAGGTTCCATGAGAGTCTCAAAAATTAAGGCACAGAGCAATTAAAGAAGACACCCAGCGTCAACTTTTGGCTGTCCCCTCTTTCTCATTCTCTCTCTCTCTCCTTCTCTCTCCCTCTCCCTTTCCCTTTCTCCCCATCTCTCCTCTCTTCTCCCTCTTTCTCCTCATTCCCTCTTTCTTTTCTCTGTCCCTACCCCTCCCTCTTCTCCCCCCACTCTTCTTTTCCTTCCCTACATCTCTTTCTCTTAATACCTCTTTTATTTCTCCCTCTTCTTCCTCTCCCCATCTCTGTCACATACATTTACCCCATCTCTCTCTCTCTCTCTCTCTCTCTCTCTCTCTCTCACACACACACACACACACACACACACACACGCACCTTTGCACGCACACGCACACGCCACGCACACTTTGCACACACACACACACACACATATCTGGAATACCCCTATAAAATGTATTTGAAATCATTTCCCCAAAAAGTTGCAGAACTAGAAAATTATCTGATTTATATTTATCCAAATATCTTTTATATGGAATTTTTAAAGGTAAAGGGGAAAATATGAACTTGAGTCAAAGACTCCAGGTTTTTCTTGCGAATCTCAAGTCTATTAACAGAATCTTTGCTACTGCATACCATGAAGTTCATATTATTTATTTAGAATTTAATTGCACCATGCTGTAGACGTATATAGAAAAAAAAAGATGAAACCGATAGACCAATCGTTTCCAAAGAATTTTCTTTTAAAAAAATTATGCCCATTAAGTAGAACTTAGGCATTCAATTCTTGTAATCTATAAAATCTAATTTCCCAGGTGACCTGTTTTTATCCCATTTGGACACTTCATTTAAGCTATACTCAAATTATGTTTACAATATTTCATAAAAGGAAATGGAGCCAGATGCTCGATGACAACATCTTAATTGGGAATTATCAGGATGAGTTAGTTTCAAACATAAATGTCTCTCATTTTTTGTGGCTAAAAAAAAGTGTATGGGTTGTGGGGGAAGGGGAAGGAGGGAGACTAATAGGATCAGCAGAAAGAAGACAGGCATCCTTGGCTTTAAATCTCAGTTCAGCTGCTACCCAACTGTGGCCGTATCTTGTTGATTTATCATCATTGGCCTTAGTTTCCTTGTTGGGGTTAGACTGTGTACACTGTATGAAGAATGGGGGGGCCTATGATTTGTATGTTTCTTGCTCTCTTAAAACATGACTGAAAAATAGTATTTTTGAGAGCTTAACTTACTCTTGGAAATGCCTGTATTCGTAAGTACTGCGCATCTTTTATCAGATTATTTGTGATATTGTATTTGTTCCCTTACATAACCTACTGTGCAATAGAGTTGTCCCCATCTTACAGCCTGGGGGACTGAGGTTGAGAGAGATCTGGGTCATGCTCAAACTTGCAAGACTGATGAATCACAAACATAATCTCAGATGCTTGGCTTCTACTTTTAAATTCTGTTGTTGTTGTTGTTCTTGTTCTTGTTGTTATCAAGGCACTTTGTCATAATAACTTCCCCAAATCCTTTCAGTCAAAATCCATTTCTTCTCTACCACCCTACTTAAAAAAAATTGAAAACCATGCTTCAAGTTGCTCAGCAAATATTTTTTCTTTGAACGAACAGCATAAAAACTTCTGGAACAGTGAGTGCCTCTCTCTGTTTCCCAACTTAGTACCTCCAGGTCAAAACTTCCCATTATGTGAGCAGGCCTAAAGCAAGTTCTCACTGGAATAGTCAATACAGGATACCCAGAGAGTACTTAACTTCTGTGAGCATGTACCCAGGACCAGACACCATGAGCACCCTGATGCAGACTGGCACTGTTCTCAGTTCTCATTCTCAGACCTGTGTGCACTCAGTGCATTGTCAGTAAGCATCTATGCACTGCACTGTTATGGGAGAGAAGGTATGAAGATGGTAGTGGCCAATAAAGGAAACACACCACATCCAAGGAGCTGAGGACTTGATCATCTTGACTTTGATGAAAAGTTCTTGCTTGACCCTCTCTTATGTAGGTAGGCCATGGGCCTGACAGCTTCCATGGTGACCTCAAGTAGCAGATGAAAGCTACACTCGAGGCTATCAGCAATAAACAGTGTTTGCGCGACACTGCTAGAAATGCACTAATTTAACATGAACTGAATTCTATTTCCTCCTTTCTCACACAACCTACAAATCTACAAGCATCAGTGCTACCTACAAATTCTGGACTTGCCAATGTTCAGTCTGAGATGGCTGTGTATCTATGAATCAATACCTATGAACTTATCATCTATCTATCTATCTATCTATCTATCTATCTATCTATCTATCTATCTATCTATCTATCTACTTGTCTAACTAGTAATCATCTATCTATATATAGACCTTCTATTATTTATCTATATCTGTCTATGTACCTGTTGAGCTAACTATATATCTATCAATTCACATGCATACTTTATCTATCTATCTATCTATCTATCTATCTATCTATCTATCATCTATTTGTCATCTATCTACCTACCTACCTATCATCTATCTATTTTGTAACATTCATAATTTCTATAATATACCTATGGCTGTCTATATACTTACATACCTATGCATATAGCTATTTATTTACTTAAGCATACTGTCTATCAATTCATCAATCTAACTCTCTATCTGCCCATATACCTATGTATCATCTCTCATCTCTCTGATCTCTGCATCCAAAAAATGTAATTAAGGGTACAGGTAGATCCATAGAAATCATCCCAAAGAATAGGGCTGCTTACATTGCAATACGACTTCCAGGTACTACCCTTTGGGAATCCTTGTTCTGAGATAATGAGAGAGCAGGGCAATGTTGTAAAATAAGCAGCAGAAAAGATCAGATGCTTCCCAGAGGAGTAGATTCAGGGAGGCTGAAGGGACTACTGGGAGCCACCTTACCAGGGAGGATGGAAGGGAATACTTTGGTACACGGTAGCTTGCTGTTTGCTTGTGCATTAGCCAAATGAAGAGGGAAGTTATTTCAGTTCCAACTTGCTTTCATCGAGATAGGCCTTGACTCCATAGTGCCCTACACATCTGAGAATAAGACCCAGTACATTGAAACATGGGACACAAAATGGGGTAGGAGAAGGGGGAAGGGTGAAGGATTAATTCTTTCAGCAGCCCCAAGTAAGAAAAGCAAGATCTGGATAAAACTCATAACAAGGGCAGAGAGAAAATAGGTCCCAATGTGAAAAACTATATGGAGGAGAAATTGATATAACATAGAAATTGGGGTGGAAATTACAGGTGGAATAGGATGGTGTGCAATACCCCATTAAGTCAGGGAGCATTCTGGGTAAGCATTTCAGTGCTTCTACCTTACGCCATTTGATACAGACGAGAAACATCCAGATAGAGGGATAGGAGCCTGAAATTGTGGCCATTTACAGTTTAAAATCACAGTCCCACCAGTGTTTGAATTGCACACAATTTCTTAGAGTGTCTCGAGGGACACTGGAAATCTTGATTTTGATGGGAAACTTCCTGATGGCTAAGGATTAAGTAATAATAGCAACAATAATAACAACAACAGTCAAATACAATGTAGGACAAATGAAACCAGGCTATGTGGCTCCATTTCAAGGGGCAGGTTGCCCATTTGTGAGTTCTGCTTTCAGAGTTTATACCTCTAAATATCTTCTAACATAATTTTCTAGTATTTTGTAAATATTGCTCTATGGGCAGAGATATCTAGTTATCTATCCACCACTATTCACACGATGTGCATATTAATTCAAGAGCAAAGTCTTGGTAGAAGTCAGGATGTAAACTGAGGAATAGAGAAGAAATGTAATAGTCCTTAAAGAGAATAGTTGCCAGAAGTTGTGTTAGTGGAGCTGGCTCTGTCTGGCTGTCACAAGCAGAGGGAGGAAACAGCAACAACAACAACGATGACAATGACAAAAACAACAGCAACAACAACAAAGAATAAAGTCTCAGCCCAGTGTTCTCTCAGCACACAATGGCAGTGACTTGGACTTTTGAAAACACATGTTATCTTTCAGTCAAATCTAGAAGCTAGTAATTTTAACTACTGTAAGACAACATAGAGGCCACCATATCCACATTTCCCGAGTTCTCCTGTTCAAGCAATGCCTCAACTCTCTTTATTTGCAATGACATTGGGAAAGTAACAGACTTACATTTATCAACACTCATTGAAAGAAAGTTGTTCATCAATTTTAGGTAATGAACGTGATATGATTCCAAAATAATGATTGTATTCAATTAGGAACCATTTGATGGGACTCCTCTTGACTATATACACAACATGGAAAGTGAGGAAACACTGCAAAAAAAGAAGTTTCTGCTTCTGAGAAAATTCCTGTCTAGCTGCTCTATTACAGGGCCCAAAGAGTAATCCAGGCAAATTCTGCCACTTGGATGATACCCATTTCAAAAGACTGATTTCTTTTTTTAACAGCTAGCTTAAAAATTAAGCCACAGTATTGTGCGTTTTAAATTGTTGGTTCATTTGAATAGCCTATGCTGAGACATTTTACTTTAGATACATTTTATTCTTTTCTTTTTGTTATTTTTTAATTGGATATATTTCTTTATTTACATTTTAAATGTCATCTCGTTCCTGGTTTCCTGTCCATAAGCCTCCTATCCCCTCCCCCTCCCCCATAAGGGTGTTTCCCCCATCCTCCCCCCTTCCCACCTGCACTGGGGTCCAACTTTGGCAGGACCAAGGGCTTCCCCTTCCACTGGTGCCCAACAAGGCCAACAGTTGGAGCCCTGGGTCAGTCCATGTACAGTCTTTGGGTAGTGGTTTAGACCCTGGAAACTCTGGTTGGTTGGCATTGTTGTTCTTCTGGTGTTGCAAGCTCTTTCAATCCTTTCTCTAATTCCTTCAACAGGGGTCCCGTTCTCAGTTCAGTGGTTTGCTGCTAGTATTTGCCTCTGTATTTGACATGCTCTGGTTGTATCTCTCAGGAGAGATCAATATCCAGTTCCTGTCAGCATGCACTTCTTAGCTTCATCAATCTTATCTAGTTTTGGTGACTGTATATATATATATATATATATATATATATATAGGCAGGGCATGCTCTAAATGGCTGTTCCTTCAGTCCTTGCTCTAAACTTTGCCTCTATATACCAGCCTATGGATATTTTTGTTCCCCCTTTTAAGAAGGAGTGAAGCATCCACATTTTGATCATCCTTCTTCTTGAGCTTCAGGTGGTCTGTGGATTGCATCTTGGGTAATTCACGCTTTTGGGCTAATACACACTTATCAATGAGTGCATACCATGTATGTTTTACTGAGATTGGGTTATCTCACTCAGGATGATATTTTCTATTTCAATGCATTTGCCTATGATTTTCCTGAAGTCATTGTTTTTGATCACTGAGTAGTATTCCACTGTGTAGATGTACCACATTTTCTGAATCCATTCCTCTGTTGAAGGGCATCTGGGATTTTTCCAGCTTCTGGCTATTATAAATAGCTGCTATGAACATAGTGGTACATTTGTCTTTGTTGTATGTTGGAACATCTTTTGGAAGTCAAAATATCACTATTTTCAGATGATATGATAGTATACTTAAGTGACCTCAAAAGTTCCACCAGAGAACTACTATACCTGATAAACAACTTCAGCAAAGTGTCGGGGTATAAAATTAACTCAAACAAATCAGTTTTCCTCTACTTCCTTCCTCTACTCAAAGGATAAACAGGCTGAGAAAGAAATTAGGGAAATTAAACCCTTCACAATAATCACAAATAATAGAAAATACGTCGGTGTGACTTTAACCAAGCAAGTGAAAGAACTGTATGACAAGAACTTCAAGTCTCTGAAGAAAGAAATTGAAGAAGATCCCAGAAGATGGACAGACCTCCCATGCTCATGGATTGGCAGGATTAATATAGTAAAAATGACCATTTTGCCAAAATCGATCTACAGATTCAATGCAATTCCCATCAAAATTACAACTAAATTCTTCATTGAGTTAGGAAGAACAATTTACAAATTCCTTTGGAATAAAAATTAAAACCAGGATAGCGAAACTATACTCAAAAGTAAAAGAATTTCTAGGGGAATCACCATCCCTGACCTCAAGCAGGATTACAGAGCAATAGTGGTAAAAACTGTATGGTATTGGTACAGAGGCAGGTAGATCAGTGTAACAGAATTGAAGACCCAGAAATGAACCCACACACCTATGGGCACTTGATCTTTGACAAAGGAGCTAAAACCATCCAAAGGAAAAAAGATATCATTTTCAACAAATGGTGCTGGTTTAACTGGAGGTCAGCATGTAGAAGAATGCAAATCTATCCATTCTTATCACCCTGTACAAAGCTTAGATCCAAGTGGATCAAGGACCTCCACATCAAACCAGATACACTCAAACTAATAAAAGAAAAAGTGGGGAAGAGTCTCAAACACAAGGGCACTGGGGAAATGTTCCTGAACAAAACACCAATGGCTTATACTCTAAAATCAAGAATCAATGAGTGAGACCTCATAAAAGTACAAAGCTTCTGTAAGGCGAAGGATACTGTCATTAGGAGAAAATGGCAACCAACAGATTAGTAAAAGATCTTTACCAACCCTACATCCAATGGAGGACTAATATCTAAAATATACAAAGAACTCAAGAAGTTAAGCTCCAGAGAGCAAAAAAACCCTATTAAAAATGGGGTACAGAGCTAAACAAAGAATTCTCAGCTGAGGAATATCAAATGACTGAGAAGCACCTAAAGAAATGTTCAACATCATTAGTCATCAGGGAAAGGCAAATCAAAACAACCATGAGATTCTACCTCACACCAGTCAGAATGGTTAAGATAAAAAACTCAGGTGACAGCAGATGCTGGCGAGGATGTCGAGAAAGAGGAACACTCCTCCATTGTTGGTGGGATTCCAAACTGGTACAACCACTCTGGAAATCAGTCTGGAGTTTCCTCAGAAAATTGGATATTGCACTACCTGAGGACCCAGCTATACCTCTCCTGGGCATATATCCTAAAGATTCTCTAACGTACAAAAAGACACATTACAGGATAGAATAATTAGCTTTTATTGTGTAATAATAATATGTAATAATATGGCTAAAGAAAAGATAACAACAATATTGTTTTGTTTTCAAGTGGAGCTGACAGGAAAAAATACACATGAAAACATTTCCTGGGAGGTCACATAAATACAAACAACAGGATTGTCTTAGTCTCCCTCCATTTTATTTTAGGATAACAGAATACTGAAGAATGTCAAAGACATTTAGTTTCTGAGAATTTTGGTTTCTGAGATTGAGAAGGCCATGGGTAAAGTCTTCCTAGTTGCCCAGCACCTTTTTGTTATGCCTTTTCACCCCAACAAGCTTTTGAAGGTAATATATCCAAAGTCTGGCAGATGGTATAAAGAAACTTTTACATAGATAATTACTCAGAACCTCATCTAGCAAAATATGGTAACCGGAGAAGCATATAACATTGGAGATGGGGAAAAAAGAAGGGGATGAAGATGTGAGGAATCTGGTGTCTCTACCTCTGGGTGAGGCACCAGAAAGAAAGGAGTGCAATGCTGGCTCCTGGTGTGTGATGACACCACAGTAATACTTAGAGAATGAGAGAGATGACTGTGAAAGGAAATGACTAGAGGAAGGAGAGTGGATGGTGTGGGTAGAACAACTCGGTGTAAACTGCCTCAGAGGTATCCTGAGTGAACTACCTATGGGACATAAGGACTTAGGAGATGTTAAGTCATGTAGATAAGGAAGAGCCCCCTTCAAATTTCCCTCAGACAAGAAAGACATGGAAGCCTGTTCTTACAGAAGCAATGGAAATGACATAAAGCTTTTATGATAAAAAAAAATCACAGGCTTGATGGTGCCAGAGTAGGATAAATATGTCAGAGGAAATGGATGATTAACACATCTGCAGACCAGAGGAAAGATGCTCTGTGGGTGTTGGTGGTCCCTCTCATCACAGCATCGACCCTCTCCTAGTCCCTGGATCATGCTCACCTTGGGAATGCCTACTAAGGGTAGGATTCCTGGTCCAATAAAATACGTCCCTTTGTGTTTTTTTCAAGAACATAAACAGCTACCAATGGTAAGCAGGTTGCTTTTCAAGATTGAGCAAATTTAAAAGAGAATCTCATCATTAATTGAGAGGAATACTAAAGTTACAGACTGTAGTTACCTTAATGAGAGTGGAATTGATGGAGGCATGATAGTGGCCCACAGCCCAGAAGGGAAGCTGAGGTCCATGAACAACAAGAACCAATCTGTCTCTTTAGGAGCTTGAGAGTGAGACCACATAGCCAGGATGCCACTCCTCAAATAAGCAAGCTCTCTATCAAGGTCTGTCTCTTCAGTCCCCAACCTTTAGACTCCAAGTCCCCAGAAAGGAAGGTCAACATCTTCAGCCAAAAGTTTCCCTTCTGGTTAGTAAAGACTCAATAGACAGCATCTGGTAAATGCTTTGTCAGAGTGAAATGGGTTGTTGAATCAAAAGAAAGGTTAAGGGGTCTGTGCTGCCTCCAAACATAACTACCCTAAGAGTCTCTCCTGTAGTATGTGGATTCCCAGCATCTCTCTCCTTGAGGAGGAAGATTTTCTCAAGAACCTGACATGGTAGCAATAAAACTCTAAACATTTCACAAAAGACGACTTACTTTAAATGAATCGTCCCTTCTACTAACGTTCAAACATCAGATTATTTTATATTTAAAAAGTTCAGGGAAAGATGAGGTTTTTTGTGTTCTCAGAGATCAAGGAATTAAATTCCAGAGGCACAGCTGCAGCTGGTAGTCGGAGTTTTGTTCTCATTAAGCCTAGAAGAGAGTGAGTTCATTTGGTGGAAAACGGTGACGTGGATCCCAACGGATGGCTGAGAAGATGTCATGTCAGCCTCGAGACTCTGACAAGATGAATTAATCAGTGTGAAGACCCATAAGTTGTTCAGCCGCAGATTTAAAGACTCTCTTTCAATGAGGACGGGACAGTACATCAAATCCAGAGTGATCTCAGTTCATCGTTATTAATTGCAGTTTTATGAACTAGGAGTGAAACAATCCATGCTGACCAGGAGCCAATCCATTTTACCTCACCAGGAAGGAGAAAAATGATAGACAAGAAGAACCTGGGCCGTTTCTACCTTCTAATAGAGAGTGCCCAAGCACCCCTCAATTTTGAGTGTGTCACAACAATTGCTGATGTGATATATCTAATCAATGTTGGTAGAAAGAGTGATCTTACTGTCAGAGGGGGAAAAGTCTCTTCCATTCGATGCCTCAGGGATAAGGACATTACATTTTCTGGTAAATTCTCAAAGACACTTTACATTTATATGATTATGGCTCATTTCTTTTAGCTTCTGAGCTACATTTAGAGGAAATACTTCCTAATAAAATGTACCTACATGAGGTGATCACCAGACCATTAGTTTCAAAAAAAAGAGGGAGGAGGAATGTAAGTAGAGAAAACGAAGATATCATCCTGTAGATGGCATCAACGGTTTCTGACATTATTTAAGCCAGAAAATACATGCACAGCAGAGACAAGAATCAAGGGTAATGACTATAGTTTTGCTACTGTGTAACCTCTAGGAAGCAGAAGAGACAGTTCATGGAAGTACAGTATCACCATCAGGCAGCAACAGACTTCCTCCTCTACCATCTTCCCATGCCAGTATGGCTGGAGAAGCAGCGTTGTAGAAGTTGAGAGTGATATTTCATAAATTCTAGTCTCCAATTACAGGCAACATGGCCTGTGCTGTAGGTCCTTGTTTAATTAACATTTATCATCATCATCATCATCATCATCATCATCATCATCATCATCATCATCATCATTTTGCTGCTGCTTCTAAAAGTTTTTGTGCCTTATACTGACTATGGACTCATTCTCTTCCCCCCTCTGGTGCTGAGCTGCTGACTATGTACCCCGATGCTTGACTCCGTACTTTCCCATGTAGTAGGATATACTAGGTAGGAGGCATACTGCTTTAGTAGGAATGACAGGAAACCAGATTTTAACCAGACGTACAAAGAGATACAGGAAAACATCTTCTCATGTTTAAATTTCATGAAATGTATACAGTCTACAGCTGGGGAAACCATTTCAGTCATAAAAGAGTCTGCTTGTGGGGCTGGGGATTTGGCTCAGTGGTAGAGCGCTTGCCTAGCAAACATAAGGCCCTGGGTTCGGGTCCCTAGCTCTCAAAAAAAAAAAAAAAGAAAGAAAGAAAAAAAAGAAAAGAGTCTGTTTGTATGAAAGCTTGATTCAGATCCCCAGAACTCACTAGAAGAACCAGTTAGAGCAGTGCAATTCAGTACTAGTACAATCTCAGGGCCAGCTAGATCATTCTTCATGGTACAGCCCAGTGAGGGATCTGGTCCCAAAGGAACAGTGGAAGGTTCCTGAAGACCAATGCTTCCGACCTCCACATATACACACATGCAAATGCTTCCGACCTCCACATATACACACATGCAAATGCTTCCCACCTCCACATATACACACACGCAAATGCTTCTGCATGTGTAAAGATGAACACAAAAACAACTAACATACGAAATAGATGGAAATAAATAAGATCTATGTAAATAAATCCCTGTAGACAATGAAAACTGTAGCACATTCTGTATTCATTCCACATACTGATAAAAGTAAAAGGCACCTCCTTCCCACGTATCTGAAAGCTATTTTCTCACTTCAGTGTGTATATGTCTAGACTGATAGGATAACTTATTCCTACTGTAGAAGCAGAATTTAGTTGATAAAATATATGAAATTACATAAATCAAATCAGCAAATGTTTTCATCACAGAATTACACCAGGAAGACTCAACAGTTCCGATGCTCAAAGAACTTAGAATGCAGCTCGGGAAGGAAATTCTGGCATCATGGCCCAGTTGCCAGGCATTGGGCAAGCACAGGTTTACTAGCTGTACTTGAAATACAGTGGCATTGCAAAACTAATTGGGAAGAATCTTTTTCAGAGTGAAATCTCACTCGCTAAGCCGTAGGAGTATGCCCAGCTCCTTAGACAGACACAGATGTCTCTCTGAACACTGAAAAGGTGATGTGTCCTTGTTTGCTTTACTAATGGACTTAGCAGATCTGGATGAAAATAGCTACAATAAGGAGATGCTGCAAAACAACAAAAGTGATGTGAAAATTAATGAGATTTCTTTTTCTCGTAAAAGAAATTTTAATGTCCTTTGTCATCTCGCCATTAGAAAATAACAGTTAATCGCTTCTTTTAAAGTGATAGAATTTGGTGAAAGATAAACATAAAGGTAATAATGAAGAGCTCATTCACGTTCCTAAATAAATGCATATTGTTTAGTAATGGAGGCGGTAACACTGGGGTTGTTGGCTTTTCTTTTCTTTTTCCTTAAATAACACAATTTGAAGGCACGGTGTATTTATAGGACAGAATCCATTAGCGCTATCAAAGTCAGCATGGTCTTAATGTTCTGAGATCCATAGGCCAGCCCTTGTAAATTAAAAAGCAACTGTTTAGCCTCTGGGTTCTAAGCCAAGGCAGCAAATGAAACTTCTATGATATAACTGATTCCTTGACTTCAGGAACCAAGTGTGGTCCTCATCGCTGCCACACACAACTGTGAGAAGTCAATAATTCTTGTGACTTTAGAGATTAACTAATACTAACTGGGAACCAAGTTTGACCTTCAAAAACTCACAATAATAAAAGTTTCATGCTGGAAGACTAACAGGCACATGGCCACATCGATAGAATAAAATCATTTTATATACATTGAATAAAATCTAAATGTACATCCCATAGGTATGTTTATTTAACATCTTCTCTTTGTAAGAAAACACAGTCTTCTTTTATGGGATGAGCCAGGACAAATATCATACACAATGTCTATAACTGATGCCGGTGTGGTTTCCAGGGAGAGGGTGTGTAAGAAAATTCACTCCTAAGTCAATGGATTTAAGCAAAAGAGAACTAATAAGAGATTGATAATTACTCAAAAGCATGGGTATGATTTTGTTTATTTATCTCTTTGTTAAAGCTACCTGACTACACTGGACTCGAAAATACATGAGTGCTCAAAAATAGTATAGATAAAGTAAAGAATCAGCTAATTCAGTCAAAGAAATTACGGGTATATAAAAGATAGGTCAAAGTGAGAAACATGAGGCATTAAGCGGGGATGGAAAGCCACAAGTGGAGTGTCACGAGCTGGTAATATTCTAAACGAGTGGAATGGAACGGCTGAGAGAGCACATGTGACAGACGTCTGGGATGTGCCTGTTCTAAAACACAGTAGTCATGTTTGACTTGGTACATGCGACCCATGAGTAGAAACAGACTCTGGCCATGCGATGACCTGCTCTCAGTACCAAGCAGGCTATAGATACAAACCAAACGTTACAGAAGCCATCGCCTCTGCTTGGGCATAGAGGCAGGAATGCATGGAGGTCCTACAGAGAGGAAAATCTGTTCTGTGCTTTAGAAACAACGTGTAATTTGCCAGACTTTACGGGCATGGGTTGGAAGAGGTTGGACACATGACTGTTTAGAAGTGCACTGAATCCATGAATGAGGGGGAATAATTTCCCAGTCGGGAATGGCTGTGGGAACAGCAGTGATCGAAAGGGACTCAGAAGAGATTGCCAGCCCCAAAACTTTGCTCAGAGACTAGAGAAGAAGAACTGAAGGGGAGATGCATTGTCAAGACTCTATTCTGGACTTGGGTGGAATTTCTAATATGTATCTATGGCTACATATATGTCTCATATAAATCATGTATATTTCATTCAGAAAGAATGATAAGATGCAAATGGCAAAAATCATTGCAAGTTGGAACACAACTACCACATGTCATAACTTCTCCATAAAAAAGCCATACCATGCATCTCGTACATGCTTTAAATATTGTAAAGTGTACACACACATAAGTATATCATTTTAAAGTCAGACTAAGCAATGTATGAATAATATGATTTCCTGACTCATAAATTACCATGAATAACTTCCTCCATCAATAAATGCGGAATTGCATCATTATTTCAGCAGCTAAATGCACAGCATTGCCTTAAGTAACATAATTACACATCCCAGTTGCTTATTGTATGCATCTTCACATTATTTTATTTTTGCTCTTAATCTCAAAGAATCATGGTACTATACACTTTGAATTTTGTTATAGATGGGCTGATTCAAACCCTAGTTAAGGTCCTGTAGGTACAGCTCACAATCTATCGTATATCTATGCCCCAGGTTGGTTGTCAGGAAGCCACATGCAGAAAATCTTGTCGTACCATTTCTTATTAACAAGGAACATAAGATCACAGAAGTTTAAATAGCTTGGTCCGAAGTCACATGAATAACAGACTACAGGGTTGGGACACTTAGCCACCTCTTCTAATACCAAAGACAGAGTTTTTTCCCTCCATGAAACATCTGCTGTGTAATAGAGTGTTGGAGCAGGGTGACCAAGAGTCCTCACTACCAGTCATTTCAAAATGAAATTAAAGACTGGGAAGTTTGGCAAAGTCACTGAGGACAATGAATCTTTGAACTTGTTCTCTCCTCGTTTGGTTTTCCTAAACACCTATTTCCAGCATGGTTAGAGCCATCTGACCGGAAGGGAGGCCTTAGTTATGAAATTGGGCAGAGTCGGTAGCTGACTGGCCTGCCGACCACTGTGACTGAGAAGTGTGAGAGCTTTGCTGCGCTGCACTAGTGTCACATCCACGGCTGAGATAGAAGCAGGGGTGCAGATCTCATAAGGCCCAGTCATGAATTATATGGATTAATAATTCTAATATTCTCCCCTTTGACAGTGGTAAACCAAATAAAACATTGGTAGGAGGAGAAATGGGGAATCCGATTCTACTTGCTTATCTTCATAGGGGATAAAAAATCATTTAGATATAAAACACATCAAAGCATAGGAGAGAAAAAGTAACTTCTATGGCAGAATCAACTATTATCAGATTAAAAAATAGCCTTGTATTTTCCTGGGTAATAAACAGATCAAAATTTCTACCTAAGGATATTTGGGTGACAAAACTAACTTTAATTTTCAAATATCCTGATCTTATAACACCATCTCTACAGCTATAAAATGATATTGCATGCAGTCTTGCTCTCTCCTTGTTTGCACATAAAGTCTTATCGTCGATCTTAGATGCGGCACAGTTTTCTGTCTATATTTGAAAACGTTTTAAACTTATATAATAGGAATTTGAAAAGAATAAAACATATCGTACTGTTCAAACTTTAAGTCAGATACAAACATCTCTCAGCCACATTAAAACTAGTGTAACGACCACACATTTCAGTTCTGAATTATATTCGGTTATACCATAGTGGTCCAAGGCCTGAGGATTGTTTTGCTTGTTTATTTTTGTGGTGCTGTGGATGGAACCCAGGGCCTTGAGGCAAGAGCTCTCCTTCCCCTGAACTGTACTCCAGTAGCCATTATGATGACAATTCCTTCTTATCAAGCTTCTTATCAAGTCATTAGCTTCAAATTAGACTTGGCAAAATGCCTGTGTGTGTGTGTGTGTGTGTGTGTGTGTGTGTGTGTGTGTGTGTGTGTGTACACCCCACAAATGCCAGTAGCAAAATATTTAAAGAAATGTTTGACTCAGAGGACAGGAAACTAAGTCAAAGGCTTCCCCAGCTTTGAAACAAGAATTTAACACAACTCAGAGAATTCTGGATATATGTATATGTGCATATATACATAACATATGTTCACAAGGTGCCAAGGCATGCACAATCGCCTACATTACTAACCACCAGAAACCATGGGGATGCTCTGATTTTGAAACCAGTAATAAGATAAATTAAATGAACTTGGTTGGATATGGAAAGCAAATTTTAGTCAGAACTCCTCGGTAACCCAAGTATCTAAACGCCTAGTTTCCATAAACATGTTCAGCATTCCCTGACCTTTACACCTCTATCCAAGAATCTCCCGCATTGTGTAGTTAAATGGGTCAATTCTTTGCACTTTGCTTATATTAGGACTCATTTGTAATAACTGAAAACATTAACAGATGTGCCTAATTATTAAAACTGCCCATCATCAAGTTTTACAAGCAAGGGACAGAGCTTGTTTTCTTCTGTAAAGTGAACAGATTCAGAGAAAAATGATTTTCTACAATTTTAGAAGATGTTTTTGAGAGAGTCATAGTCCAAGATCTATCACTTACATGCACGGGTCCAGCTCATATATGCTGGAGGGTAATGGATCACACATGAGCAAGAAGGTAGATCAAAGAGACACATCCCCGTGGGATTTTTATTCGGACGAGGAAATGTTGCCTCCAAGGACAATGGGAGGCTTTGGGTGGCATTCTGTATAGAGGCCATTGCATAGGCCACTTGCCTTTTAGAAAGCCACGCCCGCTCCAGCATGGGTGGCAGTGTGGGGACAGTGCATTAGTGGGAAGTGGGCAGAAGAGCAAGCAGCATCCCAATTAGAGTTAGGAGAGTGGCAACATAAATTAGAAGGAGAGATGTTCTGGGGACAAGTGATAATTTGAAATATTACATCTGAGTAAGCTCATCAGAGAGAGAAAGCAGCAGATACAGGTAGTTGTCCAGACCACTGCGGAAGTGATCAGCCTCTATCAACTAGAACTATAGGGAAAAAGGTAGTGTGTGAATGGCAATGCTGGATTCTTTTAAATAGTTTGTTTGAAAAGGTAGGTAAGCCACTGTTAAAGGGTTGCAAATGAGGAGCTTGGCAATTGGGATTTTGTTTCCTGAATTTTGACCATCTGACATTTCATATATCTCATTTTTTAGTGTGCTCTGGGAACCGTGGTTGAAACTTGAAAGCATAGGTTTAGCATTTGCTCCGTGTTTTAAATCCCAAGATGGGTTAGAGAGGGAAACTGATACGGGGTTAAAGCTGAACTCCACAGCATCTCATGCGCCAAACTTGCATTCATTTGAGGACTTCAGGAACAGGGAACCTAATGTTAGTTACAGCTATGTATAAAACACTCATTCATTCACCTTATTAGAATGTGAAGAAAAAGATTCAGATACTCATAACATTTTCCCACTAGTAGAAATGTCAGTCCTTCGAGTTAACTACAAATGAAAGAGTCAAAATTTCAACAGCATCCTCAACAAAGAGACAGGGATTTGCTATAAGTCTATTGGAAAAGTTCTACCCAGAGTTTAGCGTTGTCATTTCCAGGAAAACTAAGGGATATGACGAGCAGGCACGGGAAGTAACAGGTATGAGTAAATAAAGGTACATAGTCTTTTCTTTCCTTTCTTCTTTCACTTCCTTCCTTCCTTTCTGTGTACACATGTGCGCCCATGGGTACACAGGCCAGAGGGTCTGACATTTTACAGAAGTGGTAAAGATTTGAGCTCATGTCCTCAAGCTTGCGTGTCAAACACGTTACCACTCAGCTGTCTCTCAGCCTTACAAGGGCGTGTGTCTACATAACCATAGTCAGGTTCAAGAAGATTTAAACGTGTTCTGACATAAAGTGCAACGTGTTTGCCTAAGACATTAAGAATGGTTGGAACTCTCAGGGCTCAAAAGGTAAGAAATGGGAAACATTTCCCCTGCAGTGTTTATGGCATTGGAAATGAGACTGGAAGAACTGAGTCTGTGGAATTGCACATATCTTGGATTCAAGATCTGGAGATATTATTGATTAGATATTGATCTTGGCCACCAAAATAGTGCTGAGCTTAGCTTCCAAAGATAGAAATCAAATTTATAAAGACTACTTGAGTAGACACAACCAAGTATCTCCCCAACCCCCATGCTTACACTCATTTTAAGGAATCCCAGTTTCTCAGCAATCCACCCAAATTAACCATTGCATCAAGGCTGGCCCTCGGGAATGGTATGACTTTGGACCAGTCAGGTCAGATGATGGTGCCAATGAACCTGCCAATAATAGTTTTATGGGATATTTTGGGAGAATAAGATATAAAACCCTGTCTACTGTGTGTTTCTAGTTAAGACTGTAGTTTTAATTTCTGGTGGTAGTTAGGTGTTCGGTTTTATTTTGTTTTTCATGTTTCTGGTTTAGAGGGGATCTTTACAAGTCTTCACTGTGAATACTCTCAGGGCTTCATGTGATTTTTGAAAACTGGAAAAGCAATTTCATCATCATGGGAAGGCTGAGCTACAAAGTCATGCACCTAATAAAGTTCCATGGGATGAAGAATAAAAGGCATTCTTAAAAGTATTGTTGAGTCGTTTAGCCAACCCTTGATCCATGCTGCTGCTTAATACTAATTAGTTGGTAATAAACAATTTTACGCTTAAGCTTATTTGAGTTCAGTTGTTCTGTTAGTTGAAATCTGTCTGATCCGGGCATCAGGCAGACTAGGCAGTTATGAATGGGTAGTAACTACTTATAACTTTTTCTAAGTTATTTTTGGCTCCATTCTCCTTCTTCCACGAGGACCTGTGTGGTTTCTTCATCTATTTCCATATCACCAAGCACACTCATTGCAGTGTTGGTCAGTGGTGAGTTGTGTAATTATCATTAAATGAACTTGAACAGGAACTTCCTGTTCTTTCATATAGTGTAGTCAGTTAAGGAGCACAGGTAGAGAGATGACATTAGACGGAGGAGGGAAGCAGAGGGGATTAAGGAAGTCAATGAAACCTTCATTCAAGAAAATTACAAAGCCTCACAAACTGAGTCTTTGAATGGTGGACAGTATTGTTTTGGAATAACTGGCATTTCTGAAGAGCTGAGAGACTGAGAAAAAAAGCCAGAAGACTGAGCACATAAGAATATCTTCCCAGACCCAGACGAGATTCTAGATAAAAATAGGCAAGAAGTCAAAGGTCATCCACTTATTTCCTAAAGGGCCTTCTTGTTCTTATGTTAATATTCTGAGTAATCCTGCAAGGTCGTTTGTGGAATCCTTCTTCCCTGGGCTAACTCTGTTCTTACTCCTGTCCTGAGACACTCGTTGGAATTCAGTGTGTGTCCTAAGAATACTCGAAATGAGGAAACAAAACTGAAATGGTTCCATTAATTTTACCACCGAGTAATCATGGCCAGGTATAGAAGATAGATCTCTCTTTTCGGTAATTTACTTAGTCACTATCTTTTATTCCCTGATGATTGCAGATATGTCAAAGTTTTACAAATGCCATTGCTTTCAGAGAAATAGATTGTTATGTGAAAAAGAGAAAATGACATAGACACTCTTACTTGTAAGCAAAACCATACTAACACCATCATATTGTTTTGCCACACCCAAGGAAAGCACAGATGTTACAGGTTTACGATTTCTAGCTAAAGTTAATAATATTCCTCAATCAGAAAGACAAGCGAGAAAGACACTGTTGCAGGAAGATCATCATCATATGAAATTTTATTGTCAATAGGATATGTAGCTATTTTTCCTATCAATTTATATAACTTTTCTCTGTTACCATAAAATATAGTTCTGTATCATTCCAACGGAATTGTTTACATTTTATAGTAAACGTGTGCACAAATGCTTATTAATGACTTGATAGTAAGTACATATATTTACATATGATCATATAAAATATTACTGATGTAATTGTTTACTTTATAACACAATGTTGTTTACTGTACTTTTTGTATATAAGTGTGGCATGCATGCAAGTTCACAGGTGGATGCAAGCATGTGAGTATATGTGTTTTGGTGTGTGTGTGTGTGTGTGTGTGTGTGTATGTGTATGTGTGTGTGTACATATATAGAAGCCCAAGGTTGATATTGGTTCTATGGTTCAATGGTGGTTCTATGGGTCTCTATCTTATTCCCTGAGGCAGGTTCTCTTGGTTGAATTAAGAGTTTGCCAGAATGGCAAATCTAGTTAGGCAACGTGCTCTGGTGAAACCCTTTCTCTGTCTCCCTAGAATTACATTCAGACCTCATCCTTATGTTGCTCAGTGGAGACTGAAGCATCTCTCAGACCTTACTCTATTCTTCTAAGTAGACTCTTTTTGATGACACCCAAAGGTTTTTATCATATTTCTATGGTACAAATCTGTTAAGGACATGTGAATCAAAGGGAAGTAATGAGCTAAAAAGCTGTTTAGTGTGCATGACAAACATCTTCTTGTGTTCTTCTATTTGGTCTAAAAGAACAAAAAGCAGTCTTTCAGTTGCACAGCCTGCACAGGGATTTACTTCTTTCAAGAAGATAAAACCATTATAATTTTGGTAATTAGCTGCAAACATATTTCTTTTATTAGGTAATTTTGAATCATAAATACTCCAAGCTTTTTGAAAAGACCGATTACATTGGATTTCTATCAAAGTGACTCTAACTTCAGAGGAACAAAAAAAAAATCCCTTGAAGACTATTTTTTTTAAGTCTAAATTCCATTGTGTAAGGGAGGAAGAGGTTTCTTTGAAGCCATATATATGACTGACAAATCTGAATGAATTCTCAGAAATGAAGCACGGCCACTGTGAGCCATTACACAAAATTGATGTGAGAGCGGAAGAATGAGAGAACAGAAAATATTAGATACATTTTTCATACTTTTTCTTTTCAGGAAACCAAAAGACAAGATACCTGAACTACAGTAGAACAGGTTATACTTTACTCAAAACTCAGTAAGTATTACTGCACAGAGACAAATGCAGCTCATCTTGAGCTGTTTCTAGCCTATTGCCAGAGAGCGTCAGAAGCATCGGGGTAAAGAGGATCCTGAATGGGCTAAGGGCAGCAAGTGTGTCAGGGTAGCAGGGAGACGAAGCATAGCCCCTTTTGCAAAGGATTTGTCCTTCCAGGCCACTTATAGCAACAGTACAGTGCTAAGGGGATGTCTCAGAAACTCTAACAGTAGAAAGGGAGTGAGGTTGAAGAAATAGCAAAAGTATAATACATAATAAAAAGTACAAGGCTAGAGCCCTGTGGATGTTAGATCATTCAGAGCAGCAGTGTGTGTGTGTGTGTGTGTGTGTGTGTGTGTGTGTGTGTGTGTGTGTGTGTGTATTTAGCCTAATCTTGTCTTAAGAATTTATGTGTTGCAATTCATTTAGCTGTTTAAAGCGATTCATTCAGGGTGGCTGTTGCTATTCTATCCAGCCTAAGAACAGAAGGCAGAGCAGGCCACAATACACTTACCCCTTTATCAATATGGGCTATCTGGGGAGCTGGTTTTAAGTCACAGATACCCTGACTCCAGAGATTTTTATGTAAGCCATCAAAACATATGAAAATACTCTGTAATGATAAAAGTTGTTTCGAGACTATTCTTTTTCTTTGAAAGACTCAAGTAATGGAGAACCGTATTGATTTCAGTTTAACCCATGTAACATTGGCAGTGAAACTTCAAACGGGAATGGATCAGTTGTAGGAATCCCATCGACTCCTGATGTTTGCTGTTCTTCAAAGACAAGAGCTTGTCCTCCTTGTCAGCTTTTGCTTTTGTTTTCAGGAAGGTTAATGCAGTTTTGATGGAAACAAGAACCAAATGCAAATCTTTCTGGTAAAGAATTTGGATTGGGGAAATTTCCACTGAAAATTGTAGGAGGGGGATTATGAAAATGAATCACAAGGATTAACAGATTCAAATATACTGGCTTTATCAAAATCACAGTGAATGTTTGTTCAAAGTTCATGAAGTCTTTCTAATGAGATAAATACTTCCCAAGAGACAAACATGACTTCTATTTTTCATGCAAATTTGGGATGAGGTAATTGTTACTAAAAGTCATTCTCTCTCCCTTTCCTTCTCTCCCTTTCTACCTCCCTCCCTCCTGTACCCCCAAACACATCTAAGCTTCAAAACCATTAATAATCAGTGTCTTTGCCACCCAAAAATATGTAATAGAACCCCTCTTGGAAAGACAAGAGATCGAACACGAAAGTGAAATGGATAATTGTGAGAGATTACTAACAGAACATACAGTAGCTGTCAATTTTTTGACATTTTAAGCTTTTCTTTGGAAATACATAGCCACCATGCAGATTTCACAGATGTTAACATTTTCCAACAGCTGCCTTCCCTTTATTCTTTTTGAGAAAACAAGAGTCACATATTCCTTTTCCTCGTTTATGCTGCAGAGTATCTGATTCTATCTTGAAATTCTCTGAAATAGAACTGAGACATCAGCTTTTATGGTAATAGCCACAACAAGCCCAAATCCAATATGTATCCAGTTACTATCCATCTCCCAGGTAGTAGAGTGACAACGGAAATCCGCTCTGCAGCTGCATGACAGAATATGGAAGACGCTGGGACAAGTGGAATTTCAATTCAGCTCTGTCCTGTTCTGGGTCTGAGCAGTATAGAGCAAGTGTTACCCTGCTTAAGATTCAAATCCTTCAGGGTTCTTCCTTTATATATTAGACTATGGCTTCTAAGAAGAAGGAAAATGTCTAGCAGTCCAGGTTCCAGTTGTACAGTCATTATGAGCGCTTACTCTCTGCTAGGCACAGAATATCAAAGACAGAAGAAAAGTTGAGGATGCAGCTCAGTCGAATCCCCAGAATGCCTGTTAAAAGCCAGATGAGGTAGAGAATGCCTGTTATTCCAGTGCTAAGAAGGCAGAGAGGGGCAGATTCCGAGATTCATTGGCCATTCAGTTTAGCCAAATGGTGAGTCTAAGCAAAATAATGATTTCAGATTCAATGAGAGACTTTCTGTCAAAATAAAGAAGATAGCAATTAGATGTTGACCTCCAGTAGCCATATTTACACAGGGACACATAGGCATTCATATATACAATTCACATTCATACATGGATACATCCATACACCACAAAAACAATAAAGAACACACATAGACCTTACCACCACCACCACCACCACCACCACCAACAACAACAACACACAGAACAACCCAAGTCACCCAGCAGCTGACTAGATGTTTTCATTAGGCCTCTACACATGAATTCCATGCCTTCTACCCTAATAACAGAAGGACTCACAGTCTTTTCCTACCTTACCACATTAATATGTAATACTGATGTGGGGCTTGGATTAATGCATTCTACTTGCTGTCTCCTGGTCAGTCACAAGACCATTACCTGAGACAGTTGAGGGCCTTATGCACTGGTATGGAAGCCTGAAAACCAAACTACAGCAACTGTCTTTTTAGTTTAATGCTCTGTTCTTCTATTTATCTACATGGCAGGTCCAGTGAATAGATGGCTATACGGCTCATCTTGACTTCCTCTTTCCTGTTTCATGTTGGTGGGAGAATGGCATCAGGCATCCATTCTATAAACACTACATACCTCTATCTTCTAGACGTTTTTCTGGGCTTACCCTAGAAATAATTAACATAATACTCCTGATACCTGTAGTCCAATGGGAAACAGGAGGTACTTAATAAGTAAATAACTATAAAGTATGTCTGGTGATGATTAGTGCCAGGAAGGAAAAGAAGAGAAAGGATAAAGAGGAATGGCAAGGAAGTCCACTCCAATTGAGTATGATACAGGAAGGCCCAAAAGGAAATAAGGTCAAGATTTCCAGGGTAGAAAACAACAATTACTATATGAAGTCTCAGTGCCCAGTGTGTTTAAGGCCGATGAAGGAGAATGAGCGGCAGACGTCTAACTCTAGGTCAATGTAGGATCTGACAGAAGGCTTCGCAGATAATGATAAAACTATCATTTTAATTCAGGAAGAATGGGAAGGTCTACGTGTAATAAAATGATTCAAAACATCATTTTGAGAGATAAGACATGAGCAATTAAGGATTTTTATGAGAGGGGAAAAATGAGATTTTATGTGGAATCTGATGGGATAACTCGTACATGTCTGTTCAGGAAGCTTCCATTCCAAAGATGAACCATCCACAGTGCTGTGGAACATTAAATTATAATCATGAGGTCACCCCTATTAGAATCATGCCAAATGTTCAACTAAAGTTATCACAGACTCAATCCAAAATACAATTAGGGTTAAAGAAGGATTTTAAACCTACCTAATGATTGACATCTATGAGTATTTTGAAGTATAATAGCCACCAATGAAACCGCAAGGGGGGATGTCCCAAACTGTGTTCACAGCCAAGTAAGAGTGGACATGAGAAAATGGTGAGGTGTGACATTGGTGAAGAGCTTTAAAGAATAGACGTTTATTTTGGAGCCATAATGGCATTTAGATATTTATATGAGTTGCAGTACTGAAGCAATTAGTATTTTCTGAGTTTCTACCAAGCATTTGTCATATATGTGAGTTCATTCTATTATCTCAAGCCATAAAAGGATCTTTAAAGTAGGGATGGGTCAGGGAAATCAAAGAACTAAATGGCCTGTCCAAGAATATTGAGCTGATCAATGGCAAAGGCGGCATTCAAGCCAGTGTGGTTTAATTCACAAGCCTACAGTCATAACTATTAGACCAAGGAAGGTCAGATAATGAAATATGAGAAGGAATGGATAAGATCAAAAAGGTCCTTAAATGCCTTCCTTTAAGCCAAGGAGTTTGAAAGCAATGGAGTTGCCTTAAAGAAATTTATGGAAATGAATTACATGATCAGATGTGGTTTCTAGCAAATTCTTCTAGCGGGAGCAATACAGGCAAGAAGTGATAGATAGAATTCAGATAATGGCAAAGATAATGCCTAGGCTTGGCTCTTCTAGAAAGGAGGGCTTGAGACAGCGGTGAGCCTATTGTCTTATTTGGGAGTTTGCTTCTTTAGGGTAGTGTGTTGGTTACTTTTCTCATTTCTATTTCAAAATGGAATCAAAACAATTTAAGAGAAGGCATATTTATTTTGGGTCATGATTTCGTAAAGATTTCACTCCATCACAGTTGGGAAGGCACGAGCATGGAACGGCTGTGTCTAGAGGAATGTGAGGTGGGAACTATTCACACAGGACAAAACAGAGAACAGAGGTCAAAACCAGAGTAAATGTAAGCCTCAAAGATCCATCTCCAGGCACCCATGTTTGTGAGCGAAGTACTATTTACTAAAGGTTCCTGAGCCTTAATGAAATATGCCATAAGTTGGGGACCAAGTATCCAAAATATGAACCTGGGGAAACATTTCAGATTGAACCCATAACATTCAATATCTGGCCTTCAAGGACTTATAGCTACCTCATGATGTCACCTCCCATTAATTCAACATCAAACTTCCCAAAGTCTCTACTGATACTCAAACTCTGAGACGTAGGTTTGTAATTTAAAAAATCAGGTTACATAAGTCCAATATACAGCACACGGAAAGCATCTCCAATGCAAAGGGGAAGAATTGGGCATAGCAAGTGAATATTGCACCAATTTAGGGCAAACATGAGCTCCAGAAGATGGACGCCCAATATCTGAAAGATTGGATATCATGACAGGTTGTGCTGAGCTTGCTAACCTGTCCTCAGAGCCTTGATATTTGTAATATGGGTAGCCTCTCTCCTACCACCTCCACTTGGCACCTTAAGCTTTCTCAGGATATGATCCAATTTGCTGGCATCTTCAACCTGGAATCTTTACTGTCTCTTAGAATTCACCTGTACAACTTCATGCATTTCACCCTGAAGAAAATTTGACTTCACGACACATTGTATAGCTCAGAGTTTTTTCTCTGAACTTTTATACAAATCCCCTGTGCCTCAATAACTCTTGAATTCAGGAGGACTGCAAATTAAAGATCATATGAACAATGCAAAGATTTGTATCTATCTTGGGAAGCAGCTGCTCCTTACCACCTCCCCTCATGGCTGCTCTTAGGTGGCTAAAGCAATAGGAAAAGGCTTCCTACATGGCTTTTTCTAGTAGAGGATTCTGGAATCTCTTTTTAGGTACTCTTTATTCAGGCACTTTTACGTCAAATTAAAGCATTTCAGATAAATTTTCATTCCTTGGTACCTTTGATAGGTCCCAAAAGATCACTCCCAAAAGATCTTCCAATTAATCACAAGCAAAGTAAGTGGTTCCATTTTCACAGCACTACTTTATTATGCATTTGTTTTAATTGAAAGTTACATATATGCATATAAGTTATTGTGATCAAATGCATTCCCCATTCACTTCCTTTCTATTCCTCCTCTATCCCCTGAGCACTTTCCCCTTTCATTTTCATATGTTATTTTTTTTACCCACTGAGTTCATTTATGTACATGAACATACATGTACATGAATATAGGATTATCTGCTAGAGCATGCTCAGGCTCTTTGGGTCTGCGTCCCTAAAGAAAACTTTCTCTCCCGGTGTCCATTAATTGTTGATAGCTCACTGGCTAGGATTGAGAGTTTATGATCCTCTCCCACATCCATGCTGGCATTTTTGGATGGCTTGATATTGCACAGATCTTATGAACAGAGTCACAGCCACTGTGGATTCACATGTACAACAGCCTTGTCATTTTCAATAAATACCATTTGACCTGTCCGGCGGGTCCAGTTATTCAGGGTCCCGAAGAGGCTTTCTACCTGTGGGTCAATGGGGGTGAAGAGAAGAAGGAGACCAAGCAAAAGTTCCGTTGTCAAGGTCTCGTTTATTGAGAGAAATGTACAGCATTTAAAGCTCTGAGGCAGGAATAGAAGCGGGAACTGAAGCTTGGGGTAGGGGAGTATTGGGAAGTGCCCAAGGATATAGGGTGAATCACTAAACTGCAAGATATCCTCCTTAAACAAAGAGGCAACAGTCTTCCGGGGACATGTTCTTTGAAAAGGTCGAACCCTTCTCAGGAATCTGCTCAGGGACATCCGGTGTTTTGCTCAGGCTGAAACATCCTGTGATTGCTCCCGGGGTCTTCCTGGGAGAGGCTTTTGTCCAACAATCTCATAATCTTACAGCAGCCACCTAGGGGTGAGCATCTGTGGCCATACAGCCCAGAGTCACGTAGCCACCTTGAGCTATACAGTCACAAAGCGGCCAGGCCCAAATCCAATATGGCTCCCTACAACCATTTTGCAATAAACCCCTGGCTCTATCCGACCCTTACAAATTTCCTCTCTCCATTCTGTAATAATCTGAGCTATGGGAGGGAAAGTAATATATACCTGTTCTACATAGAGCTGAGATCCTATACTCTTATTTTCTGCACATTTGCCAGTTTGGAGCCTCTGAATTAATTGCCATTTACTCTTTGTCTTTGCTTTTTTTTTTTTTTAAAGAAAGGTTTCTTTGATGGTAGTTGAGAGATATATTATCCCCAAGATAAAAACTTGGGGTCAGCATAATACTATGTCTTTTTAGAAGAATAGCATTAGGGTTTTTACCAAGGCTTTTGATCTAGTAAACTGTGGATTTGTAGCCCAATTAATGGCATCATAATGTGATATAATAGCATAACAAAGCTTGAGTGCTCTCTTCTGCAGTAAGTAGGCTTGAAACCCATGGGAATGTGGTTGGTTACTCCAAAAACATTTGTACCACTACTGCCCCAGATAGTGTGGGAATATGTTACCAAACTAGTAATCGTGTAGCTCTCAGGGTTCATGGATAGGTAAAATGGTATTTACTTTTTCTCTAGGTAGCTTGAGTAGAAACTTCCAGCTAGACTAGACAGTGGGGATGAAATGTCCAGTACAGTACCAGCATGATGTCTCTATCTCTTATGACCTCAAACACATGTCCAGCAATAGGGTCTTGATTCCCAGTTCTGGAGGGTAACCAAAGCAATGGCAATATTCATGACACTCATTTTTAAAAAAAAACTACCAGCACTTTGGCACAACGTCTTTTGTTCATGTTAAATACACTCATGCTCTTTTTCTGGCCAACTGTTCAATTTTCAAACCATTTTGCAAAAATTTTTACTCATGGTTTGTCTACAAAACTTGCTTAAAACATGGAGCAAAAACTTTTCCATAGCCTGAAAACTTTTCCTGTTTTATGTATTTGCCAAATAAATTAAGCCATTCCTTTTAAATCTATATTCACTTAAGTCTTTTAGGACATCTTCAAAATATAACCATATACCCTCCCCCTCTTTAGAGTCTTTTGGGTTTTTTGTTTGTTTATTTTTCAATTTGAAACCTCATGACCACTGTAACTACTGTTTGTATTTTTATTGTCGTTCTTGCCCTCTGAACTACTACCAGAGTCAAACGTTGAATTCAGCTTACATGTTCTAGGGTTTCCTTAGCCTGCATCTTCAAAGTCCCACACATTCTTCCCACAAACCAGTTCTGAAATCCTGCAAGGTCAGAATTATCACAATACTGATTCTAAGACTCACTATTAATTTTCGGTATTCATTATTGAGAGTCTCATTGGTATGACCTGACAGAAACAACTTAAGGGAAGAAAGGGTTGCTTTGACTCACAATTGCAGAAAAACTTCAATTCTTCCTGTCAGAGGAGGCAAGGCAGCACTTGTGGTTTGTCTTTAGCCATTGAAATGTTAGTTGGCATGCTGTGGATAGGAACCAGAAAAACTAGGCAGATCCAGTGACTAGTATAACCTGCAAAGGCACAGTCAATGAACTACCAGTCAGACTTCACCTCCTAAAGGCTCCATTGCTTTCAAAACAGTGCCACAGTCTGGAAACCATAGATTCAAACCATGGCAAATATTGAAAGTAAGGAATTGAGGTAAATATTTTCAGGCTTGAGAGATCGCCCTCTAATTCACGCAAACAGTGAATGGAAAAATGTCCGTGAAAGGGACTTTTGTTGCTATGGTGATGGACAGATTATCTAAAGTGGTAGCAGCTTGATACACCTAGCTTTGAGCTGCTTGGAAGGTCATGGAGGAGGATCATGTAAGCCCAAGAGTTCAAGACAAGTCACAACAACACAGAGAGACACATCTCCGAAGGAGAAAATGATAGACCTAGGGAAGAGGAAAGGGAGAGCGTACTCAAAAGGGTTCATGTCATCTACAGAAGGAGAGATGGCGCAACCACGATGATGGAGCTTGAAATGAAGCCATCATAGGCCACATGTCAGCAGCTCTTGGTAACGGGAATAGGCAAGAATTGAATCCAGTTCTAGACTTCCGGGGCGGATATAGATTTGACGGTGTCATGAATTTCAGTCTAAGACACCCAGCCTTCAGAGATGAAATCCTCGTGTCTTAAGCCAACAGAGCAGTAGTTTGTTGCAGCTACCCAACGAAGCAAACATAATGAAGGAGGAAAGAGAACATGCACACAGAATGACATCATACTTAGTTGGCCAGCATTATACAAGAAGAAAGCCAGGACGTAGCTCAGCAACATATACTGGCAAATGTAATTGTGTTATGATGGTACTCATTATGAAAATATGAAAGGAGACACTATACCCCACTATACAGAAAGTGAAAATGTAGGATTTATTTGAATGGTTATATTATTTGGCTCCCAGCAGCTATTCAAGAAGACCTGTTCTGACATCCCAGATCACTGGCAAATATAGAAATGGAGGAGTTACTCCCGGGGAGAACAGGACTTGACAAAGTCTCCCCTGAGTCTCTGGCATCGATTCTAGATGACGGAAGCACACCAAGAGAACAAGCAAAGGGGGGTGGCAGACCAATGTCTTCATCAAGAGCAAGACTCAAGGAAAAGAAAGGACACAGGAAGCTGATCTGTGACATGGGGATGGACATGGAGTGATTCAGGGAGCAGAAGTGAATCTGAAGAACTCTCAGACTAGACTGATGTGCAAACCTGTAGCCCATCCCATGGGTATCAGATTTGGGTTGAAATCTTTGCTTTCTTATATGCGTGCTCTCTCTACGACCAAGACCTATTTGTTTGATCATCTGGAATCTTGGTCTTGTACCGTAGCGAAATAGAGATAATAATAAGCACGTCAGTGGGTTGCCTATCGGATGCTACGTTTAAAACATTGCCTGCAGTATTTGTATATCTAAATGTAAATATATAGCTGTGCTTAGTGCAGTTTCCCATGGGGCAGTGAAGCAGAGGAAAGAATCTAGGACGCTGTTTGGGAGTCTAAGTTAAGCAAGGAAAGGAAAGGAAAGAAGGCAAAGCTGGATGGGGCTGAATGTGATGTGTTGGTAGGCCTTTGTAGAGAGAATCTTCTCACAGTGGCTTTCCTGGTTTGTGGAACCAGGCACGCTGAAGTCTGTTTGTCTTCACTATAATCCTACCAGTGGAGGTGCTTTGTTCTGCTTGATGGAAGAGAGGTGTGGGAAACGTAACTGGCTCTGTTTAGGCTGCTCTGTTATTAATAGGTAGTGGCGCAATGCCAACTTAGAGCTAATTCCAACCTCTAGTTTCCTATCACCCCCCTAGGGCAAAGAGATTCATATTGTGAGTTGGAATAGACATAGAAAGAACATTCAAAAGCCAACTGTATTTTCCTGGACTTTATGGGCATGTAGCTTATAAAGGCATTGAAGTCTGCTAGAATGATTGTACAATGTAGAGTACTGGGTTCTGGTAACACTAAACATGAACTGTGATTTCCACACTCTGTGGGTGGATATTAAACTTAGAACCTCTTGGAAAATGCCCAGATAAAATCAACCTATCACTAAAATTCTGGCCATTTGTAAACCATTATTCTACCCAGGTTTATCCCTAACAGAAATACATATGTATATCCATAAAAACACATATGTAAGAATGCTCAAATCAGCATAACTTACCATAGACAACTGTGGAGAACTGACTATGTGTCCTTTAATAGTAGAATGGATGCTTTTGCTGTGTGGTTCTACGGTGGAATATTATAAAGCAATACAAATAATGAAATATGGATTCAGCAGAAACCTGGGTTCTGAGAAAATGGAATCAGGCATGAAAGTATATAATGTTATCTATAGGGAGAAGAGAGGAAAACAATACTAAGAATAAGATATGCATGAGGCAGAGATGGTGACTGGAGGCAGCATGATAGAGCACCTAGGATTCTGAAATGTTTGGTATCTTTTTTTCCATTTATTTATTTATTCATTCATTTACTTTGCATCCCAATTGCAGCCTGTCCTTTCCTCCCAGTCCCCCCTCACACAGAACCTCCTGAATCCCCCTTGCGTCTTAATGGTTGATGATTATACAGATACACACATATGTAAAATGTGGTCATGTTGGTGCTAACCGTGTGTCTCACTGGTAAAGTCACCCACTGCCAGGGCTGAGAACCTGAGTTCAATGTCCAGGAGCCTCATGGTAGAAGTAGAAAAACAACTCCTGAAAGTTACACTCTGACCTGCACGCATGCGCGCGCGCACACACACACACACACACACACACACACACACACACACACACACACACATAAGTATAATTAAAAAAAGAAAAGCCATTCAAGCTCTAGGCTCAAGACTTTTATGCTTAACATACATTATGTCTCAAAAAAGTTCATTTAAAACCCAAAGGGAGTACTAATCTCTTACCTATAGACATAGAATGATAGATCTGTGGACATATCTATCCATCTTATTGAGACCTGCCTCAGCCTTTCATCCCCTTTTCTGGGCACTTGGTAGGACTCAGTAAGCATTTCTAGATCGAGTGTACACAGGGCTGTGGTATTCAATAAACCCTGTGCTCCTTTGAGCAGATCAGTCCCTGCCTCTTAGGTGAACCACAGACCTCAGTGGACATTACACCCCACAGCTTGAGGGCGACTGGACTCTCCCTGGACGTGGCCATCCTTCCATTAGGAGAAACATAAAGCCAGGCTGTTGTAGTGCAGTGTGACACAGCAGTGCTGCTTGCATTAGGCCAATTTTCCACTTATGACAGCAGTAATAGCACTAAAAGCCAATAAAAGCGGTCCGTTCGTTCAAAGATCAGCTTTTACGGCTTATTCTAAATATTATCAAGTGAATCAAGAGCCGTCATTAGTGTCTAAAAAGCCTCCGTACCTTGTAAGCAAACAGTGGGGCTTTGACAAATAATCATTACTGTGCCCATGTGAAGCGGGTGCTGGGGGAAAAAAAAGTCAAATAACAGATATTTCCGTTTACAAAAGTCATTAAAGTCATGTTGGTGAGTTTCAGAATAAACAAGATGAATTTCATATGTAAAATGATATAGTATCGATTTCAATAATTCCAGCAGTTTGGGGGATTTTACTTCCAGGAAGCTGAAGGCTTGGGCCGCTGTATGGGTTCTAAGCTTCTTCAATCTGTTGGAAAAAGAAAGGAAGCTTTGATAGACTGATGAGGGTTCAGCCAGCGTTGGGGTTGACTCACGGGAAGGAAATGTCAGTAACTAATTGTATTAATTTCCAATGGGGTTGTTCAAGCATTCCCTACTAAAAATGACTTGTTTTAAAGAGGGTTCTGGAGAAACAGGAGAATAAAGGTAGTAAAACCTAGTTGACTTGAGAGTCTCTCCTTAAAGACAGCTATAAGGAGTATAATGTAATTAGGCCAAATTATAAGCTATCAACCCAAGGGGTTGGCCATTGTTTTTCTGAAATTGGCCAGGTAGTAATATTTTTAGCCCTGCAGGGCCTCTGGTCTCTGTTCCAACTTTACAACTCTGCCTTACAATATAAGGACACAGAGAATACATAGCAAACATGCCTGTGCACTGGCAAAATTTGATCTAGGAAAACAATGCGCTAAGCTGCACTTGGCCCATGAGCCATAGCTTTCCAACATCTGCATTAGATTATTATAAAATCCATGGGGCCAGAACTCTATCTACTTTATTTCCCATGGCATCCTCAGACAGCTGTCTAGCATGGAGCTCAGATTAGATTATTTGGTAAATATTGACTCAACAATAATAGAAGAATTATAATTGTTAAAATCCCATATAATTCAGTGACCAGGCACATCTAGACATGATCCTAAGAAAATAATCAGAGGTGTGTGCAAAGGATTTACTGTGTGGACTTGTCACAATGTTTATTTATAATAGGAAGATAATATAACTAACGTTACTATCCAAGGATTGGGAAGTATGTAGGGAAAACATAGTCATTGAATGTTATTCAACCATTTAAAGAGATGACACATGATATTTGAAAAATGATATTTAATACCCTAAAATATTTTCAAATATTTAAGTGAAAAATTATATTAACCCAAGTAATGTTCATTGAACAAATATCTACTGAATACTCATCACATATTAAACACTAATCCAGATATTGAGATGCTGTCTAAAACGGAGAGGATCAAAACCAACAATGAAAATCCATTTCATGAGCCATTTTATTATGTCACTATTTAATTAAGCAGAGTAGTATTTTTTGTTGGGACATACATACATAGTATTTTTATTTAAAACATTCACCAAAAATGTTCTCTTTCAAGTTCATTGTCAAGGCAGGAGTGACAACTCTTGCAGAGGACTGGAGTTTAGTTCTTGATAGACACCCAGGTTGGACAGCTCATAAATGTTCATAACTCTAGCACCAGCAAATCTGGCACCATTAAACCTGACAACTTTGTCTTGCCTCTGAACTCTAAACATAACCCTCCCATCAGCCCCACCCAAATACATACGAAATTTTGATTAAAAATTAAAGTATTAAATAAAAATAAAGCCTTTATCTTTAAATGGTTCAATGTAGAAAGTAGAGACTCACAAGGCCCCTTCCCTCCTTGAGGAACTATCCATAGCCAATGACTTCCGGGGTACGGGGGAAGTTTTCTTTAGTGGTATAACCAGTGGTTAGTTACCAATGTTCCAGTAAATAACTTCACACCCATGTTTATGCAAGAAATGGTGATGAAATCCATGGGCCACTAAATATACTACATAAAGGTAGGAGAGATTTGGGGGAAAAGAAGGGGTTCCTTGGGAGGGGCAGGTGTTTAAGGAAGATGACTGGGTGAATATTGTCAAAATACAGTGTATACACAGATGAAAGTGTCAAAAATAATTTTTAAAAGGTTGAGAAAATAGCTGAAAGTGGTTGCCCAAGGAAAGTTGAAGATGATTATTATTAAACTGAGAGAATCTAGAAATATCTAGGAGGCAAGCCTCTGAGTATGTCTGTGCGAGAGTTTCTTCTCTGAGTTAACTGACGTGGGAAATGTCACCCTAACTTGCACGGATTGGAGTCTGGAGTCTGGATGGATCAGAGGGTAGAGTGAGTGGGGAACCAAACGTTCTTCTTTCTCGGCTTTCTGACACTGGAATTAATGAGACCAAATGCTTTCTGCCACCATGCCTTCTGTGCAGAGAGGAATATGCCCTCAAATTCTGAGCCAAAATAAACCCTTCTTTTCTTAAAATAAAGTTCATTGTGAGCAAATAAAAAGGGGTGATTTTATTTACCTCATTTTGATGTGATTAGTCGCTTTCCTTATCGTTGTGCCAAAAGAGCACTTAAAGAAGGGGGGTGTGCATTTCAGTCACAATGTAAGAGCAAGCTAGTTCATGATAGCATCGAAGGCACGGTGTCAGGATCATAAGGTGGCTGGTCACATGGCACCCACAGTGAGGAAGTAGAGAGCTACCAGGAGCTGGACAGACTGTAAAACCTCTGATCCTGGCTCAGTGACTCACAGCCCCCAGCAGGACCCTGAAGTTCTCCAACCTTCCAAACCAGTGCCGCGAGCTGAGGCCAGTGTTCAAATGCATGTGTGTATGGGGTGTTCATTGACGCTCATACTCAAACACAACTTGACAAGACTTTCACCAACTACGGAACAGTTTGATGCTAAGAAACTATTATCTAATGACTCACTAGGAAAGACTTCTAAGTTTTAGAAATTTTAGCCAAAAAAAAAAAAGCCCTCATTTCAAATGAAATGTACTTTTCAACTTCCATACAGCATTCTGATTTGATGGCTTCGTAAGTACTTAAACAAAAATAAGTTTATTACATCTTCTTGACAACCGTATGTTAGCAAGTGTTTTTCTTATTGTCCTAAAATAAGTGAGGAATGGGGACCAGGTCAATGGCTACAGTCAAGCAGAAGCAAGAACAGAGCTTCAATTGAGCCAATGCAGTCTCCAGACCTGTATTTCTTAAGCATCAAGTTTTATTCCGAAACTTGGACTTTAAATCAAAGAAAAGTTCATTCACAGAAGCTTTTTTGATAAGGTGGCATTTTACCATTAATCTGAGGTAATGATGAGCCCTGATGAGGCATCCGTGGTCACCAGAGTGAGGTGCGACAGTTGTAGAGCACAGCTTCGGGCTTACATCACCCTGAAGCCTGACATCATTTTTCTCATCTTCCTACATGAAAATCATACCAACTGACAATAGATTTTATTAGCCCTTTTCACAGGACATGCACTACCAAATTGGAGGAGGAAGACTGAATAGAACTAATGCAGAGTTTATAGAAAGAATATTAGTTGGAATGTTTGGGGATTGAAAGTTATACCACTTGCAATAACTAATAACATTTGTACCAGTCCTTAATGCAGATTCAATTTGAAGGCTTTTTACTAGGTTCAGCTGGTTTTACATTAATTATTTAGAGGAAAATACGTTTCAAATGTGTCTTGTGATCCCAAGTTGACGAACAATGTCATTAAAAATTACATATCATACCTCGTCTATGTCAATTGCGCTCTCCATATTTCAAAGGAGTTAAGTTTATTTTGTTGAGAATGACGACTCCTATCTTGTCTCGCTTTTATAAGTGACAATTTATCTGCAGTCAAAGCAGCAAAATATCACATTCAGAGTTGCTTAGATGAACTCCCTGCAATTCTTTTTAAAAGGATCTCCCCCCTCTTCCTCTCTATCCCACTCCCTCCCCCTTCTTCCCTCCCTCACTCTCTCTCCATCTCTCCCTGCCTCTCTACCCACAAATATCCACATCCACAAAGAAGTGTTCCACAGTTTGCGTGAGGTGCTTTTAGTTACATGTGCATAAATGCTTACACATTCTGAAGAGGTGTCTTATGCTCTGATTTATACCATCAGTTTCTGACTGGCCTCAAAATTTGAAATCAAAAGGCAAATTCTAAATGGCAGTGTGAATTTAACTACTAAAGAAGTCAGAAAGGTCTACTTTTTTTTTTTAAATCCTGGTTGATTAGTAATGCCTGCAGCTGGCAGAGCCTCTGAGGAGTGGTAACACACATGGGCCAAGCACATCTGTGTCTTGGCTGTTTCTCCTCTGAAGCAATCAAAACACCATTATAAGCCAAAAATAAGAACCACGTCTCTCTTTCGAGATGGCCTCATAACTCAGACTTTTCACCAGGATTGACCTTTTCCCAATTAGAGGATATTACTGCATTATCTGGATTTTACTGGTTTAGGGAGGATTTTTCTGGACCATCTCCCGGGTGATGGCAATGATCCCAAAGTCCTCCTGGAGAGAGACAATTCTGTGATCTCATCCTGGAGCCTTTAAGACTTTCTTTTGGATTAAGGGTCTTAGCATCTCATCTTTAAGGAAAAAGAAGAGGCGCTAAGTACTATATAAACACGTATTTTCTTAAGAGCATCTTCCGAGAATTGGTTGAGTCAAGTCAGTTTTAATGAACTAGCCAGGCTTAGTGCACTTGTTATTCAACCTCTGGGGACAAACATTCCCATCTGCATGAAATCTGCTGATCACGGGCGGGTCTTAGCTGTGGCAGTCAGTTCAGGACTGTGTTCATCTTCTCTGTATGGACTGCCTAAGTCATTGGCTGGATTCCTTTGGCAATCAGTGAGTATGGTGAAGTGGATACCTGCGGGTCAATGGATGTTTGAACTGGCCTGTGGCCACCACCGTGCTCATCACAAAGCATACAGCAGTTGAATGATCCTTCACAGAATTTTTGCAGAATACTCATGGCTCCCGTCTCCTCTTCTTCCCTTTTGTTGGTTTTTCTCTGATCTCTTTTTCTTCTCCTTTCCTGGTCTAGAGAAAACTTTGTAACTCAGCGACACTGGAAATACTCATTCTTGCTCTCCAGTTGGAGAGTTTACCAAAGCATGTATGCTAGTAGAATTAGAGGGGACAGGGTTTGTCTATTTTGGCAACACATATGTTCTATCTAGGGTCAAATTTCAAAATTTGCTACAAGGATCATTGTTTGTTATAAAGTTAAACACACACTTACTATTCAATCTAGAAATTCAAATACAGACATGTATCCACATAAAAACATGGAAGTTGTGTCCAGGCCAGCTTTATTCTTGTTAGCTAAAGCCAGGAAATTTCATCTTCCTGAGAAGAATGGATAAAAAAAATATGATTTATTTGTAAAATGGACCCTTCCTCAATGAGATAAAGAAATGAACTCTACAACATGGGCAAATAACAAACCATGATGCTGAGCAGAGGTTGGACAGGCCGGAGAGATGCTCTGTGGTTAAGAGCACTTGCTACCCTTGCAGAAGACACAGGTCCAGTTTCCAGGAACCATACTGGGTAGATCACAACCGCATGTAATTCCAGCTCCAAGGGAGCCCACACCTTCTTCTGGCCTCACATCACCGTAATTATGGTTTCCAAGCAGAAAAATTTCAGAGCTATTCCATAAGGGCTCACTTTGAGAAACCACCATCTGCTAATGGTCAACCTGCCTGAATGAGGCACTCTGTGAATCCCAGCTCAATAGGATGAGCCGCACTTCCGCTCTGCCACAAATAACACCCTGTAGTTTGTCTGGTTTCAACCAAGATCCTTGTGTGTCTGCCCAGACGCGGTTCATATTTAGCTGGCAAAGCATCAACCAACCCAGGGATGAGTAGCCAGGATCCACAAGAAGTGAATTACTCCCAGGTTTTCCCAAATGACCTATGGCATTATTTTAGTAGTAAAGTTCTCTAACACAATAGAAAAACCATTTCTCGAAGTCATTTACTCAAGAGTGTCCATAGAGAAATCATGGTTAAGCCCTGACATTTGAGTTCACCTTCTGGGAACACTGAACAAGAAGGAATGGGATGACCACAGGCATAGGATAGAAAGTTCCAGTAACTGAACTTGGCTAGGACGTTCAGTACAACACCCACCGCTCTCAGCAAGTAAATTTAACACAAACTAACCCCAAACAGATCCTGCAGTTCTATGAGGCCTGGCCTGAGCTTTCCTTTCTGTCCATTTTCTCTAATTTAATATTAGTTCAGGGAGCAAGGTTACATATTCTGGACATAGTTGTTTGGAAACTGTTCTTGTTTATTTCCAATGCCATGTGATACTTAGTAGCAGGGTGGAGTTTGCAAGGGCCCCATCTCTAAAATAACTGGCCATTGAGTCTTCATCAGAGTCTCTGGTCTACCTACTCTACTCCATTTACATAAATATTCTAAATTGAAAAATACTCTAAATTCTGTGATTTGCGTTATTAGGTTCTGAGTTCTGTTGGCGTTCTTGGTTCCCTCCTTCCCTGAGGAAAAATAAACTCGTGGGTTTATTATAATTGTACTTTTATCTGAGACTTTAATTTCTTCTTTAACCTAATTCACTTTATTGTCTTTGGCCTAGGATAATTTTAAAGGGTTTTGTTATTGTTATTGTATAGTTATGTCAGTATCTTTTACTTAAGAGAAGTAATTTTTCAGTTTTCTTTGGATTTGGGTCTTATGTCTACATATTTATTACTTTCCTGACTTTTGGGAGTGGATGCAGGAGAAGTGAGCCCTGCCCCTCCAAGGCACAAGTGTAAGATAAGTTTATGACCCTACCTATTGCCTACCTCCATGCCTCTTGCGTGTAGGCTAAAAAAATGTGGTATGGAACTTCCCACCACTTCGGTAAGGATCTATAAGAGGCAGAAACCACCTTTGAAAGATTTAAAAGATCACTTCTACTGGGGACTGGGGGAATCAAACCCAAATTCATGCAGGCTAAAGAAACAAGAGCTCTCCCACTCACTACACCCCAGATCTTTTCATGCCCCATGCTCAGGAGAGAAAGAGGAGGGGTGCAAAGAGAGATATACGCAGAAACAGAGAGAATAGACTCCACAATTCTGTAAAATTTTACTTGCAGGAAACTTAATTCCTAGACTATGTTAATTTAGAAATAGCTTCACCATAGCGAGATCCATCCCTCTCTTCCTGTTCCTGCTTTTCCTTCTGTCTGGTAGGAAAGAAGCCTTTTCCATTTGCTATCTAAGAAAGTGTCTGTGTAGTGGAGGGGTTAAATATAACACAATTGCATAAATTATCAGAGAAAAATGTATTAAAGGGGAAGTTTGACATTCTAGCCCCCTTCACTTTTACATAGTAACAGCATTTTTCCCCTTAAGGCAATTGATCCAATTTAATCCACTGTCATATCATTGCTCAGAAGGAAATTGGAAAAGGTCACTCATATTCTGGGTAGAGGGGTTAAGTCAGAGTTCCTCTCTATGGCCTTGTACTGGCTGGAACTCACTGTGAAGACCATATTGGTGTGGAACTTGTAACGACCCCCTTGCTTCCTGTCATTACAGGCATGCACCATCATGCCCAACTATAACAGTCTTTCTTGGGAGTGAGTATAAAAACTATGAGAGGGGAGCATTGGCGGGATTCATGCTCATATATAAATTTGAGAGGACTCCTCAGACAATATAACTTTTGTCTTATCCCACTGCTAAGCCTTGCCTCTAGTGAGCCTGAATCCTTGAAGCAATCCTCTCTTTCTGCTTTGCTCGCTTTTCCCCTGCACCTACCACCATCTGTGCAGATAGTCACTAATTTGCCTCCAAGCTAATTCACGTTTCAAAAATTAAACATATTTATAAGTTAAAAGCTGTCTCTCATGGTACATAGGAAAGCAAAGCGATCCTGTTTACCATAAAACTCTCATTTAAATAACAACCATAGTTTAATCAAATATAACTTAACTGCAGACGTTAAAAATTTGAAATTAGATATAAACAAATAGGAATAATAATAGTACATCTAGTCAATACATAAAAGTGCATAGGCTAAAAATGGTTTCACTGCAGAAGAAGAAATGTTTGTAAGTGGTTTCTAATAAAATGACACTGTTTTTTTAAAGCTACTAGGTTGAAGACTAGGATAAAAATCAAACAAACTTAAGAGGCAACTGTTTAATAAACTTTTTGTCTCAAAGGAAGCCAAAGTGACTTTATATCCTATCCGGATATATTGCACAGTTATGCTTACTTGTCTGCATATGCTCACATGCATGTGACTGCATTCATGCACATTGTATGCACATATACCCAGCATATGTGTCTGTGTATAAACATGTGTAGAGCAGAGATTGCCATCATGTGTCTTTCTCTGGCTCTGTCCACCATATTTGTTGAGTTAGGATTTCTCACAAAATCTGGAGTTCACTGTTTCTGTTACATTGGCTAGACACTCAGCCATTGGGGCATGCCTCTCTCAGCACCCCACCCCCACACCCCCAGTACTGGAATTACAGACATATGCTACCGTGTCCAGGCTTTATGTGGGTGCTAATGATCTGAACTCTGGTCCTCACGTAGGCACAGCAAGCCCTTCACCCACTCACCTACCTCCCACGTTCCTCACACATATGTCTCTTGCACATGCCTCCTGACATGGTAATGCCCAAGTGACATGGTAGATGACACTCTTAGCCACTGGTTGTTGTCACTAGATATAGGAAAATGTTAAGGAAGTACCTGTGTCATATTTCCCTATGTTAATAAGTAACATATCTTCATGGTACCCTTCCTAACATAAACAGGTTCAGAGACAGAAAAATGTTTTAGCTATCTGTGGATCTGTTCATACATAAATGAGTTCAATAGACTTTCTTTCAAGCCCTTTTGGGAGTATCATTTCTAATACAAAATAAAACATCATTTCTAATGCACCCATCAGACGGAGGCATTGTATTTGTATGAGCCTTGTTTTCATTTCATATATATATACTTCACCATAATTGCAGAAGGTAGGTCCCAGGGTTGCCCCTACCATAAATCTCTAAGTAAACTGTGTTTCCCAAGACCATGGACTACATGCAGATTACTGCCATCTCTAGTCTAGTTAGCTAACTTCTTCCTTCAGCAAAATCACACATCCAAGTTCTACTGCTTCTGAGCCTTCTCCCAAGGTACCTGTAAACATTCTGTACCGGCTAGTCTTATGTTGCCACAAGATAGAGTTATCTGAGAGGAGGGAAACCCAATGAAGAAAATGTGTCCATAAGATTCAACTGTAGGGCATCATCTTTATTAGTTGATGTGGGAGGGCCCAGCTCATTATGGGTGGTGCCATCCCTGGTTGGGTAGTCTTGAGTTCTATAAAAAAAAAGAAAAGCAGACTCAGCAAGACAAGGAGAGTAAGCCAATAGGCAGTATCTTCTATGGCCTTTGTGACAGCTCCATACTCTAGGTTCCTGTCTTGTTTGAGTTCCTGTCCTGAATTCCTTAGATGATGAACAGTGTATGGAAATGTAAGCCAAATAATCCCTTTTCTCACCAACTTCCTGTTTGGCCATGGTGTTTCATTACAGCAATAGTAACCTAACTAAGTCACATGGTTTGTCCCCACAGAAGCTCTTTCTAAGTCTTACTTCATTGGTGTATCAATGTTTGAGGGCAGGGGCTAGTAAGACTTGATTACAGAAGAGCGCTCTTATTAACAGACGAATGCTCTGTAGAACAGAAGTGAACTCTTTCTTTCACAGCTTCATTGGTTAAGAACCAACTGGTAAGAAGCAAGGGTGCGTCGAAGTTCCATCTCATCCATACATTCCTATTTCGTCTTCCTATCTCCCTCCATGAGGCCCTCATCAAAACCCAAGCAGGTGCTTATAAAATACTCCTGAATTACCAAAATCATGAGCCAAAATAGAACCATATTCTTTGTAAATTATACAGTGTCAAGCGTTCTGTTATAGCAACAGAAAATGACTAAGATAGTCCCATTACCTGAACCAAAGGATAGATAAAGTGAAGCCACCACCTCTTCCCCAGTGCCTAACTGCAAGACTCCGAGAACAGTTGTTTCTGAGCATCTGTTCTCACAAGCTTAACCCCAACTCCTAAGAGACTTAGGAATTTCACCCATGAACCATACTCAGAAAATTGATTTATGATCCCATAACCAAAATGTTTGGTTTACTTCACTTATATATGCCATCTTCGAATCCAGGCTGAGCAGACAGGTTCAGTATAACTCCTATTGAGGGCAGGAGAGAGTGCGTTGGCTGTGTAGATTAAGGCACATTCTTGTGGTAATTGCTCTGGAAATTAGAAATTTGATAATCTATACTCAGGCATCAACTCAATGACCACCCTTATAAAATTAATTCAAGTATATACTTTCATATATGAAGATGAAGTCCTCCACTGTGGAAATTTATCTAAGTTCTACAAGTAGATGGCCAACGGCAACTAGGTGAGTCAATGATCAAGGTGACTGAGAGATATTCAACTCCTGGCCATTACCATTATTTCTTAGACAAGTATTTACAAAACAAGAGGAAAAAATGCAAGTTCTATGCTGCATTTGAAATATTTACATATTAATTATCCATAACCTGTACTTTTTGCAAATATATAAGATAAAAAGGCTAGCCACAATATCTTTCACAAAATTGAAAAACAAAACAAAACAAACAAGAAATAAAACAGGAGTTCATGGTGAGCTCAGTGTTTCCAGTCATGAGCGAGAGAGATTGAATCATCTTGATACTGTTTAACAACTCCCAAACTGGACACAATATGTTAAACGATCAGCCCAAACTGACATTGGAAGATAAGAAATAGGAGTATGACTCCCAAGACAAAGAAAACAAGAACGGTCATTCCTTGCCTGAGGGTAATCTCTGGGTTGTGGCATAGCAATGGCAACCCTAAAAGGAGGCTTCTTATCCTGGCAGAGACCTTGAGCAGAAAGTCCATGTCCAGACAATCTGTACGACCTTGAGAGGCCCACTCTAACGATCTACTTCCACACCAGGCCCAACTTCTTAAAGGTTTCACAACTTCCTAAAACAGTGCCAGAAGAATTATGAAAAAGATTAGACATAGGGAAAGGACCACATGGAATAAAAGGTTCTGCCATCCAAAGAAACATACAATATGAACGTAAAACTGAGGCAAAGCCACTGAGGGATTTTAAGTGGCAAACAGACCTGATAACTCTTCTTTGACCTAGCAAGGGCACAAAAACTCCGATACCTTTCTCTACCGTGTCTGATCCAATTTTCTTTTTTAGCAATTTCACAAAGTCATGGTTGAATTCTAATTATGAAAATCAAAGTTTCACTGTTGGGGAATGTTCCTACAATTAAAGAGAAGACTGATAATTAACAGCGGAGACGGCCCCTGCTGTCAGCATTCTGCATACATCCAGTTTTATATTTTATTAGTTAAATAAGCGTCCGTCCCTATTGTCAGCTCACTCTATAAAGATTCTGCCTTGCCCAACATATTTCAATTCATAAGTGATATGTAAAGCTTTGACTGCATAGCGTCTCACTGTTTAAAAAAATAAATTTTCAGGATATCGGGGGATGAGTTACAACATAAACTCTTTTAAAATATTATTATGATCTGTGTTTTTCATTTGAAATAAACCAATGTTCTCCTCATCCAACAGATTTGACCAGTAGGAATTTTTTTAATGTTAAAGTCAAGGCTTACTTAATTGTTCTTTATGGCTATTTGTATATTTTAGTAGCGTCTAAAAGACTACATACCCCCTTGTCAACTGCCAGTGGTACCTTTGATTCCTGGATCATGAACTTTAACAAAGATCAGGGGTCATCAAAAGATGTGACAGTATAGATGACCAGGTCTGCAGCAGAGAATAAGGTAATAGCAGAGGGATAGATATGAAGAAGTGGGAGACGGAATTGGAGAATAAATTAAGAATGACATAACAGAGTCATAGAAACCCAAATACTCATGAATTAGATGTAATCAACTGTGTGTGTATGTGTGTGTGTTTATGTTCGTGTTTGTGTGTGTATTCATTTATTTCTCATCTCCTAGTTGTAATCTTGATGTCCTCTTTCCACCTATTCCACAAGCTGGTGTGGTACCAGTCTACTAATTCCAGCACTGTGGAGATCAAGAGAGAATCATTATACTGTGGGTTATTGCAAACCTTAAAATCAGGTAATGTTGCTAAAATTCCTTCCTTGTGGGTGACACAAAAAATTCCTATTCCTATGCTCAAGGTTCCAACAACAAACAGCAGCACAATTTCACCAAAGTTCACTCCTGAATCCAACGAGTTGATTAGACTTCCTTACAAAGCAGAGGTGAATGGCTATAGGCAGGAGTGTGGGTGAACTTAAAGCAGGAGGGTAACCTCCATGGCTATGCAGATGGATCCCCTCTCCTCATCCTTCCCCACCTATATACCCCGGTGTCTCTCTGAGTCCACGTATAATTAGGACAAAATCTCATAGAACTAACTGGCTGGGAAGAGTGGGGGACACTTGGCTGAAGGTCCCATGACCCTCCTATCTCTTCTTCTACAAAGGAAAGTTGCCAGTTATAGTATTTTGTAAGCAGGCACAGCTGAGCCGACAAAAATTTGTCTGAGGGAAAGTCCTGTACAAGTTGTAAAATACTTTTTGATGTACTATGTTGGTGTAGTGAGGTCCACTGTTAGTTTTTATAAAACCAAAATTCAGCAGTTTCACTGAATCTAGGTCACTTGAAGAGGAATGCCATCTTACTCATGTGATAGTTTCCAATCTATGAACATAGCATATATCTTTATTCACTTATTTTAAATCCATGAAAAATATATATGTGTCCATTCATTTATATAGTTTTTAATTTCTCTTTTCAGTACTTTGTGTGGTTTTGTTCATGGGTTATATGCATACCTTAGTAAATCTATTCAGAAGTACTTTGCATTTTCTATGACCTTGTTTTAGGTCCTTTTTACTTGCCTATCTCCCTGGTACTCAGAGGATCCTGGGGCAGTTGTCAGACAATAAAATAACATACCAACTCTTCCTGGCAATGTCATGGTATATGTTGTGAAATTACATTTGGGGGAATTGGGCCGGCTTACTCTGACATGGAGCCCATGCACTAATTCTGATGTGCATCGTGACACCCATCCTGTTTTGCTTTTTTAAATCATCCCGACTGTCCTTTATACTATACCTCTTCTATTCTTCCTCTCTTTTGCACAGAACATGCTCTGCCTTCTCCTTGAGCTTCACATGGAACGAAAAATGCATATACAAATCCTAAAGTATCATTTTCTACAGTTTATGTGAGTTCCCAGTTACAGACCTAAGAAAAATAGCCCACCTATATCAACTTACATTAATGTGCTAAATAAGCATGTTCTAAAAGCTCTTATCTCATAAATAAATATGCGTTAGAAGAATTTCTCACAGAATAAAATGTGGAAGGCAAACACCCTTGACTCTTGTTTCTCTACGTAGCTAGAAAAGAGACGCGGATGTATGCTTTTCTATAGAATACATTGTTGAGTCCATTTATGGAGCAAAAAGTTTTGTTTCCAGATATTCAATAATATATTCACTTTTTTTCTGGATGTTGGTTAACAAATTTTGAAGATCTTAATGACCAATTGACTCCTGAGATCCAAAGAGCTATTATATATTCCTAATTTAGAATTTAGAGAACACACTTTATTAACTTCAGTTTACAGTATGCAGGGTTTAAAGGACCCCCCATCCCACAAAGCTTATGAAGCAGATCCTCAGACTGAGGGTTGATTTAAAAAATGCAATCCCATGCCTTTCAAATAAGAACTCTATATATCTCCATATAACTCAGAAAACATGGAGCATAAATATACGTTCTTATGATTCAGAGAACATGACTCTAATTTTACTATCACAAACACTCTACAATATAACTAACACTTTAGCATTTCTGTCCAAACTAAAGAGATGTCACCTAAAAGAAGCATTCCTACCCATGAGGAAAAACAAAGAAAATTGTTTCACTTTCTGGAGTTTTTACTCCTAAAACCTTGAATTTTCTCAAATTATTTCTAAGTGTATTAAAATAACTTCAGGGAGCATAATTTATATTTTGCTTTGATTATAGAAAAGGAGAGAAGCAGTGGGCTCTGAGTTTTAATTATATGTTGCAAAACATTTCCAAGTTCCCTATAGGGCTACAATTTTTTCATAAAATGTCCAAAATCCTCAGGTTATATATAACCATTATGTCTAGATTAAAATATATCTCACATAATGGAAGCTTCCTTCAAATAGTGTGCTTTGATTGTTCCCAACTCCCAGGATTTAGTGGATCCATATTGTCAAAATATTAATCTCCTTTTAGACTGCTGAATGAAGGACAAATATGCTTACTCCACATCTGCTTATTGAGGCCCAAATGTCAGGCACACCCCAAGGATTATCCTTAGACCTTTTCTATGTGTGCTTGTAATGCATCTCAACTCCCAAATGTTTCTTCATAAAAGCTGTTTGACAAAAACAACAACAACAACAACAACAACAACAACAACAACAAAGAGTCAAACCACAAAAACCTGCCGAGAGTTCAATCTCCTTTTATCCTGAAATTCTCTAGTCATGTATCTTTGATTTGGGCTGGGAACTTCAGTGCACAATGTAGCTCAATTTTCTTTTATTTATATTTTTTCTGAGCTGGGGACCGAACCCAGGGCCTTGTGCTTGCTAGGCAAGCGCTCTACCACTGAGCTAAATCCCCAACCCCAGTAGCTCAACTTCTTGATCCCAAAAAACCAGACAAGATTTAGGATTCATTTGCTAATTTCACTAATTAAATTTCATACCTTTTACACAATCATAACTTTCACCTATGTGCCAACTTTCAAACCTGTTAATATTACTTCTTAATATTACTTCACCTTCTTAATATTACTGTTATCAAATTATATGAAATGATCAAAATGATCATTCACCTTCTGTAGGTTTAGCACATGGTTACCTATCCATAGTGAGAACATGAAGAAGCCATTAAGGCAAGAATTCAGGTGGAGAAAGGAATATTATAAGCAAGATGCTCCCCACTCTGTTACATAAAAATTAGAGATGCTTTGTGTGCAAAAGCCATGGCTGGAGGAATGTACAACAAACCACCAGGAACTGAACTGCCCTGGGGAGATGGTTGAGCACTGCTAAAGAGTGAGTCTAGCTGTTCCTGTGTTCTTTCTTTCTACTGCAGAAAGTGGAGAAAATCTTGCTCTTTCTTCTACCCCGTGATAAAGTTCAGCAATAAGAATCTTGTTCGTCCTTAATTGCCAAGACGGAAGCTGTCTTTTTTATTTCGCCATTTTAATATCTATCACAATTACTTCTGCAATCTCACTCTTAACTAGATGTGGATTTGTTGTTCCAAAGGCTTTCTAAGTGAAAACTAATTTTGCCAAAATTTTAGTGTAAGGAAAGCCGATTTGTATCTAAAATAAATTACGTTATTTAGCTCCTGCTCACGTCTATTTCTAACAATGGATAACTTGCACAAAAACAAAATAATAATTGAGAATAATTACACAGATCAAATAAAAATAAGCAATTTTAGAATGCTTGGGGTTGAACACATTTTAAAGATTGTTTTAAGTAGTCTTAAAGTATGACTTTAATTTATCCATTAAATTCAAGAACATTTAAATATAGACTTTCTAGCTGTTAAAAATACACAATTGACACTAATGTTTATCAGTACTAGTTAGCATACATTTTTTAAGTAATTGGAACTGGATTTTGTTGTGTACATTTACTCAGAAATGTTGATGTTCTGAAAACAGTAATAAAAATATGAATAGGACTACTAAATGACTCCTATTTGAGTCAAACTGTACAGATTCATCATTAATTTATCCCCGAATCTGTTAACCCCTCACTTCTATTCTGATGGCCTCTCGATATGAAGCTAATGTCTAAAGTAGAACATCTTCAGGATTTTGTTAGGCTTGTAGAAATGGCTAACAATCTTTAACATATTTAAAGATTTCTATTTTCTGGAGTAGATTTTTAACTTTGGTTCATGTGATATAAGGAGCTCAAAGGCCCCAAGAAGCTCAGTGTAGTCTTTGCAGGTAGAGGTTACCTCACCTTTAAGGCGTAGATCTGAAGGAGGCACCCTGAGTGTGTCCCACTAAGGCCTCCGAGGCTCTGGGTATTCTCACACTCCTCAGGTCTTACCACCTTTCACCCCATTCAGTCCCTCCTCCAGGCTTCCCCACACCACTCTTATATCAGATTTCCTGCTCTTGAAGCTCCACAGGAATGCAAAGGTCTTTCCTGTCTGCATGGCTCACTCTGTAAATTTACTATCTTGGTACAGACTGGGCCTGTCACCCTCTAAAACATCGCTTCTCATTTCTGCTCTGGGTTGGTGGTAGCCTTTCCTTCTTAGCACTTATCTCATTGAAAATACTTTCCTTTCTTTCTATTTTTTTTAAAAAAAATACGGTTTCTTTGAGATATTCCTTTGTTTTATGATACTGCTGGTTCCAGTGAACATAAAAAGGCTCCTGACAACTAGTAGGGGTTCAGGAATTAGTTTTCTTTTTCTTTAATAAGCAAGAGGCAATACAGCCTATATAGAAAGACTATATGGAGCCAAAGAGCTTCCCGTTAGAACTGGAACTTTTGTTCCCCGCTTATCCCAGCCATTCCATTCCTAATGCTTGCTGTCTTAGGCTTTCATTGGCTGAGATGAACCATACACCATGACCAAAAAGCAAGTTGGGGAGGAAAGGGTTTATTCAGCGTAAACTTTCATGTTGCTGTTTATCATCAAAGGGAGTCAGAACAAGGCAGAAACCTGGAAGCAGGAACTGATGCAGAGGCCATGGAGGGATGCTGCCGACTGGCTTACTTCCCTTGACTTGTTCAGCCTGTTTTCTTACAGAACCCAGGACCACCAGCCCAGGGTTGGTCCCACCCTCAATGGGCTGGGCCCTCCCTCATTGATCAGTAGTTGAGAAAATACCCTACAGCTGAATCTTATGGAGGCATTTTCTCAGCTGAGTGTCCCTCCTTTGAGGTACCTCTAGGTTGTGCAAGGCTCACATCAGACTAGTTAGCACACTTGCCCAACTTTATTCACTGATGTTGTTTGGATACCCTTAGCTTTGACACTGTAAACCTAAGTTGAACTGTCTCTAACCTACTGCCCTCTCAAACTTAGCCACATAGATCAATACTCTATAGACAGCTATTTCCGCTATAGTTTTTACTCCCCAGGGAAATCCCTCCCCTTAACCTCCAACCTTCAAAAATTAATTTGCAGTCATACATCACAACACATGAAGTGACATGAATGATAGGCTTGTGGGACATGGTTATGCCTGTCTAGAAAATAACAACGCACAGTAGTTACACATAGACAACACATGCAAAAAGAGAACACATAGTAAATGCGAACATAACAGTACATATATATATATATATATATATACTATTATATAAAAGTTTATATAAAAAGTAAAGTTAAACAAGTATTACACTTCTCACACTCTGTGCAATGTGTATTTTCTGAGACCACACATAAAAATCATTATGTTAAATTCACCAATGAATATGATTTTATTAATTATTTATTAATTTATTACTTTAGCGAAGGCTCTCAGTTATATATGAGGCAAACTCAAACAGTAACCTCAGAGCTAGTATGGGGTTTGCTTTAGTTAACTTTTCAATAGCTGTGGCTAAACACTGTGACTGAGGCAACTTACAACAGAAAGCATCTAATTTGGGGCTCACAGTTCCAAAGGGTTGGAGTTCGTGGCCATCATGGGGGGAACCTGCTAGCAAGGCAGTGGATAGGTAGCAATGGCACTGAAATAGTATTTGAGAATTTTGTGTCTTCATCTACAATATGAGGCAAAGAACGTTAACTGGCAATGGTGTGGGTTTTTAGAAACCTCAAAGCCCATTCCCACATCTCTCTAAGACCACACCTCTTAATCCTTCCCAAATAATCCTACCAACCTGGGACCAAGCATTCATACATACGAGCCCAAGTGAGCCATTCTTATACAGACCACTGCAGTCTTGAAAGACAATTAATAATCTATAATTCCCTTCACTTCCTTACTCTGTCCACTCCAGCTTTCAGATAACTGAAATTCTAGCAGAGACACCCCCCCATCTTCAGAGACAAAGCTCCAAATGCGGTGAGATAAGGAACTAAGATTGAGTAACCTGTGTCAGTTAGAGAATGCCTACACATCAATGAGAAGTAATATTCCTCTGCTTCTTGATTGCATATCTGTGGAGTAGCTACAGTTTGGCTGGTATGAGGCATGTACGATAGGATTTAGAACAGTACCGTATTTATGGTGCCTTGAGACGTCCATCTCTCTTGGACCAATATCTACTTAGATATGTTACTCTCAGTGCAAGATGCAGAAGCATCCGTTCTTGTCCCTATCTCTGCCAAGTCTATCTAACCCTTATCCCTCCAAAACCATGGACATACATACTCCGCCACCACCACCACGAGGCCAGAGGAAGGATATGCATGGATGCTACTAGTTAAAAAGGGAAAAGTTTAGGCTGATAAATCCGATCATACCCTCCTGGGTAAATAGAAGAAGACCTTGCACACCCATAATCTTATATCTTCCCATTTCTCGTCGGACGAGATACAAGTCAGACATAAATCCTCACTACTATGGCAGAGATGAACAATCAAAGCAGACCATGAAAACTGACGACCATGTTCAATCACTTCACCTTGTAGACCGTAAGTTCCCAGAATTAAGATGTCAGGAATGAAATCCCTACAACACCCCGGCATCTGAAAAGGCAGAGACAGCCATAAGCACGGAGCATGAGGAGTCACGTTGTCTCCAGTGATGTGAGGAGAAACCACCCTTCTGCAATCTGTCTAATGGAATAACAATTAACTACAAGCTTGTTGTAGAGAAGGACTCCACTGGGCATTGTAGGTTTGGCTTAACGAATACAATTTCCCAGTGCACAGCACATCCTTGAAGTCCCTCTGGACAGGCATTTCAATGATGATTTCACAGGATATTACTTTTAATCAAATCACACTGGCATGCCATTGTTTCATAACCCATCTTTGGGTACGTAGATTAAGTTTTATTGAGGACTCCTTTTTTTTTGTTTCTCAGCAGAATATCCTTTGGATGGAACCTTATTATTTGAAAATCTGCCCATTAAACCTGGCTTTCCCTGAAAAGAACTGTGTGCTGAGGAAGAAATACATATGTTTATGTCTATAAATCCAAAGGGAACACAGGATTTTCTTGGTCCCAAATTGTAAGATGCTTCCAGGACAAACAAAGGATTCGCCAGTGGAAAGTCTGGGTATTAGTATTTGAAGTGTTGTGGGGAAGTTGGAATTTTTTTTTGTGAAATAAAAACATACAGTAATTTGAAATTACACACGTTCACTGAGGAGACTGATGCCAAGCTGGCTGCTCAGGAACTATTTTCCTACCCAAATCATGTAATGGTTTTTCTTTTAAGTAGTACTTAAAAAATATTTACTTACAAGCTCAAAGAAATGTCCTGGAGTTTATTAAAATTTGGTTTGCAAAGAATTTTGAGTTTTTAGAATATGATTTATTATGAAGAAAAATAAAATTGGTGAAAATAATAAAGCTAAAACACTGGTATGGCTTCTTTTCAATGATCTAAAAATGCCATTAATGATAGTGGAGTTAGAATTAATTTACCAATTGTGGACAGACAGGAGAATGAATAGAACTACACAGATTTAGAACTTTACATGTGGATGATTAGGAGAACTGAGGGTTCCAACTCACGTAAATGGAAGAGAACATTAAATATCCAAATCATTCAGCAAAATGTTTATTCAATGTGGAAAAAATAGCAAAGACTAGATCAAAAGAAAGAGAGAGAGAGAGAGAGAGAGAGAGAAGAAATAACCACTAAATACAAGAGGAGACATAAAAATTATACAACCTGATCATTCCTTTTGTTTAAAACCAGTAAGTTCATAAACAGCCCAAAATCAGAACATTTCTCTAGATTTTTAAGCAAAATAACAGTATCAACTAGATGTGTGGATTTAATTATGTGCTCTATAGCATAGTAGCATAGACCACTTTGGTGTGCTTTTCTTTCTTTCTTTCTTTCTTTCTTTCTTCCTTTCTTTCTTTCTTTCTTTCTTTCTTTCTTTCTTTCTTTCTTTCTTTCTTTTTCTTTCTTTCTCTCCCTCTCTCTCTCTCTCTCCTCTCTCTCTCTCTCTCTCTCTCTCTCTCTCTCTTTCTTTTTTTTCTTTTTTCAGAAAACTCCTTCACCCCCTCAAGAATTTTTTTATTAGCCTTTGCGAATAAAGGAATTTTAGTACTTTGTTTTATGACCACTGGCATTTGTGGCTACAATTTGGAATAACTACCGTAGCTTAGCAACTCTAATCATAACAAAATAAATACAGCGAAGAGCAAACAGGCTCCATGCCATACTAATATCTCACCAACATCCAAAAAGGAAAGGGGAAGGAGGGAGTTCGTGGAGGAGTGCTGCCAGTCAAGGGCTTCCATTGATTGGCAGCTCTGCTCTGACCAAGCACAGCACATTTCTTTTCATTTCCACAGCAGGGGCACCTGGGATATGTTGAAAAAAGAAAATATACTTAGAACCATGGGGAATGATGAAGGAAGGAGAGAAGAGGAGGATTGGAATTAGGAAGATGTGTGGAGAGGATGGGCATTAAATTCTGTTCTTCTCCACTGCAGCATTAACAGCGATGACTACAACATCTGTCTGTTGTTTCTTTAGTTGCATCCAAACCTACACTCTTATTTGCATGGGATCCACCTCACACACTGCCCCTTTTATAGCTCCATATTATAACTGCAAGGAAGGCGGTACTAAGGTTAGAAGCAAAATTGTTTATCCAACTTTGGTTTCATTAGAAATTATTAAAGACACAAGGCTCTTGATGTACCATATGACACATCTCACATATGACAATAACTCCTTATTCATGTTGATTCAAATAGACAGACAAACAGACACACACACAAACACACACATACACACACACACACACACACACACACACACACACACTTGCTATGAAGTCAGTTATGGGCTGTGCAACATGAAGCACTTTGTGGTTAGTGGGACTTGATAAAGGACTTCCTCCACTCCATCATTTCCTAGCTCCATGAAATGCAATGTCTCAAAGCTTGTGACCTTCTTCTTCAGAACAAAATAGATTAAGTGGAAAGGTGAAATGAGCCTGCCACTTGCAATGATTCCTGTAAAGGTATCTGGACCATTTCCTGGCCATCAATTCACTTCTCTCATGTCCTTTCCCTCGAGTCACATGGGTGACCCTCAGCAAGCATCTTGCTGTATTGAATAGGCTGACCTCCTACTCAGTAGTACCTTTTGGTTTGCCTTGCCATTGCATGATGTTTTCATTGTACAGGTCTTGTACACATAAGCGCTCTGCCATCAAACATCAGTCCCAGCCTCTGTCTTATTTCAACTACCAGATTGACTGATATTTCCCAGTGTCAAGCCATTGAGTTCTTTACTCTTGAAAATCTTATATTCCACACATTTCTAATTAGTAAGTAACACCTTCTTTATCTTTTGGTGGAATGATGGGTTCCACGATTTCCAACAGTGACCTCCCATTCTATTACAGTGATTTCAATCTGCTGCTAGCACTCTCTTGGTTAATTTGAGCAAGTATTTTCCTGCTTAGAATTCCCCTCCCAAGGGGTTGGGGACTTAGCTCAGTGGTAGAGCGCTTGCCTAGCAAGCGCAAGGCCCTGGGTTCGGTCCCTAGCTCCGAAAAAAAGAAAAAAGAAAAAAAAAAAACATTTAGAATTCCCATCCCAGTGACTTACAACTCTCTCAGTGTTAAGATGCACTGATTTCTCAATTTGTATTTCCTGGAATTTCCTACAACTGTAGTCTTATACTCTAGCCAAGCCAATCTGTTCTCACTGACCCTTCCGATGCATCAGGTCAGTGCATGATACTGTTTTACACTACGGAACCATATGATGCTTTTATTATACCGTTGCACAATTATTTGCTTGTCTGTATGTCTCATCAGACTCCACACTGAAGACTGTAAGTCACAACCTATGGCTTAGTGTTTTTTATATTGTGCTTCAGTGTAATAGGTCCTTGCATATCAGCTCATTTCCTGCACCATTTAATGCCCTAGCTTTTGAATGATAAAAGCACAGACTACACTGTCTTGCTTTAGACCCTCATTTTGATCATTTTAGAAGCAAGTTCTACAAGGCACAAACACAGACTGAATAAAGCCAATGACAATAACTAGGGGAGGGAGACACTGGTAAGTGGGCAGATCATACGTTCTGAGTTTTAAAAGACATATACTGTCATATATTATTTTATATTACAATGGAATTATAGCTTGGGTTTATGATGCAAAAGTTAATATGAAACCCAGGGTAAAAGATTCTATACTTTTAGACAATGTGTAACTCGTATAATAGAGCATATATATCCCATGACAAAGAGGACATATGGAATATCCAAGAATATTTAATATTTAAATTTCTTTTTTGTTGGGTTTTTTAAATTTACATTTCAATTGTTATTCCCATTCCCGGTTTCCTGGACATAGGCCTCCTATCTCATCCTCCTCCCCTTTTTCTACAAGGGTGTTCCTCTCCCCCCCTTCTACCCTCCCCAACATTCCCCTACACTAGAGGTCCAACCTTGGCAGGACCAAGGGCTTCTCCTTCCATTGGTATCCAACAGGGTCATCCTCTGCTACATATGCAGTTGGAGCCATGGTCAGTCCATGGGTAGTGGTTTAGTCCCTGGGAGCTCTGATTGGTTGTCATTGTTGTTCTTATGGGGTTGCAAGCCCCTTTGGCTCTTTCAATCCTTTCTCTAATTCCTCCAACAGGGGTCCCATTCTCTGTTCAGTGGTAACATTTAAATTTCTTGAATATAACTTTTAGAGTGGACCTAACAAGGACACTCCTCTAATTTTCCACATGGGACACAATTGCAACTGTTCCTTTCATGTTAAGAACACTTACCTAATAAATGTCAGCTCTATCTTACTGGTAACATAGTGCTAAATGCTGACTGTGAACATGCCGAAATGGAAATTAAATCACAGAGGGAGCATTGGGCTGTCTGGAGAAGAGAAGAGTAGTAGACCTTAGAAGGAAGGAGAGAAAAGGAAGACAACAGCAACCAGGATTAGTCTCCCTCTATAAGCAAGCTCGCCACAGGTACAGTGCCATGGTTTCTCAGGTTGGTTCACCAGTTTCAACACAAAATATGTAGGTTTATGTAAATTTTTAAAACCAATGCACACATTTTTAGCGTCGAGTATGCTTCAGATACGGTTATATAAACCTAGATTGTTATTAAATATAGTATTCAGCCTTATACATGACACCAGGCAGCTTTATACTAAAAACCTACTTGCCTTTAAGAAAGTTCAAATTTAGTGGTGTATCCTGTACTCTTATTTGATGACCCTCCCATCCTGAGACTCTACTTTGCCTTCATAATGCGCTGTTGTAAGAAACACAGCAAATTGAACAGTTAATGGGACACTGAGAAACAGGAGAGCCTCGTCTATAAGCAAGAATAGGTCCTTCATTCCTTTTTTTTTTTCTTTTGGAAAGATTTTAAAGTATCAAAATGTGAAGTGATGATGACTTTTTTAAGACTCTTGACACTCTCAATACTTTTAATAGTTTCTGTGTTCCCGAGAACCATCTTCATACGCTCCCAGTGTTAATAGTGTACAGTGAACTTTGCTATCTCTCAGGATAAAAGAGCTCCCTCTCTGCCTATCTACACATATGTATTTAACAATGCATCTCATTGTTACGTAAATGGAGGCTGTTGTCAACCTTGGTGTGCTGCCACATCAAAAGAACAAAGCAGGCAGGAGGATCAAGAGGATGATCTAACCTACCCACTCTAATAACAAAGTCAGTGTCCTCAATGGTGGTTGGCAGCCCTCTCCTGCAGAGGTTGTTTAAAACACCGTCAGTCGACAAAGTGGTGCAAACACACTGGCTGGTGACAGGGAGAACACATTTTAAACTGTCAACCTTTCTGCTGTCCTTTGAATGAATAGCAATTACATAACCGGAGGAACCTTATTTTGCATTTGAAAAAATATATATAAAGCAGTTTGCAAAACGTTATGCAAGACTCTGTCTTCTAAATTCTTTGCAGAAAGTCAGTGCTTATTTTTAACTGTCATCTTTCTTTTCCCCTGTGGTTACCTTTTCTCTTGGTAAGGTCAGCGTCAGTATTAAGTAGTTCAGAATTTAAACTGTTTTCTATTTAAACTATTAACAAATTCATTTATAGAGACCACTGGTATTTAATCGCACTCAAAGTCCAGTTTAGATTTTTCTCAGGACCCTTGTGCATTTTCATCCATCAGAATTAAAACCTTAAAAGTACTTAACTAATTTTCAACTACTTTGTTAAAGTTTCAATCTATTTTGTCTTAGAAGACAAAGGAAGAAAATACTAGCCAAAATAATTTCATATGAACAAAATTTTATTTGGTCTTCTTCTCCCCAAACTCCATCTTCTTTGCAAATAATTTTGGAAGAAAGAAAGAAAGAAAAAACTCTTTAAAAAATGCAGACTTGACGCCAAGAGAAATACATTGCTGGTACCCTAAATAGTTAATGTATTTTCTAAATGAATGATTTAAAATAGCTATTAAAGGAGAGGAAATGAGCTTAGGTTTCTAGTAATGACTTCTCCTCTTCAGAACGAAATCTGTAAATCCCTGATTGCAATGCCAAATCCCCCAAGGACCAGCAGTGCTGGGACGGAGGCTCACTGGCTCTGTATTTAATAGCTCCAGATAAGTAGCATGATTTTTATATATGTAATTTGGGAGAATATTCAGAATTTATAGTCCTGGAGACAATTTATGAATGAATTCCCTTTTGAAAGTACATTACTCTAAAAATCAACTATTCCACCCAAATTGTAAGCAGAGCACATAGGAATGTGAGAAACCTGGGTATAAATGTGGGGACATATGTGTGTGTGTTCATATATGCACACACACACACACACACACACACACATACACACTTGCACACGCACAAAATGTAAGGACCATTTTATCTTCAAGAGCATAATGATTCAGTCTGGGATTGTTAATAAAAACGCATTTCTAACCATCACATTTGAGTCTATTATTCTAAGTTAATTGCATTTGCCCTAAAGAGACTTACAGCTGGCTGTCAGCCTGTTTGTGTCATTTCTGTTTCACTCATCAGTCAATCTTGTCTCCTCTCCCTTTTTTACATCCCATGTATTGATCAGATAGATTTGTTAGCATATTTCCCTGGCTTTCATATTACTGAAAAAAGTAATCATCTTGATGTTATTGAATGCGTTACGTTACCTCATTTGTTTGCATGTTACATTAATTACTATTTCAGTAGCAAACAGGATGCCCTTTTGACAGGCTCATGGGACTGCCATTAAACATAATAAATGGAACTCACTGAAAGAAGCACCAAGAAAGAACTAACCATGAACAACACGTCCACACTACAGTGGTTGCGTACATCTGGGCTTACCAGCCTGGAAGCCCAAATATTCATCATCATCAACATGAACTCTTCCCCGTAGTGCATTCCAGAGGATGGATGCATTCTGTTCAAACTGGTCCTCAGAAGAGAATGGGCCACTCCTACTTGGTGGTGAAGGGGATTAGAGAAATAAGTGGACATCTTGCCTCTATTCAAGCCAGTGACAACCACAAGAGCACAGAGTGGGGACATAGAGCATAGAGTGTTGGGAAGATTGTGGTCTGAGAAGAATTGGACTCTTCCTCCTGTGAGTCATGGTTCAGAGATGAGAGATAGAAGGCGTCTCAAGGTAAGGATAATTGACAGAGCAGAAGCAGGGCAATTAAAAGGTGACCCTAACCTCCTCTGTTACTCATTCTAAGAAAGCATAGATTTTTATCACAGTGTTTGCTCCTGGGTCTGTGATACAGAGCCTCCATGCATCCTGCAAGACACAAAGCCCTCTCAGCACTGTCAAGCAGCAGTGCCTGACTTCCGTGTTTTTATGTAAATTTCTGTCCAGCTGTGCCTTTCAACCTGGCTTTAGGTCAATGATTTCCTTTGGGGGTGGGGGGACGGAATTCGCACACACAAGCACACAGACGCACATATACATCACACCACACCACACCATGCATGAGGGGATGTTAGGTATATCTGGGAACATTGGAAAAAGTACTGTTGGAATCTAGTAAGTAGAGAGAGGCTATAGAAACCGATACCTAACCCATGACCAAATTCTCCAAATTTGACAGTGACCATGTTAAGGAAACCTTCCTTAGTAGGTGCTGGACTATGCCTAGAGCAAGACCAAAACAGGACATCACAGGTCACTGGGCAACAGTTCTGCCCAGTAAGCAGAACTTGAAGAACTTTGAGAGACAGAGACCAAGGCACAGCATCGTCCTCTTACCTGTTAAGAATACAATTTATTGTCTAGATCCCTAGGACCACTGAGCCAAATGCAGCACCAGTTTCGAAGTGAACAAAGAAAAATGAAGCCTGTGGCTTGATGGGTGATATTTCAAAGATCTTTAAGACAAAGCAACAGAAAAATTCTCAATGAAAAGACTCAGCGAGAAAATTAAGTCAGAGTCCCTGATCCTCTAGGGACCTTAACAAGACCTTCATGAGCCAAAGGCTGGTGCCAGGAGAAGACAAAGGAGGGAGGGAATCATACAGTCTAGAGAAGGATTATGGGTAAGAGGCAAGAGAATGCTAAAGCAGAATCATGTAATCAAAACAAAACAAACAGAAAACAATGTCATAATAACTGTTATATCTTCATGCTCGTGAGAAATTAATATTTAGGGTAAGCCTGGGGCAATATTTTTCCAATCTGTTATTTTGATGGTTATTTTTTTTTACCTACCTGACTAGATACTCTACCAGCCATCCCTTTCCTGGCACAGATGGCCAAGACATTTGTTATGTCAAATACTCCATATTTCCACAGCCACCCACCCACCAGACAAAAATTAGATTACCAATGCTTGTGTAAACTTTCCAAGCCCTGACACAATAAGATTCCAGGAAATGTACATGCATGGCTAAAAGCAGCATTATACATAATGCACTGTAATTCCAACAGACAAGTTGCTATCCTCGATAGATATACACAGTTCCCATGCCAAACACATGAACGTCAATACATTTTTCTTGAGTTAAAATGGAAACCATTTAACAGATATAATGGGCACAATGAATTTCATTTTGCATTACTAATGCAGCAGAGAAGGAGGCAAGTTTTGGCAAGGATTGCAATGAGGCCAAGAAAAACAGGAAACAACTTAAAAGCTAGCATGCTTTTCTAAGCTTCCTCCTCAAAACCTGGTCATGTGGCACTGAGATTTCAAATCCCTTTCTCCCTCCGCCCCCAAACAAAACAACTGTCCTACAAATGAGGGGAAAGGCTTAAAAGTAGACAAAAATCACAGACGCATTTTAGCAAAATGATCAGTGATGTCACTGTAGTGTTGTTTCCGCCATTTGAAAAATTATCCTAGTCACATTAACCTTAGTAATCAATTAGAGACCAATATCTTGATGTATTGTCTAAAAAAGGGAGGAAAGGAGTTGTCTTAGGAACCAAGGTCCCACCATCCACCTGTCCATTGGGAACCATATCCTTTCCCTTGCTATTGTAAACATGTCAAGAATCATAGGATGCATTATTAACCACGAAATTGTCTTAACTTTCTCCACTAGCAAAGACGGTACATCCAGTCACTCCACACTAAGGAACAGTATTGGTATCAACCAATAGGCCTATATATTAACTCTCAGTTCTGAATGAATGTTCTTATGGAATGTGTAATGAATGCTGCAAGGACAAAGTTATTGGAATCAGATCTTGTTCCTAAAACCATCTCAATGACTTCTGAATTCTATGAGGAGAAAATTACATGTAATTTTTTTTTCTGTCTATAAAATGAGTACAATGCTTTCAATACGAGTAGGTTTTAGGAAGGCTTAAATGCAAAGAGCCAATACAACAGAACCAACATATGAAGGAACGAGGAGAACAGGACTGAACTTCTACTCTTCCTGGTTTAAACTCTTCCTCTTCACCCTTTTACTCTGACTTTATGTAGGTTACTTAACACCATTAATCCTCACTTTCCTACTTTCAAAAATGGAAAGATCCAATTACAAAACATTTGTGATTACAATGAAGAAAACAGCTTAAAATTGCTGCCCTACAACTGCAGCCTTCTTTGCACCTTCCATCATATTTACAAATGAGACATAAACATTTTAGAGTTTGGCACCAAAATAATTTATAAAAGCCCTTTGAAACAGTAAGTGCATGGACAGGTATATCTAAGGAAAAACCCCTGGAGAAGCATGAAACAGTCTTAATTATGTTTTGTTTTGTTTTGTTCTTTGGTGATCTCTGGGAATCACTTGCCTGTCATCAATTTTAATTTTTCCTCCCTGAAAAACAAAGCTAAACTTTTCCATGGGGAAGTGTGCAAAGCAAAAGTAACAACAGTGTACATGGATCACCCACACTAGCTCTTCCACACTCCCAGGTACTGACATCATCAGTGCTTGACTAATGTGGCATGCGTACTACCTCATCCAAGTAGACATCATGATGACCAAAGACACACCACAGGCTAGAAACATGTCAGTCAATGGTCTAGTGTCTGTAATAAACAATGACTAACCCTTCAAAAATGGAAGAAATCTTATTTGACTGTGAAAAGTTATGATGAGTTAGTGAGTTATTAACTTGGACCATATATCAAACGGTTCAAGCTTTCTAGAGAATAAGTCAGTGCTTTCAAACCATTTCTCGAAGATCCATAGTGTGTCATCTGATAGCCTATATTATTGAAATTTTGGAACACTGCTTAATATCTTAATTGTCGCAACACAGTGATGAGTGCTGGCACGTGACAGTAATTCTTACTTATAGTTTGTTTCATTTGCTATGAACGAAGTAAACTTTTCAAAACAAGGAGCTTCTGAAACTACCATGCTTTGGCCAGATGAAAAATAAAACAGATTGGGACTCTAGTCAGCAGTAGAAAGAGAAACAAATTAAGTACTTATAATTGAAGCTTGAGGAACGAAAGAATTCACACTTCCTTCCAGCCATTATTTCAGACAGTCTGGTGTCAGAATGAAAATCCAACCCGTGCATCTGTTTATATTGCCAAGGATTTTCACAGTAAGAAGGGCTAGGAAACACATATTTTTTAATTAGCGTCCAAATTCCAAAGAACTCCAAAAAATAGGAAGTCAAAAATATACGTTCTCCTGATTCTTATTGTCCAATGTCTACACAAAGACAAAAATCTGCCTTGCTTACTGCTCTCTAACAAATACCAGTGAAGGACTGAAAAAAAATTAAAAGTAATTCTGTTGCTTTTGTCACAGACTTGGTGTTTTTCCACCCTGTTTCCTTGCTTGCTTCTGGCTCAGTTACTGCTTGTCACTTTCCCAGGATGACATAAGATAGGAAAATCTGATTAAGTAAGGCTTCATTCATAGGAAATGCTCACCAAGATGGCTCCCTCATCAAGCCTTGGAGGCTGAAGGCCAGTGGCCATCTAGAATGACCAACTTCCACATGAAAATGAAGACCCTGCTTTCCGAGAATTTGTACCAAAGGTACATATCCTGAGCCTCTAAGGAACAAGAACTCCTCTTTAAATCCAAATCAATGGCTAGAGCATTATAACTGAAGCCTATCACTGCCTTATTTTTACACCTCATCAGAGAAAACAGAGCTGTCTCCTGTCATCTGCTGTCACTCAGAGAGCTCATTTGCTCATTGGGGGGGAGGGAAGAAAAGAGGAAGAAAAAACATAATATCCTAATATAATAGTAAATTGATTTTGTTGCTTCATTTATTAGTAAAAATGCATCTACAGATCATTGGCTATTTCCCAGGCATTGAACTTGTATAGGGACAGGGAGCTGAAGAGGTTAACATATGGTACATAACTATATTAGAAGGTTATAGATCTCTGCTAAGGGGAGGTCGGAATACTGGGGGAGCCCTGAACAACATGAGAGTGCTTGATCCATGGCAGATTTGAGTCTCATTGATCTTCAGACATGGCCGGCCCTCACACCTTTTACTAAGGAGGAAATTAGAACAAATAAAATAAAAATAAATACGTAAAATCATGCTTTACAGTTACTGAGCCCTTGGATGGGAAATAAGAAGAGGAGAGTTTGAGTCTGGTACCTGAAACTCGAGTTCTCTGTAATGGAAGGCACTTCTCTAAAAACCATAATCACTTTGGAAGTGGTGGTGTGAATATGAAATGTCTTCAGTAGGAGAATGTATTTGGACATGTGGACCACAGCTGCTGGTGCTCTTTGGAAGGTTGTATTTCCTTTTAGAGGAAGGATCACAATGTAAGTAGTGGTTCTCCAGGGATGGGCCTTGAGGTTTTATATTACAGTCCCACTTCATGTTCACACCCTTCTCCTTCCTGACTGTATGTGCCATGTGACCCACTGCCTGTCACTCTTGCTGCCATGCCTCCTACAAAGATGCATGTTGTCCTCTTGAATTGTAAGCCAAACTTGAGCCTTCCCTCCCTAAAGTTGCTTCTTGTCAGGTATTTGATTATAGTCTGAAGAAAATAGTAAGCATTATAGTCTCCTCAGGCATACATGATGAAGATGGAAACTTTTCAGCTGTGAAATAAGGTTGGACGTGCCACTTTGAGAAGAGACTCAAGTTGACATCCAAACTATGCACACAGCATTCTGTATGGGGGAGAAAAAGCAATGAGAGGTCATGCCAGGGTCCTTAGATTGCTCTCACGATACTAATATTTGAAGGAAACTGGGCAATACCAGACCAACAGACTCATGTGACTACTCTCCAGATTGAGACAAGGATGGGTACAAGATATGAGTAAGAGGACATACTTAGCATGGACTCAACATATACTTCCTTCTCCCTAAGGCAAACTGAAGAGAACTACTTAAAGTCAACAGACAGGTCAGCCACATCAGCCAATTTAGTCCTCTCCATGCATTCTGCGCTAAGATTCAGCTTCTAATTTTGAACCGTCTTTGCAGTTTGTTTCTGGCATACCTTCACAAAACTAAACATTTCTACTCTGGATATTTTAGGAGTTATAAAGCAAAAGCTAAATAATTCAATTTACAGAATTCAATAAGCATAAAAAAGTCAGGAAGAAAATGGAGTAAGAAAAACTAATTAAGATTAAACCTTCTATACAGTTTTTTTTTCTTTTTTTCCTTGGGAAATCATTAATGCTCGCCCTGTTTAAACAAAGGGGTAATTTTTATACTCCAGAACCAGACAAGATCCTACTTCAAATAAGAAACAATGAAATAACAAACAAGAAGGGACAATCACTCAATTTTCCCCATTGTTTCAGGATTATGTTGCTCCATTTAAACCCTCCTATAGGAGGTCCTGCTGAGTTCATCCAGTTTTTCTGACCAAAGGGCATATCCTGGTAAGAGAGGGATTCTCTCTCTACAGCCATGTCTAAGAAAGAGGCTGCAATCACGCCAGCATACAAATCACCAATAGATAAGACTCAAAGCATTCTGGGGTATATTTTTACCTTTCAGGCACTTCCAGTCTACAAAAGACTGTCTCACTTATTTTTGCAATACATGGAAACACATACGATATTAGGCTTAGTTCAGTGGGTATAATTATCCTCAGCGTCTGTCCTCTAAGGATGGAGGAGGAAGAAGGATGAATGATCAGGGTAGCACAGCAGAGGGCTCCACAGGTAAGGAGACATTAGAACAGGACACCATGATCATAGCAAGACATAAGAGACCAAGAAGTCTCACTAAAAAAGAATGAAAAGAATAGCTTGCACAGAGAGACCATGTCAGAAAATTTTGAAGTATGATTTTAATTTGGTTCCAATGTTGCATTTGAGAGAGGGGGTCATGAGCATAGGTAGGTCACACACACACACACACACACACACATGTATGTATGTATGTATGTATGTATGTATGTATGTATGTATAATTGAGGGACATATTACGTGGGAAAAATCCAGTTTCTCAAGATTAAGTAAAGCATGGCTTCATTTAGAGAAAGCAGTAAAAACATGTATGCATTCATGTATGCCTGTAGAGGCCTGGAAAGATGTGGCCCAAACTAATACCAAAGCTATCTTTCAGACAGAGGGTTCCAAAGGAGAAACAGGGTAAAGTAGAGTTATTGTTAATTGACACACACTAAAAAATGCATCTGCCTGCTGCCTACTTGACGTGTGTGTGTGTGTGTGTGTGTGTGTGTGTGTGTGTGTGTGTGTGTGTGTGTGAAAGTTGTCTCTTTAGGCAATGGTATATGACTTGAAGGGCAAGCATGGGCCTGCTAATATTAAAATCATATTGCTTTTGTCAACGCAGCAGGTAGCTAATACATTAAGCTATGCATTGAAAAGAACAGCTTGCAAATGGTGTTATGTTAGCACCAATAAATGAACATGCACAGGGAGCTCCTTCAAGGCTAGTCAACAGATGAATATAATTAACTAATTCATATGCAAACTCCACATATGAATGATAAGGATCAAGGGAAGATTATAGTCGCGCTTCATGTACAAGGAGTTTAGCTCATTGAGTATCTGTCTTTAGAGGTACTATCTTGGGAATCATCTGGAAGACAATACTTAGGCCTGGAGATGACAAGTGTGAGTCTATTTCCAGTTAAGTCTTGGCAGTCATTGCCACGGAGAAGCCTGTGGATGAGTGGGTGAAGACGAAGGGCCATTGGGGGTGGGGAGGTAGAAAGGCAAGATGCTTCCAGAGCTGAAACCAAAGAAAGCTATGGAAAAGTATGTCTTCTAGGGGTTGGCGGACAATGCATTGCTAATTCATTCACAATCAATATTTTCAAGACCCCTGAGCTAAATACATACTGTATGGTTTTGGGGTCAGAATAGTGAAATTGTTTCTATAAACAAACAAACAAACAAACAAACAAACAAACAAAAATATGCAGGAGGAATGGAAAGGGCAACACAGGATGGAGACCTGACTTATTTTGGGGGCAAGTGGTTCATATTTACTGAGCAACCATTGGCTTGGCAAGTAATACACGACCTTTAAAATGATACTTTTCTCTTTGTGTGGCTCGAGAGAGCTAAGAACATCAAGTTGGAAGGATCTAGACTCACCTATGAGATGAACCTCTGAGCATTCTTGGGAGGGATTTAGCTGTTGAGCTTTGAGAATTAGACTGAGTTAACTAAAGCAATGTGACCATCCATAACTTTGAGTGGCCTGCAGTCACAGGCTGGTGTCCCAGACTGAATAAGGAGAAGGGAGTTGAGCACTAACTTTCTTTGCTGCCTGCTTCATCACCATGGATACAAATGTGACTCAATGCTTTAAGATCCTGCTGCCATGACTTTTCTTTTTCTTTTTTACTATCACGGATTGTGCCTGAGAGCTGTGAGCCAAATAAACCCTTTGCCCCTTACATCGCTTTGTCAGGTAGCCTATCATCGCAGCAGAAAAGTAACTAATACGTGAATGAATAAACGAGTCTCAATACCAGGTCAAGGGTCACATGTGGATGCCAACGTGGTCCCTATAAAGTAGTCAAAGAAGTATCTAGAAGGGAAGACAGGCCTTCCGTATTACATGAAAGGATAGACAGGGGATTCACTACCATGTCATAGAACAGAAAAAATAGGTTAAAAAAGAAAAGAAAAATAAAAGAAAAGAAAGAAAAAGAAATCTACTGTTTTGGGTGATCAGAGCTACATAGTCATTAATTTATATCTTCAATATTTGCTCAATACCAGCCATAGCTTCAAAGTTTTGAAAGATCAACTTCATTTGGATTGGAGGGAAGGCAGTTGTGAAGGCTTAAGAACTAAGAAGACTCTGAAAGAACATGTGCTAAGGTTTCCCCCGAGGAGGACATAGTAAAAATTTAGTCCAATAACGAGAGGCTATACATCTAGAGAAAGGAGGGAGTCGAGAGAGACTGCAGGATTGGGGTGGGTAAACATTGGCTGATGAAAACATCTTATAGTATGCCAAAGAGATGGTGAGTAAACTCTGTACCAAAGAGATGGTGAGTGAACTCTGTACCAAAGAGATGGTGAGTGAACTCTGTACCAAAGAGATGGTGAGTGAACTCTGTACCAAAGAGATGGTGAGTGAACTCTGTACCAAAGAGATGGTGAGTGAACTCTGTGGAAGGTGCACCTTTAAGGAAGAGGCTCTGCTCTTTGGAAAGGAATAAAGGAAGCAGGAAGGAATTCAACTCTAAGAATCATGGAGGGGACAATGGCTCTCAATCCCAACTCTGCATCAGTGGCACCCCCACATTTCTAAATCATGATGCCCTGTCTGTGTAACCTGACAAAAGAAAGGAGCAAACCTGAAGGTTTCTTCAATATGAAGATTTGATCTCAAGATATGATACCCTTCTCCCAGTGGTTCTTAACCTATGAATTGTGACCCCTTTGGGGATCACATGACCATCTCACAGGGGTCACCTAAAACGATCTGCATATAAGATACATCAAAATTCATAACAGTAGCAGAATTGCAGTTATAAAGTAGCAATGGAACAATTTTATGGTTGGGGGTCACCACAACACAAAGAACTCTATTAAAGGACCAAGGGATTATCAAGGTTGACAACCACTGCCTTATACCCCCATCTAGAAACTATTTGGCCAAAGTGAAAGACAGATACTAAACCCTCTTAAGATTGCAAACTTTCACGATCAATGATGATCTCAAATTAAATTGATTAATCTATGTGTATATGGTATGTGTATGTGGTGTTCTTGTGTGTGTGTGTATGCTTAAATAACGCCTGTTGGGTTTGTAAAATGTTACCTGTATGTTTCCACAACTTAACATTTTTTATGTATATAAATGTTGTATGTATGTATGTATGTATGTATGTATGTATGTATGCATGCATGTATGTATGTAGACTTTATGCATGCCTGGTGGAGGCCAGAAACAGCCATCAGATCTCCTGAAACTGGAGGTACAGATGGTTTTGTGCTGCCCAATGAACTTGGGGCATCTGGGAGCATAGTCAGTGCTCTAAACCACTTAGCCATCTCTCCAGCCCCTAAAACATTTTATACCAAAGAATAAATCACACTAGAAAGATAAGTAGACATTTTCTAACCCACTAGCAAGAGGAGAGGTCATGAGATAGACTGGCAGTCTTCAGTAGTTTTTGTGACAGCGTCTCTCATAAATCCAACAGTAGCTTCAAACTCACTATGGAGTCTAGAATGACCTTGAACTACTGTTCCTCCTGACTTTACCTCCCAAGTGCTGTAATTATAGCTGTGTTCAGTTTATGCAGCGCTCAGGGTTTCACTCATGCTAGGCAAGTGCTCTACCCCACTGAGCAAATCCCCAGCCTCAAGACACCAGGGGCTTGATGTCTTGATATTATTTTCTTCTTCTCCTTTGTGGGTAGTCTCAAGACCAATGCTTTTGGCCTAGTTCCTCAGCAAGGTTCCCAGTCTCATGAATAGTGGTTCACATACAGTGGCAAGCAACATGTGGGGGTAATCATGATGATAGGGGTACAGACAAGACACTCGCTGTGATTTTATACCTTATAATAACAGTCATAATAATAGCTATGTTGTACATCCGACGCCCTTTAAAAGCATTAACATTTCACACTGCGCACATCCGCCCAGAGCAGATCAATATTTATTCTTGCAAGTGTGTCGAGTATACAATTGGGGCACTTCGGGGTGAAAAAAACGTCACCCTGCCAGTGTCACTGCGTTAGCCTCAGCACTTGGAAATCACATCTCCCAATTCATTATGTCACAATAATAAAATGACCCTTGCCTGTCAAACACATTCATTAGTAGGAAGGCAGGAGTCGGGCGGAAGGAGTAGACAACACTGCTCTGGGGAGTTACAACACTAAATAGCCGTCATGAAACCATGACTGCAGTAGACAGCGCATCAGTGCTGGAAGGAAAAAGTCACATGGGCACCCATAAATACACATGCACACGGGTATATGGGCACATTCATGCTCACACACAGAATAGCATGAGAACTTGTGCTTGTGTCTTCTTACCCAAGTTATTCCATCGCTACTACTTCTCTCCCTCCCTCTCACCATAGTGTGTGCTTCACCGACCAAGTAAAGTGAGCTGAATTAGCAATGGAGAAGGCAAGGGCCCTACACAAGATTGGGTCAGGAGCGCCCAAGCAGGACCAGAGAGCCCTTCAATCCATGAAGACAAAATCTTTAAAAGCAACTCAGAAGTCATTCACAGCGTACTTCAGAGTTTTGCCTCTGCCATCGCACGTTTTAAAGACTACAGCAATACACTTGTGATGGAATACACCTAGGGTGCAGTTTAGTTGGGGGGCTCCCTCCCACCCTTGACTTTGACTGGTTTGTGGAGCTCAAAGATCGATGCTCAACTCAGAGGGAGAGAAAAAGAATCCCAGTTGGCACTGACTGAAGGAAGGAGACAAGGGAGATTGGCTTCCTGAATAACTAGGTCCTCTGGGTGTAAACCCCACCGAATCAGCAGCTCACATCTTAGGAGAACATGGACCCCCACACACACCAGCGTTATCACCTTTTCTCTCCCTGTTTCCTGTTTGTAGGTCCCGTTTCCTTCGAGAACACCTCTTTCTCCTTGCCGGTTGGCGCCTTGCATGCCATCTTATGTCTGCTGCACGACACAGACTGAAATGCTCTGCTGTGTTTATAGACATTTGAAGTTGCTAGCAATAGGCCTGTTTGGTCCGGAGAGCAGCGTCCGCAAATGTAGAACAGAGATGAGACCCCATAACGCTTTTGCGTTCAGAGCTGTGCGGCTCAACCCGGTGTCAGGAGGATGAAATGTGAGGTGGGGGGGGGGGGTTGGATCTTTAGATTCAAGTTCAAGTTTATATTTTTAGTAAACTGCTAGTAAGAGGGAGCTGCGAGAGGGCAGGAGGGCATGCAACTTCCATTCGTATTTGGCCCTTGGTCTTACTGTGGCATGTGGGCCCCCAAACTCTCAAAGAAATGATATAAGGGGTGCAATATTGCATAGACCAAACACCATTTTTAAGAGATCTGAAGAGCTTGCACTGAACATCCTGGGTATTGAATAGCAAGCAATAAACACAGTTTCCACCCACCGACTTCCAGAGCAATCTCTTTTATTCAGACCTCTGATCGGCTAAGGTTGTAGTAAGTATATAATATATCTGACCTTGCACCATTTACCTAATACAAACTGTAAGTTACCACAGGTTTGGGGAACCATGGTGTAGTACTTGCTGTTAACAAGATGGGCGTGACATCTGTCTAGACATAGCAGAATTTTTTTTTAGAGCATTCTTTATTCCTGTGCTAGGAGCGTCAAGGGTCTCTCATTTTAGCATGTAGAATGGAAGGGTCCATGTTGTGTGTTGTGGACCTATGTTGACTTTCTTAAAAGGAGTGGGATAATCTTCTCCCAACACAGTCCATGGTACCCTTGAATGGAAGCCAAAGTGCAGTCTAGCGAGTGGCTTTGTGTCTAACCATACATGTCCCAAACCAAGCCTTGTCATTTTTAATTCTATCCTGAGAAAATGTCGCCAAGTCCAAGAGGTCCAACTTCCTAAACAGTGGATAACATCCACTAAAAGCTTAATGACAGTGATAGAATTTAGCACAAATCACTTCCTCTGGTATAAAATACATCGTGTAAGTATTAGACATCTCACAGTTCTATTATGAGTATCCAATATACATCCCTGATGAATGCATAATGAAAGATTGACCAAATAAACATTTGATCAGATTGACAGTGGCTATAATAGATAATGAGTACTGAATTTTACAAATCTTTAAAAAATATACATACTATCTAACTACTGAAAACTCCATGCTATTGGAATCCCTAAGTGGCTGCCGACATCCAGTGACACTGGCTTTCATTTCCTGTGGCCCTGACATCTCTAGGCTCCTCCTTAGTTTTTTCTGTACTTTCTGCCTTCCTCTAACCATCAAATACTGTAAGAAACCTGTGGCACTGTGTAGGACCCACATGGAATGATATATATTATGTCCAACACATCTTTTGGGCAAGAACAACTTATACACCTCAGTGTTGTACAGAAAGTTGAAACCCATTGCTCAGTTACATGGCTAGAGGGGAAACAGCTAGATACATATACAGTCAGTCTGCCACTGACCTCAATCATGAGCAACGCATAACAGAGTTCTGGGGACTTTCCCTATGTTTATTTGATACATTGGAAAGATTAATGTACTCACGGCATTTTTCTGCACATGCATTAGTCTTAACACTGTTAAGATTCAGAAGTCACTTACCTTCTTGGGTTTCATACAGCCATTCGAGAAGGGTGATAATTACATTAAAATAAAAGTAACAAAACATCTGGGTGCTCTCTGGGAGACGCCACAACCTCAGCCCTCAAATTTATTACCCAGAATTCCCAATATCTTTCCACTAGATTTCCCTACTTACTGCATGCTTTTTAAAAATTGACTCGTCTTACATTTGTGCTTGTCCTTACACAGAATAATTTCTGCTAGATGGAATAGTAGACACTCAATACCATGGGCCAAAATTATGGAAACATTTCAAGATAAAATCCAAATTGTCCACTTTAGACTATAGAGAAAGCCCAAACGTCAATGAAACTTTTACTTAAGCAAATAAAAGTAATATGCAAGGAATTAGTGTTTTCCTTTGCAATAACTCCTGCTTTTATTTTTTCTTATTGTGTTTGATTTGTTTTCAATTTTTAATGTTTAGCATCATACATAGAAAACTAAGGTCAAGGAGACTTAAACAGTTCATTGAGTTTCAGTAACAAGAGATCGGGAAGGTTTTTTTGTTTGTTTGTTTGTTTATATTTTCTAGAAGGCAAAAAAGGATCAAGAACTTCTCACAGCTGTGTCAGGAGTCCTTCCCATAACTTTTTGTGCCATATTTAAAACCTGTCTAGGCTGGAGAGGCAGCTCGGGGGTTAAGAGCAACTGTTGCTCTTGCAGAAGACCCGAGTTCCATTCCCAACCTCCACACTGTGGCTCATAACGTTCTGTAACGTCAGCTCCAAAGGAATCTGGGGCCCTCTCCTGGTCATCACGGGTATTGCACACACATGGTGAACAGATATATTTATGTAACTAAAAGACACAAATACAGAAGATAAAATTAAATAAATAAAATAAGTTTTAAAAAACCCTAAAATTCTACACATGAAGGATAATCTTTCAGTAGCTTATAATTAGTCATGGCACATGCAATTTTTTTGAGTGTTAGGACAGAATATTTTTGATGACGAGGTTAGTGTAGTTTACTTTCCAAATTAATCTTTGATTTTCTTGCTCAGGGGTTTTCCATTTACAATGAAATACAAAATATCTTAATTGTTTGTTTCCTCCTGCTTTGGACATTGTCACATTATTCGTCTTTGTTGATATTAAGGCATCTTACTTAAGAGTCATGTAGACCAGAGCACGGTTAACCCCTTTCTCAGTACTAAATACTGAAATCTTCAGCACATGGTGTTCATGGCTAGCCCATGGCTGTCTAATGGTAACAGTGACCTACTCAAATCTGAAATTACTAAAGCTTCTCATCTGTATATTATTAACTACATTACTCTTTTAGCGCTGATGTTAACAGTCACTCCTTGGCAGCTCAGATTTCCTTTCTATGGCATTTCTAAAGTGAGGGTAACAATTGCATGCAGTCTGCAGTGTTTTGTGTGAAGTTTAGAAAGCTGCAACACATGGCTAGCATGACACACTGGAAGAACACCTATGCTTACCGTTGCTGCTTCCTCATGTCTGCATCGCCCCCCACCATCGTTTCAGTCTGACTTCTAGCCTTGAAACCATTGCAACAAAGGCCATCAATATCTCCCCACTGCTACATCCAAGGGCTTAGTTTGCATCCCCAAAGACACTCAGTTCTTTGGGTAAGGAGAGGCAAGAAACAAAGATGAGGAGAGAAAGAGACAGCCTGAGTCACAGCAGCCTGCGAGGGTGGAAATAGTGTCAGGAAAGCCTGTAACTGCCTGACAGGTCAATTTGGAAATAAGGACAGTTAAGTAAAATGACAATTCCCCTAACCCATGCCGCAAGGTGGCTTTCTCAGGACCCTGTTCTACTGCTGCTTAAAACCTCTGTTTGGGCTTCTAAATAGGAAGCAGAACTTGGATATGTTAAGTCTGCAAATATTTCTTGAGTTAGTAGGTGAACTATTGACAGCTGTCTTCCTTCGACTGGTCTGTTAGGTGTGGGACTTCAACTAATGGATGGGGGCATCTGGGGAGGGGGAGAGAAGAGGAGAGAGAGGCAGAGACACAGAGAGAACTTTGTGTAAGTTGGAGTGAGCGTACACGAGTGTCACCGTGTGTGTGTGTGTGTGTGTGTGTGTGTGTGTGTGTGTGTGTGTGTGTAGATCACAGAGCCACTGCTTAGGAATTTGTTCAATCCTTGCCACACTTTACACTCTCAGTGTAGCTGGCCTGGGACACCCCAGCCAATTCTCCTCCTTCTGCTGCCCATCTCACAATGGGAATTGTGGGATGACAGATGTACACCGTCATCACCGTCTAGTTTCTTATGTGGATCCCAGCTCTCTAGTTCCAGCCATCAGACCCACATAACAGGCACCTTACCCACTGAGCCATCTCCCAGCTCACAGCAGTTCATGTATTTGAAAAGGGAACTTCCGTCAATCCTGAAGCACGTCTATCGTCTTCTCCAATATGGAGGCAAACTGAAGAGCAGCTTGGTAGGCTTCCCTCCCCCCAGATCCCTGTAATCATATAAGCATCATATCCAAAGACCCATTGCTGGATGTTGAGGGATCAAAGCTTTGATACCAAGATTTTCAAGTTCTGAGAGGCCAGCACTCTTTCCACTAGCAACATTTGTCTAAATGGAGCTCATTAAAATTTATTTCAACAGTACCGGTGTCTATTTTAAGCTAAAGAATAGAACTTCTAAAGAAAATAAATCTAAAGTGCTTGTGTTCTTAAGCCCTAAAATATACTTTCTCTCCATTACTTCACCTTCTTGATTCAAGGTACATTAGGACTCTTTTGATCCAGAGGGAAAACATTTTTTTTTAAATGTTGTACAGAAAGCTTAGAATGAGGGCCCATGAGATGGCTCAGCAGGGGAAAGGCACTTACCAAGCTAGCCTTGGGCTGAGTCAGATGCACAGAACCCACATAGAGGAGGAAGAAGGACAGTGGTTTCACAAAGTTGTCCTGTGACCTCCATAAGATCACAGGGCACAGACAGACAGACAGACAGACAGAGACAGACACACAGAGAGAATTAAAGTTTAAAAAGACAAACTTTAGAGTTACATTTCTGTCACTGTTGTGTATTTGTTATATATATATACATATATACATATATACATATACATATACATACATATATATATATATATGTGTGTGTGTGTGTGATATATATATATATATCACTGTTCTTACCTGTGTGTATGTATGTGCAGGCCAGAGGTGGATATGGGGTATCTTTTAATCATGCTCCACCTGGTTATTTTTGATGTATGGAGTATACACATATGCTTCTCTCTATGTGTGCACATGTGCAGGAGCATGCACCCATGTGTGCACACATGGACACCAGAGGTCACCTTTAGGATATCTTCGTTAATATGCTCAGTCAGGATGTCAAAACTGAACATGGCCATTTTGACTAGGGTAGGTAGGTAGTCAGTAAGCTCAAGGATCTGCCTGTCTCTGTCCTCCAGTGTTACAGATGCTCAAGGCCAGGACCGATTTTCTACAAGAGTGCCAGGGACCCATACCAGGGTGACAATCTAATTGTCTCTGTCTCGTCTACCTTATTGTCTACCTCTCTCTCTCTCTCTCTTTCTGACCTAGAATTTCCTGTTTCTGCTACATTGGCCCACCAGGGTGACACCTACCAGGAGGTATCTATGCATCTCTTTCCATCCCCCAAACCCCAGGTACTAGGATCCCAGAAACAAGCATCTGTGGCTGACCTTGATGTGGGCTCTTGGAATCTGAACTAAGGCTCTCATACACACAGCACCCATTTTGTCCAAAGAACCATCTCTTCAGCCCTGGTCTCTTCATGTTCACGGAGAAGAGGATTTTTGAGGCAGACAGAAAGGACCAAAACAGTACACACTGACTCCAATAATAAAAATTTGCACAGGAACAAAGGGCTGGGAGGTAGATATCTGATTTACAGTGTTTGGGAGATACAGAACACTGTCAGAAGGAAGGTGTGAATAGCAAAGCAGTGTTAACTAAGTCATGACATCCCTATTCTAGTACTGCCTGGAGCTGCCGAGCTCAGCAAATGACTACCTTATAGTGCTTTCAAGGTAGGAGGAAGACATAATTATAATTCTTACACACTGATGAGAATTCAAGAGAAATCCAGGGAGAAATTTATTGAAAAACATATTGACATATCAATATTATAAATTACCTTCTTTTATTAAACAAAAAGAAAGCCAGAATTCTTTTTTGTAGGCTAGCTCATTATTGTATAAAAAAGAAGGTGTATATTTTTAAAAGAGACATACCTCTTTGAAAATCTTTTTCTTACATTTAAAAAAAATGCCTATCATGTATTTATTCTGTAACTTTCCCAGAACCCCAGAAATATCAAAGTCAAGTTTCCAAACAGCTTTGCCCTCCATTGTCTTCAGTGATCCCATCAGCATAGTCTGTTACCTATTGAAAAATCCTCATGGAAACCCAATATTTAGTCAAAACACAGATCTGTTTCCCCACCCTTTGCAAAAGTAGAAGAAGATATAATGCCATGTTTCCATTTCACGCATTTCAGCCAGCTCGTTTCTTCCTTGGATGGTTAGGTGTGGGCGTGGGGACAATAATTACAGTGACGTTGTCAAGAGCGTGGTTTTAATAGAGAACGGAACTGGAAGCGGAGTTCTGTAGACGGATGTGGAGATGGACAGTACACAAAGCGTGGATTTGTCTGATATTTAACTCTGCTGTTCTCAGAGGGTGGGTCCTGAGCATTGGAGAAGTGTTCTCACTGACCCCATTACTGCCTCTGGCACTCGTGGTGGCAAGAGGGCAGCAGCAGAGTGAGACACTTAGCGAGTAACGTGGAAATTATAGTGTTCTGTTAAATGCTTCTTCTGCAGGGAGCTCTCTCTTCTTCAGATAACAGTCTTAAAATGCTGCCAACAAGAGAATATAGGGGTCTCTCTCTCTCTCTCCCTCCCTCCTTCCCTGCCTCCCTCTCCCTCTCTCCCTCTCTCCCTCTCTCTGTGATTCTTTTTAAAAAATCTTGTGTGTTGTGTATGTGAGGTGTGTGTGTGTGTGTGTGTGTGTGTGTGTGTGTGTGTGTGTGTGTGTGTGTGTTCCTATGAATATAAGCAGGTACACACATGACATGGTACAAGATTAGAAGTCAGGACAACCATGACTGTCAGTTCTTTCTTCTCATTTAGATTTAGGCAGAGTCTCTTTGTTTTCTGTAGTCAGGAAACCAGGCACAGACTCAGAGGCTTCTGGGATACATCGGCCCCTGCACCAGTTCTCCCTGTAGGAGCACAAGGATTACAGATGCAGGCTAAAACGCCCAGCTTTATATGGGTTCTGGGGATTCATACTCAGGATCTCACATTCACATGGCGTGGACTTTATCCACTGGGCTACCTCCCCAGCAATTAACAGTATCTTTATGGGAAAACGGAGGCCACTTACATCTAGATTAATAGGAGAGGTGGTGGGACATAGTGAAGGAACACAGGGAGATGACAGCATCAAGCCCACATCTTCACCACGCTGCTGGGCCTATGTGTCTCTGTGGTAGTGTGTGTGTGCAATCAAAATTGTGATTTGCTTTTATACTTGTCTGGTCATCACCAGTGTCTACCATGATAATGGGGATCAATATGCAGGGAGAAGCACATAAAGGTGATATTCCTATTGTAGACAGCCCTGTCAAGCTGCAGTAAAGAGAGAAAGAGAACCCCAATTAATGGGGGAGCAGGAAGGGAACCTGGAAAGTCAGGCTGACTGCACAAAGTCATTTCTGCAGACACACTTGCAAACCCAAATCTGAGGATGTGAAGCAAGGAGCATTCCACGTTTGAAGCCAGCCTAGGCAACTTAAGATGGTGTTAGAAAACAGATCTAAAAGAGCCACCGAGAGAGCCTAGTGGACAAGATTTGATGGCCTTGGATTTGATCAGCAACACTGCCTAAAGCACTTGAAAAATTAGACGGATAAAGAGCATCCAGAGGAAGAAGGTAGTTAAGCGTAGGGAGTGTGTAGGGTGCATGTACTAAAGGGCTAACTAGAGAGAAATCCTTCCCCAAAGACTCTATCTGCCCCACAGCAATGTGTCTTAAGTGGAGTGTGAACAATCTTGCTGGCCTTTGTCCTAGGATGCTCTCAAAGTCAGGTGACAGCCAAAACAACAACAACAACAACAACAACAACAACAACAACAACAACAACAACAGGTCTCTCGAGCTTCTGTTTGGAAGCTAAGTGTGGGAGAAGGAACCTAGACATTGCCTGTAAGACCATTGCAATAGTCCAAAGCAAAATACATTGTCAAGTTTCTTATACTCTAGGAGGAGGAGACCATCTTTCCAAACGGACGCACTATTCTGGCTCACTGAAAGGGGGTGAGCATTGCCATGCAGGGAAGACAGAAGCGTCCCCAAATCTTGAATCTTGGCTGAGAATCCTTAAGCAAGCTGCTTCATCTGAGTTTCAGTTTCCTTGCAGCCTAAAAGAGGATCGCTAGGAGCAGGAACTTTAGGAGAAGGGTTGCCTCACTTATTGACCACTGTAAACCGTAATGCTAAAAGGGCTGTTATAACCATTAGCTGAAGCAGGTGGCCTAGGCTTGGCTGGAAGGCTTACCAGGTGTCCTTGTCACCTGAAGGCTGCCCCAACTTCAACATTATGGAATCAAAAAATGCCGATGGGATGACACAGCAATCTAGATGCAGCCGTTCATTCCAAAAACCATGCCGGGTCATTCCAGTGGATCTTCAGTTTGAGGGGCCCTGCTGCAGGCATTGAAGAATTAAAAGCCCAGTTGGCATATGCCAAAGTGGTATCTAAATGCAGCTACATGCCACTGAGACTCACTGGTCAATCGTCAGGGAGGGGCACCTCCCAGAGTGACATTAACAAGAGCAAAGGCAATTGCGTAAAAACAGCAGTGTTTTCTGACAACTTGCCTAACTCTCTTAGAGAGAGCAAAGGGGTCCTCTCTCCATCTACTAGGATTACTAAATAAGGGTAACCTAGGGGACTCATGCTCTGTGCAACAAACTGTAGAAATGATTCTTAAAGGTATAATCTTCGTTTCTATTTCTTTGTATCAGGAGGGAACAACTTAACATACATATTGTTGGCTAGATTCAGGTTTAAAGATTCCATTTGTTAAGTGAGCTTCCTAGGCCACCAGGGAGTTTGGGTGGCCTAGGAAATCTTGCAGTATCATTCCTTTAGAGTTCCTGTTACTCCTTTCAGCCCTTTGAGCATCTGAAAATACACTGAGTTAAAGTGAAGTCAGCTCACACTGGGCGGTTGCAAAGAACTACTGGACAGAAGGACTATACTCTCAAGTCTGAAACTAAAGCACACAAACACCAGCAAAGCCTTACATAGCAATTACTTAAACTGACTTAAGTTTATCATTTCCACTTAACTCACCTTAGAAAATTCTTAAAGTAAGCGACAAGTTCAACAATGAAGTCAAGGCCACCAGTTCCACCTCTAGGACAAACATTAATTTCAAATGAATACCTAGACTTCCAAAGAGTCTCCAGTTGCCAAGAGCAGATCTCATAGTTGTATCCAAACGTGCATATCTAGGGGACTTTGTTCTCCTGTATTAAATTTGCAGAGGAATCAGCAGCTGAAACTCCTTGTAGTGAGGGAGACAGAACCCATGAAACTTAGGAGACAGAAGAAGTCAAAAGCCAAGAGGGCAAAGCATCAGATGCTGGTAAGATCACCTGTTGTTATTTACAAAGCAGGCGGGAGCCAGAGTCCTCACCATCAGGTTCTGGAAGTTTCAGCTCAGTTCCATTGTTCCTTTTTACTTCAGCCCAATCGACTGAGTGTCTTAGGGGGGGAATCAGGTGAGTCATCTATCCAGCTGATGGGATGAGGCCCAATGGCTATCATCATCTGATTTTGCAGTACCCTGAATGTAACTTTGGAAAATAGCCTTAATAAAGATATAACCATATGCATCAGATTCTGACGGAGTGGGAGCACATCCAAAGTAACTTGATTCCCATCGTGTAAGATCTGTTTTACTGTCCCTTCTACCCTTTCAATTGAACTGGTCTCAGTGGGGAATTTGGATCAGATATTAGTCATAAAGGAAAATTATATTGGTTGACAAAAATCAGATTAGAGATGGCATAGAAGTCATACCTGGAAGCACTCAGACCCGTGGGTGTGTGGGCCAGTTTTAAGTAGCCCACGATATCCCTTAAAGTCACCGTCATCCTTCTTTGTCACCACCTGTAGATATCCTAGCAGCTAAGAGAATGAACAGTGGCCTCCAAATGCCAAAATTCAAACTGTTACTCAAATCTGCACCAGTTTGGAGTCAGCAATGAATAAGGCTTGGTCGCCTACTCCCCATGAGGCATTTTCCTAAGGAAACGGAAGCTCACAATCACTTTCTCATTATGTTATTGTAGATTCAATGAGAAGTCACTTAACGTGCTCAGCCAAAGCCCCTCAGAGTGTGACGTGCAGGCTGGCTATCATTATTTTTATTATTATAACTGGCTCGAAAGAGTCGAATGAATGGAAAGTTAGGTGGGTGTAAGGGAGAAGAAAGCACCTGGCACTTATAGTTCATTGTACATCTCGAACACTACAATTCTGTTCAATTTCCAAAGACTTTCATGGCTAAACACTTTACAATGGAAAGTGTTTTATTAGCAGTGCTGGATATTACCATGCCTGTGTGGGGGACAATATGATACAGGAGATAGGAGTAGAGGCCTGAGAACTGAAAATCAAAGCACTTTGTTGGTAAGCTTATAGTTATCCATTGGCATTCAACCTTGTATTGACCACTCTACCATGCTCAGACAAAAGACTTCACGGGGCAGGAGGTGGCACTCTAGCTAGTATCTGCTGTGCAAGCATAAAGACCTGAGTTTGGATCGCCGGCAACTAAGTACAAAAGCAGAGTGATAAAGCCAGTCTGACTCCAGTGTTGATGGGGCAGAGACAGGCAGATCCCCGGAAGCCTACTGGTCAGCCAACCTCATACAATCAATGAGCTCCAGGTTTAGAGAAAAAGAAATAGGAGAACAGTGAAGAAAGATACCCAGCATCATATAGATGTAGGCATGCACACGTACCCACACATGCATGTGTATATGCCTACATGATCATGTACATACACCACACACATGCACACATATACACAACAAATTAAAACGAATGCCACATTGTGGTTGCCTTTCTTTTCAGGTGAACAGAAACACTCATGGTCAGAAGGAGAAACGCCTTCTTTTAATAAAGAAGTTATTTTACTTTTAGTTATATGTTTGTGTATGAATATGTGACCATGTGAGTGCAGTACCTGTACAGGCCAGAAGAAGGTGGTAGATCCTACCTGAAGCTGGGAGTTATAGTAGGGTATGACCCTCTTTCTGTAGACATGAGAATTGGGAATCGAATTGGGTCCTCTGCAAGAGTGATATACCCCCTTAACCACTGACCCATCTCCCTGACCCATCTTCCTGACCCATCCCCCGGCCTTGGAATTACCTTTATTCAGCTCAAGAAAGGCCACAGAGAGGCTGAAATCACCCTGTGGGTCAGAAATACATTGCATTCATCTCACATCCCCAATGGTGTGGTAGAGTTTTTGAACACAGTAACAGTTGACAAGTATTTGTTAAATAAGAAATATACATGCCCACTGAATCCTTTTTGTGCTTGTTTGTGACAGGGAATCACTCTGCAGCTTTATTTGACCCGATACTGAATATATATACATATACATATACATATACATATACATATACATATATATATATGTGTGTGTGTGTATGTGTGTGTGATATATATATGTGTGTGTGTGTATGTGATATATATGTGTGTGTGTATGATATATATATGTGTGTGTATGTGTGTGTATGTGATATATATATTCAAGTATATATATATATATTTGGCTGACCTTGAACTTGAAGTGAGCCAACTGCCTCTACCTCCCAAGAGCTGGAGTTATGGGTGTCCACTCCATACTGAGTTCTTTAGATACACTTAGGACTTTATTAAGATAACAAGGAAAGAGGTTGTGTAATCACAGAGAACGTAATAGAAATTGGCACCATCCGACAAGGCAAGCTTGTGTGATATGCTCTGTTGCTGGAATAGACTGCAGATAAACTAGACAGTGCTTATGAAAGTCATGTGTGGATTGAACACGCTGTGATCCTGCGTGGTTACTCTGCTGGATACTTCCTGCCCCGATGGCTTTGACATCTTTTGGGCCCCCAAGTGGTCTTCTCGTCAAGTTCATGCTTCCAAAGTCTTCTCTTGAGTGCCTTAATTTTCTCCCCCTTAACTCTTGTTATAAAACATTTTGCAAAGTCAACAAAGAGTAGAGATAACCAGCATTTATCTGCTGTGCATTTTGTCTAATAAAAAAAGAGAAAGAAGCCTTTAAAAAAAAAGTGAACTATTCAGTGTTTGTGCACTGACTACTTACTTCGGCTTTCTCACTCTCTTGTCTACACCATGCCTGCAGCATGCCTTTGAAAGAGTCCTACCTAGAACTGTTTCCAAGTATGTATTCAGTAAACATTTCTAAATATTACTATCACAAAGTATGTAAATTTTATGTCATTTTGTAACAGAATACTCAGTAAAAGAATATTTTCTCAGGTTCTATTGAGAACACTTTGCATTGAAGTGACTAGTAAAATTCGAAAACATGGGGGCTGAAAAATTCCTCAGCAATTAAGAGCACTGGCTGTCTTTGCAGAGGTCCTGGGTCCCGCTCCCAGCATCCATGGTGGCTCAATATGTATGCACACAAAACACTCATGCACATAAAAGAAAATAAAAATTTTAAAGAGAAAGTTGGAAGCTTCAGAAAATCGGAAAGCTAAAAGAATATTAACCATGCCCAAGAGCATTTGAATAATGCAGGAAACATGTTTGTGTGTGGAGATCTCGCTAGGGAGCGTTTCCAGATTACAGTTTCTTAACTGCTTCTACAATGAAGAATAAAAATTAATTCAAAGTTATGTTTATATGGTACGCCCACACACCATTCTAGCGCAGACTTCCAGGTTCCTGAGCTGAGTCTAATCATGGTAAAATGTACTTGTTGAGATTCACCTTGGTACCTTTAAGTTCAGCTTGTACGAATCAGTGGTTCATTTCTTTTCACATCGCAACTTCTCCTTTTCAGACATTAATATAAGTACAAAAAGTTCCCCCATTTCCTTCATATTCATATATGTATGTATGTATATATATATATATCTTATGTGTGTAAGGTATATATGCATATGTATGATATATATATATATATGTATGTTTCTCTGCTCTCCTTCAAATTCATGGCCTCTTTTTTCATTAATTGTTATTACATTCATATATGTATCTGTATATACATATATATTCATAAATATAACCTTCTAGGTTTGTATAATGTTACTTGAATGTATGTTTTCAGGTGTGGCTGTTTGACCCTGGATAACCTGTCGGTGTGCTCTTCCCCGGGGAAGGTTAGCCTTCCTGCTCCCAGATTTCCTCAGTGGCGTGTAGTTCTTCATGTAGGACTGAAGCCTCATGAGGTTTTCTCCCTCTGCTTTGTCATGTTCATCAGTGTTGTGCTTGTTTGGTTCATGTTTGGGCAGTCATTTTGGTGAGACGTTATGGCTATAGCTTCTGGTGTTACTAGGAGACAACTTCTTAGGTTTTCTGTCAAGAAAGATAAGGATTTAAATAGTTTTTTAAGAAATTTGATTATGGGGCTGGAGGCATGGCCCAGCCATTATGATTGCTTCTTTGCTCCTGCAAAAGACCTGACTTCTGTTCCCAGCACCCATGTCTTGGGGCTCACAGCCACCGAGAACTCCAGTTCCAGGGGATCTGATGCCCTCTTCTGACCTGCACACGCTATTGCATAGCCACACAAAGAAATAAAAGTAAAAAGAAACATGCTTTTGATGGTGGGAAATTTTCCTCTGGATGTATAGGGTGAAATTATTATACTCATCCGCAGAAATGGCCAGTTGCTCAAGGATAGGAAGTATTAGAACGTGATCTCCTTCTATCCCAGGGTCATCTTTGAACAAAGCTCATGTTCAGCTAGCTTCAGTTCTTAAGGTCATTCTCTCCGACACCTCTGCCTAACAACATCCTTCCTGTGTCAGCCTTAATCCACGTCTTCTACTTTTACTCTATGGGGGATTTTAAAAGGCATATTTGCTCTCAATGTTGTTACTTTCTACAGGTTGGTCCTGGTTATGGTTTTTGTTGGTGGTGTTGGTCTTGTTTGGTTGTTGGTTTTTTGTTTTGTTTTTGTTTGCTTCTAGTTTTTTGGGGGAGCAGGGCTTGATTTGATTTGGTTTGGTTTACTGACTCTAAAGCAGATTTTAATTCTGGAATTAGACTTTTAATCTTCTTGTATCTTCCTTATTTCCAGAATGCCCCACCTGATTCGGTCATCACTTCTCATCTCAATTGTGTCATTGTTAACTTATTCTTTCTTTAAATTCTTCCTTGAAAGCCTATGCACAGTTCTTAAAGAAAAACATCCCTCTTTTAGCTACAACCAACTCTCTCCAGGTTGATTAGGAGAACAAAACCTTTAGATTTCTCTTGAGCCTATCAAGAAGTGACGTTTCTTTTAGAAAGAAGATGGCCATCCAGCCGTCTGGCTGAGCCAAACCATGGCTCCTGACAGGGCGAGTTGATCAGAGGTGGTTTACCATACTTCCCCGTGAGCCAGGCTGCCAGCTTTCTTTGGCTCTGGTGGCCTGATGTTTTGTGTGAATCTTGCAAGGGGTGCCCATTCCATATTTCATGTTTGTGGGTATTCTACTTTTCCCATGTTTCCATGGGTGCTTTTGAAATAAAAACAGGAGAGAACATACCAAAAACTCCTAGACAATACCTAAATGACTATGTGGGCTTTGGAAATAATTTTCCAAAGACCTTTCATTATTAATAAGTATAACAAATGAACATTGTACTTATAAAAAGAAAAAAAAGATCCTGCCTTACCCTTTGAAATGGCCCAAACACTTGATAAAATTGTCATTATTTTTAAGACCTGAAGTTTTATACTAACTTTGTGGAAGCTTTATTTTAACAGTCTAAAATCTATGGAGAAGAATTCACCTTGCCGTGCTTGAATGCTGAATATTTCATGCTTGGACAAAAAGCAGACTGTAGGTCTTTCACCAAGCACACTCAATGCACTTGAGTATGGGTTACCAAAAATGCTGAAGATTTTTTTTCTATTTATTGTTATAGCTCAAATCCTTGTGTCTCTTGTAGGCTTTAAGTGACATAAATATGCATTTCCATCTGCACATCCTTGTCAGGAATAGTTCTACTGGGAGGTGTTATGCCACCCAAGTTCTTCCAGAATAGAGCCTGTTAATCCTGTTACCACTATAGAAACTCGCAGGAAAAGTCTACCCAGGCCACTACTGCAGCTGCTGTGGCTGTCCACGTTCCAGTAACCACACCCTGGGCACCCAAAGGAAGCACAAGAAAATTCCTTACGTAGGAGAGGATGTACAGTGTTGACCTTGGTCTTTTACTTAGGGCAGCAGTCTCCAAACTTTTTACTGGAAATCTTGTAAATCTTTACTGGAAAAATAGCTGCTAGGGTAGGGTGGATACAAACCCTAATTAATACCCAGAGAGAGAGAGAGAGAGAGAGAGAGAGAGAGAGAGAGAGAGAGAGAGAGAGAGAGAGAAACAGAGAGAGAGAGAGAAACAGAGAAACAGAGAAACAGAGAAACAGAGAAACAGAGAAACAGAGAAACAGAGAAACAGAGAGGTAGAGAAAATTGGCACAGACACCATCAATATTAACTTGAATATACCATAAACTATTCAAAAGTTTACCATATATAAAGACACTTATAATATACATATATAGACAGTGATACTCTGTCTTCATTAGATAGGCTCATGCCTCCCTGTAGGCACACTTTTGCCACTTTGGAGACTACTGGGATAAATTTCTGCCAGGCAGATCATTAAGAATATAGGTCTTAAACTCTCAGCTGGACTTCTTCATAGATTCTGTAAGTCGCTGGGGTGCACAGCAGGCACGAGAGCCATGGCTGAGCATGCACTGTTTTTGTTTCCTCCTCTCTTTCTCTCTAGCCAGTGAGAAGTGACTTCTAGTGTCTCAAGGGCCACGAGGTAGACCTTATGTCCACTCTGTGCTTGTGCAAGCCCACCATAGATGGATGATGCTTCCACAAAGACTCAGAAATCAATAAAAATGTCACCCAAATCCACCGATGTGTATGTCTTGTCACCACCCAAGAACCAAGGTTTTTTTTTCTTTTTAAGGACCCAATTAGCATCCATCTAATAAACACTTAAAACAAGAATTTATTGATCTATAAATACATAGTAAGTATTTTAAGTGCCCAATCCCATGTAACATGAGAGTTTTCTAAATTACCCAGAATCTATTTGGAGAAGGAAAATTCCACAGAAAAAACGGTGGGCATTTTAAAAAAAAATCTTCCTACCCCTTGTAGCAGTGCAAGACTGTTTATTCAGCTGCTGGAATTGCGACTAGATTCCAAGTTCCCTTCAAGTTGACAAAAATAAATTATTGTAATGGTAAAGTTCAGAATTGGCTACAGAACAAGAGACAAATTCTTCCCTTTTATTCTTGATATAAGTCAAAATGGACCAAATTTTTTTCTGGGAAGTGAGTTATATCAACCTCTTCCAATGAACTCAAACTGTAGAAAGTGACAAATATGAGAAAAGACTGACACCCATAACACTTATTCCAAGAGTATTTGTAACCACAGAAGTAGAGGCAACCTTTATTTTATTAGACGGAGAATTGACAGTTCCCAGGATGCCACACCCGTGAGTGTTCGTTCCTTGTTTACCTATTTTTTGAGAGCTCTTTGTATCTCCTATGTGCTCTTCTAGAATATAGAGATTAATTAACGGACAGCACTCTTGTAAAGATCCATCTTAAGTGTAGAAGGACATGCATCCTATAATAGAGTAAATGAATAAGCAGATACAGAAAATAAACAGTAACTAAATTAAAATTGCCAGTATTGAGGTCTATTGGATTACTTCCTACAACAGTTTCTTAGCTTGAGCACCATTGATTCTTGACGCTGCAGTGCTTGTAGGTCTGAGGTGGGGAATAAAGGGAGCTCCTGTGCATATGGCAATGTTTGACAGCCTCCCTGGCTTTTGACTATGTAATGTTAGGAAGAACCATCCAAGTCACGACAGTCAAAGCAGACGTCCTCAGGGTAGTGATGGCAAGAACTGACTCAGACTGGGCAAAATGGAAGGTCTTTTTGAGAAGGTGACTGTTGATCAAAGAGTTGAGGAATGCTTTAGTAATTGGATATCACATTCAATGACATCACAATGCATGTCTGTTAAACATCTGCTCAGACAGACAGTGTAGTTCATTGGTTAGGAGCCTCGATTTGAAGCCTGCCTTTCTTGCTTAGAACCCCAGCTATGTAACTGGCTAGTGGTAAACTAAATAAGTCCTTTGTAGCAAAGTACCGGTATAATCATGGGTAAACTAGGGGTGTTATTTGCAGTAAGTACCACCACAGGGCTGCCGGGAGTCTGAGATAAGATACTACAGACAAGATTCTTAGAAGAATGAGTGTTTATTTCTATTCATATGGTAGCTTATGCCATAAAGTACACTAATTGGTTCTTTTAATATACATTAATATATTAGGATTCTAACTATAATCTATTCAACATGTGATAATCTTTACCAGGTAAAAATATAGCAAGAATGTTAATAAAAACTATATTCTAAGAGAACTATATAAACTCTGACAAGGATCAGTTTCGTTGGGCACTCAGAATGAAGACAAAGGCAAGAGAGTTGAATCCAGAATACCTCCCCAAGAGGTGAGTCCATTGTCCCCTGAAAGTTGAGAGGCCCACTTTCCAATTGTCACTCAGCTTATCAATCAGCAGAAAAGCAGGGAACGCATGCTTTCCACCAGACACTGTGCTGGAGCATGCATCCCTCAGGAATCACAGTAGAAAAGGAAGAAGAAAGAACCATCCAGGACAGTCACGGCAGCAGAAAGTTAAAGAGCCATGATGAGGGTTTCCACTGGGACTGGACAGCAGGTACAGGCAGCTTCTCAACTAGGCGTGGAGTCAGTTTGTAAAAGCCAACCATTAGTTACCCAGCTCTGCCTTGAATACAGCTAAGCTGTGTCCCCTCATCACACGCCAGCAAGATCAACTACCTTGAAGAAAGGCAGTCAGCAAGGAAAGTCTTTCTGCAAACAGCTCAACCTCTGATTGGCACATCTTACGGCTGTGGTCTGGAAAACAAGCCTGGATGACAGTGAGAACCGAGGCACAGATAGATACCTACTGCAGCTCTGCTACTGGCATCTGTGAACCTGGGAGGACCCACTGGAACCTTCTTCACCTGCCCCCTCATCCACAGGCAGTGACAGTACTCTCTCTACCAGATCAGATCATTGTGGGCTGGATATGCCACAGTGTGGCTAAGAAACCTTAACCCACATTCGAGGACCTGGGATTAAAAACACTGACAGATACAACTTTAACCTAGTAGAGAATGTTTTCAGGAGAGCTTGATCGTTTACCATTTATATTAAACGCTAATAGTGAAAAACCCAGATGCATGTGATCCAGTGCTTATGCCTGAGTTTATAGCCTGATTGGCTTGATTCATTTTTTTCAGAGCCCTAAACTCATTATCCACCCAGTACATGGAACCATAAAAGCCGCTTGCTATTTTTTTTTCCTTGGGTAACATCATCTTTATTTCCTGAGACACTACTTTAAAACATTAAACTAGAGGTAAGTGCATAAAAATGAAATGGGGACTCATAATTGCAAACTGTTTTCATGTCGGAAGAAGATTCAAACGCCTCTTAGGTCTGCACTGCTCCTTGTTACTGGCTCACAACCTAGCTATAAAAGTATATCATGAGCCAAGGTTTGCCTACTGGGCAATGTGGCAGCGAGCAGAAGACCAAGGGGATTACTCATGGCAGTTAAGCACAAAAGGAAGAGACACCATCAACAGCAGCAAAACCAAAAGGACACAGTCCCAAAGCTGGAAAACTGTAGTTGTGGGGGTAGCCTGGAGCCATTGCAACTCTATTTTCCCCTCCTCTCTCCCTCTCTCCCTCTCTCTCTCTCTCTCTCTCTCTCTCTCTCTCTCTCTCTCTCTCTCACACACACACACACACACACACACACCCTCTTAATCCTTTTCACCTTGAACAGTCACTGCTATTATTTCTGAAGAAATAATATACTTGTGGTTTTCCGCTCACATTTTCAAAAAGATTCACTAAGGCTGATTGAAGGGGCTTTAAAATGTCACCTCCTCAGACCCCTGATAAACATTTCATCGTATTTCTCTGAGGCTGAAGAAGACAAACCAAACCAATGATACATAACGCCGCTGCTTTTACTGGAAAGTCTTTAAAGGCTGTGAGAGAATTAGAGAGAAAAAAACCATAAGCCAGCTACACGTGTCTCATTTATTCTGTCCCGAAGTTCGATTGACTGAATCCAAGGCTTTGCCTTATCCAATCTAGCAGCCAGCAGCCGTCAAATAATTAATGTCTTACTCCCATTCTCTTTAAACAGGTGGGGCGTCTGTAGGAAGTTTTTTGTCCTCAGTTCCACAATCGAAAACAAAAATTGGGTTTTCCTTGAAAATCCGCCTTCTCCGAGTATCCAGCAGCTTTTGCTGCTGGGTCAGGGTGAAATGCAACATCTTAGTTTTGCTTTGTTCTCTACTGAATTACTTTCCCAATGTTACTGAATATGAAAATAAGAACGTCCTGTGTGAAAGCACACACCTGTAATCCCAGCTGCTTAAGAGGCTGGGGCTAACAGATTCCAAGTTGGAAGCCAGACTAGGTTGTGGAGTGGGATCCTGCCTCAAGTACCCAAAGAAAATGCAAGTGTAAAAAAATAAAGATTCAGGTCCTAATAATTTTCACCAGGTTTAATCTTGTTCTGTGACTTCTGATGTTTTGAATAGCATGTGTTTTACTGACCAAGCTGTGGAAAATATAGACAGCCTAACAGTGAATGCAAATGCCAAAATTAGCATGGACATTATAAAGTTCTTCATGGGCCAGAATAAAAATATTATAAAATACAGAAAATATAATATATATGTTATGCATTTCTATACTGGTTGGAGACAGGGATGTGTATGTGTTCTTTAATACCTTCTCTTTTTGCATTGCCTCCCAAATTCTGTGCTTATTGGCATGCACCACCATGCCCAGCTAAATTAACTTTTCCCCTACAGGGTCACTTTGATGAACTACTCTTCCTAACCACAATAATTTGTGAACGGTTTGGTGGTTTATACCTTGAAATGTCACCTGTCTACCTTGATCTGATTTCACCCACAGATAATCACACTACTAAATTCTAGGTGGTAGTTCAAGTCCAAGGGAAAATATAATTCAGTTGCAGCTTAAATAATGGTCCTTGCATTTGAAATGCACTCTCTCAGTGTATTGATGTAGAAATAAAATTAAAAATCAGTCTACCTTAAAGGGTTATCTTAAACTTTTCAGATAGGCTTCAGGAGTTGGCCTCACAGGTGAAACTGTTACCAAGGTATTGCCTGCTTCAAAAAACAACTTGGCAACAGAATGTAAAAGGTATCGGGACTAAGAGACTAGAACATCTTCCAACTAACAGAGAGCCATTAGCGTGTGTGTGTGTGTGTGTGTGTGTGTGTGTGTGTGTGTGTGTGTGTGTGTGTGTTTTTTGGGGGAGGAGGGCTTGCCTTGATTTTGTGTCTTTCATCATATTTTCATCAGAAGGTGGAGTTTAGAACATTATTTTGATAATGGCGTGGAAACTTTCCACAGCGAGGCCTAGCGTTCCACACTTGAAGTCTCAGTACCTGGCAAGCAGAGACGGCTGGGTGGCCAGTTCAATGCCCATCTGAACTACACAGTGAGACCCCGTGCAAAGACTTAAAATGCAGCTCGATGGCAGAGCATCTGTTTAGAGGGTGCAAGGCCCCGTGTTAGATGCCCACAACCAAAGTACACAGCGATTTAAAGAGAAGGGTCCAGATCGGAAGGTGCAGGAGCGGTTATGGGAATGGAAAGGCGGACTTGAGAGATATCTTGAAAGAGGAATCAATGGGAATGTCTAAATCACCAGTGGAAGGAAGGGACCAGACAAAGACTAGTTTCAAGTCTAAATAATTGGAACAATGACCATACAAGGAAAAGAAATCAAGCCGTGGTTTCTCCAGGGATAGGTAGAGTTACCCACTTCAGTGAGATGAAGGACTTAGCAAAATAGGCTGTTAAATGGAAAAGATGTGGCTGGTGTCCTAAATAAAGGATCTAAAAGCCCGTTGCAATCATGAGACTGTGATTTGTGGTGACCACAGACCTTTAGAGAACCAATACACTGTCATTTTTTTTCTCTGAATTCTCCAGTGATGAACAACAAGTGAAATGGAATTTACACTCAGCAAATGCAGTCTGGCGGGGAACTGGCTCATAGAATAGATTTAGAGGCAAACTCCGCAGAATCAACGCCTAAGTTATGAGTGTGGACCAATGCTACCTTAGATAAGGGAAAAGGAAGGAAGCAAAGGAGATAGGGAAAACGGGAGAAAAGCCAAGAGGTAGGGAAAGAGGAGGAAGGGAAGATGGAAGGGAGGCAGGAAAAGAGGTAGGGGAGGGAGGAAGGAAGGGGGAGGCAGGGAAAGAGGTAGGGGAGGGAGGAAGGAAGGGAGGCAGGGAAAGAGGGAGGAAGGAAGGAGGGAGGGAGGGAAGGAGCAAGGGTCAAGCCTTAAGGAATAATAGAAGAGTGGGTCTGGAAGTAACAACATGAGTAAAAGAGAAAGAGATGGTGAGTCAGAAAAATAAATGAAAAAAAAAAAGAAGAGGTCAGGGGAAAAGGACAGGAAGGGAGGGGAAGGAAACAATAATGAAAGAAGAAAATAATATCAACGAGACTCCAGGGAGGAGCCAGGTAGAAAGAACTGTTACCCATATTTCTTGTGTTACGGGCATAGAGAATATATGGAAACAAAAATGATCAAGTCACATTCACTGAGCAAAAAGGAAAACCACTGAAATGTCTCCTTAATAACTTAAAGTAAACAAGTGAATGGCCGCTGTCACATTGATTCATCCATTGCATGTGGGTGCTCAATAAATGTTAATTGAATTAAATTAATAACATTTGCTCAGCAGTAATAAAAAATTAATTAACTGTCTGTCTTACTGTTGCCTAGTTTATGCCCACTGGTTCTTGCAATTACTTCTAACCCAAACAGGATCTTTTTTTTTTCTATTATAATGACTTTCAAGATACACTTGAATTTTTTTTTCTAAGAACTATAGAGAAGCTCCTAATTTTTGTCCCAATTTTGGTTTGTATTTTAGGGGCGGAAAATTTATTTTCTCCAAGTTAATGTCAGGAACTATGTATAACAGCCCAAATATAGTTTCACGGGTTCCTTATTTAATTCTAAAATACCAACTTGCGCAAAGGATATGATACCACTTTTCCTTGTGTTCCTCCTTTTAGCCCAGGCTGTTTTTAATAATTTGGAGAAAATTTGAAATAAAACTGTAAAGGAAGAAAACTGGGGGAATTATTGTTAGCATTCCCGCTATAAAAAAGAAGGAAGCTGTCAGTAACATTCACCCCCCACCACCAAAAAAAAAAAAAAATGTGACTCACTTCAGATGTCAGAATTCCGGGTTGAACAGACTGGGTTCTGAATTCTGCGTGTGTCAGATGATTTTTTAATGAGCATCAGATAGTTCCCACTGGGGGATTAAAAAAAATAAAAATATAAACAGAGATATAGAGTTAAAATAACTTTATGAATGGCAGTTTAAATTCTCCATAAAATCCTCTCTGCGCAAACCTGGTGTGCTCCAAATGGTTGCTTAATGTAGCAAACCACTTACATTCAAAATGCTATACTTAAAAAATGCTGTACTTAAAAAAGTTGTCGCAAAATTAAAAAGAGAATCATATACCACTTGGCTGAAAACTGTGCTCTCTGCATGTTTTTACATTCCAGTAACCTCTATCCAACTTTTTTTTGTTGTTGTTACAGAATTACTTTGTGCAAAGGCAATTTAAATTACATGCAGTCTGACTGTGTGTGGTAATTTGAACTGATTGTTAAGGAAGTCTGTTAGGCAAAGAGCTGCTGAAATGTCTGTAGGCACCATGGTTTGCTATCCGCCCTTTTCTGCGCTGACTTTGAATGCACAGCACACAGTGGCTAGAGCTGAACAGGTCATTATTCAAGTGCTCAAGAAATCAGCCATACTTGGCCATGCAGAAAAAGGAGGTCTGTGGAGCTCAGTTATTTGCAAGACTGGCTTTAAGGTGTATTAATGCATCTCAAGTCTTTTTTCCCCCCTTTCTTTTTTTTCGGAGCTGAGGACCGAACCCAGGGCCTTGCGCTTGCTAGGCAAGCGCTCTACCACTGAGCTAAATCCCAAACCCCTGCATCTCAAGTCTTAAGGTACAGAAGACATTGCCTATGTGTAGTCTCAGCCACTAAAAGACTTGAGGTAGAGGCAAAGAATACATTAGGGACCGATATAATATTTATAAAAGACAAAAATAAGAACAAAACCTTTGCAATCCCTAGATTCAGATCTCAGTTGACTACAGAGGAGTCCTTGGGCAACTTACTGAAGTGAAAGTTCTAAACCTTGAGACTTCTCAAGCATCTGCTTGATTCAATTTTAACTCTAAAGATTCACCTAGTAGTACTAACTTTTACTTTCCCCATGTCGTAAAAGAAGTCAACAGCAATATCGATCTCCTAGACACTTTCAAACAGGTGTCTTGACATGATCTTCCATATTAACAAGAATGTAAAGCTTGGTCTACAATGGAGGCACAGACATACATGTGTATGTGTACAAAGCAGTGGTTTTCAACCTGAGCAATTTGTCCCAGGAGAGAAATCTGACAGTGCAAATGGTAATTTTTTTAATTATCATAGCTTAGGGAGACAAAGTACAACTAAGTGTCTCCTAATAGAAGATGAGAACGTGTCCTTATGTATCCATTGTCTGACTCAAAATCTTGACAATGCTAAGCAATTGAAGACAGTATTTAAATATTCATCTTAGTGGGAAAGTGGCTGATGGTTGAATTCCTTTATACCCAAGTAAAGAAAATAAACCCTTATTTTCAGCATGACCATGGCCAATGTCATTGTGTTATTAACATGGTGAGTATTTCTTGAGTTGAAGGAGTCTAGAGTTGGCCAGTGTGTAGAGCCAATTCTATTCTACATGCAGCATTCGATACCACATTAATTGCTGTCAACAATAGATGTTTTTCCTGAACCCCTACTTCTGCCAATCTTTTTTAGGGTGGATTAAACCACTACCGAGGGATTTAAAGCCAACAGCATATGGGAAAGGGAATAAAAATTAAACATTGTCAAAAACCAAGGCTGTTTGGAAAATCGGAAAGAAACAAAAATGGCCCAAGATGACTGTGTGTGGCAGACTGTTTGGTCTTCTTCCAGTTCAAGCCTTCAGAGAGAGAGACCATCTCATGATGGATTTTGAGAATCCCTGATTGACAAGTCTGTGGGTTGTTCTTTCTCTTTTCTTCCTCTTCCTAAAGCAGAACTCCTTAGAACTCCCAGACTCATCTGCAGGTTGGGGTCACCTGAAAAGTTTCAGTCAAGTCCCCAAAGGAGGGTGATTTGATTGGGCTGCTGAGGAGAGTGATATCCAAGCTTTGAACAGGTCAGCAACTTTAGATTTCTCAGCTGACTGGACACTATAGCAGTTTCAGGGAATCGCATTCCTGTAAAAGAAAAGGCCAATTAGAAACAGGCCATAAACATGGACTTAGAAAAAGTGGATTTTCCACACTAAGCTGGGTGTGCTTCTCCAGTCATGTCAGCCTCACTCAAGTCCCACTGAGTCAGCCCAAGCCCTAGACTCGATAAGGAATGGGATTCCTAAACATGTCTTTTCCATCTCTCAATAGCACCATCTGAGGACGTCCCTGGGACAAGCCTGGGCTGTGCTTAAGAACGCATTCTTGTGTTCGTCTTTGACTTTGTTTACAGATGTAGCTATGATCGATGTCAAGCTGCCATCTAGCTTCAGCCTCTCTCTGAAACAGCCGGACAGAATGCTCCTCGACACACCCCCAGTTGCTAAGGTCGATGCGCTTGTGATGGGCACACTGAATCCCAATGTTCAGTCCAGTTTTTACTCTACTTTTTCTTTATTACATGGAATGAGATCATGGCTTTTTCAACTTTCCCATTGCCTCTTTAAACTAGAGTCTTGGCTAGGATATTGCCAGGAGCTTCCTGAACCCTGGTTATCCCCATTGACTGTGTACAATAAGTTATGTGCCCACCCCCAGACAACCCCAAAGCTAGAAAAGCCATCACATGAATAGGCCTCTATAAAATGCCAGTCCCTACATCAAAGCAATCCATGTATGAACGTGGAACAGGATGTCTGCCGGGCTTTCCCTGACAGCAGAGGAAGATCGAGCCTGTAGACTGTTCATCTGCACATGGCTTGTTTTTCTCCTACATATAAGGAAAATGAGGTTAGTGCAAATGAAAGCAACACCACAGGATGAATAGTGAACTTTTTGAGACCATTGGAAGTTATCAGAATCACCTGGCTTCTCATGTCCATAGTCTACTACAGGGCTGATACCACATAGCAGCATCTTGTTGATCTAGTAAATGAATTCTTTGATTTGCCTAACTCACCACCCTAAAAACGGATACTAGAAAAATATGTTTCAAATTAATATGAAATTTATAGTATGAAGAAAAGTTTGTGATTGCACTTTTCAATTCTCTCTCAAAATAACCTTGCTCGGTAATGTTTCAGTCCCTGTCGTGGGACTTTATCCTCTCGAAGTGTAAAAATGTAAATTTTCCTGCAAATGTCCTTTCTTGGATCACAGTGGGTGTGTGTATGTGTGTTTTCTTTTTTCACCTAGATACGCAACTCACCAATGAAAAGCATGCCGACGAGAAACCTATTAATGCTATCGTTATAAATTCAGTATCCGAATTCAATATCACAGATGGACCAGCCCAGGAAACCCCCAACGAGAAAAACCTGTCAGGATCGAGCACTTCACTCTCTTCCCTCGAAGAATGCCAAACGAAATTTCCCTACCTCCAAACTAATACTTCAGTTCATCAGAGAGACCCTGACGGTAGGTTTCTCAGAATACATCCCGTCTCTAAATAAAGCTCCCAACCCCAGACCTTGTAAAATCACTACATATGCCGTTAGAAAGAAAAAAACAGTCTTTATGAATATTAAAGAGGATGACTTTGATTTGAAACCCTGCTGAATGACATGTGTCAAGGTCACTTTGTAGCTAGGAGGTGCTTGGCAAAGTGTTTGCTCTCAGAGCTGGGAATCAGAGGCTTTGCGTTTTAAATAGCTCAGACCAGAACAGCATTCTCGGATGGGGATGGAAAACCAGTAAAATCAAATAAAAACTTCTTTTCTCAGAAATGAGACCATTCTGCCTGTTACTTTAAGCGTATGGGGCTTAAACAGAGTGGGAAAGTAGTCGATTGTTAGAGATGTTACTTGCTATGTAAGAATGGGGGCCTGAGTTCAATGCCCAGAACCCACATAAAGAAGTTTGCAGTTCTAGACCATCTTAATCCCATCCCTGGGAAGATTGGAGACATCCAGATCCTTGGGCCTCTCTGGCCAGCCAGCCTAGCCCACTTGGTGAGGTCCAGGCCAGTGAGACACATTGTCTCAAAAATCAAGGTAGGCTCCACCTGAGGAATGACTCTCAAGGTTGACCTCTGGCCTCTACACACATATACAAGTCCCCACCCCAAACACAAATAAAAAAGAGATTGCATTAAATACCCAGCTGTTTATACCAACAATCTCTGAGCAAGGGTTGACTCTCATAGGTAATTCTGATACTAGGTGTTCTGATACAGTGCAGCCATAGACCAATACACCCCACGTGCCGGTTTCACACTGATTTGGTGCTAAACAATGAAGTTCAAGCTCATGGATCTTGTGCCATGGTAAATGAAGTTTAACTCAGAGAAATTTCACAATCACATGAGTCACTCAAAAGTTTGGTAGTATTCCAAATCTGCCTATGGTTGCATTGAAATTAACCCTGGACATGATCTCCTCTGATGTCATAATTCATTGTTAAATGTAAAAAACAAATAGAGAAAGCTTGTAATAAAAGTCCTGTTGTCACTACGTTAACTTACCTCATGCTTCTGACGTTCATTAATTGGATAGAAGAGGGCAGTTTAGAGTTTGACCTTTATGCTGTAACCTCCTGATCTTAGTCTCTTAGTTAGTTAGAGGCCAGAGTTAGTAACGAACTACTGGCCAGTGCGGGGCTCAGATGGAGCAGTGTACAGAAAGCATCTACTACAGAACCTGCCACACAGAAACTGGACTTTAACTTTCCTTATGATTGCAGTTTTTGAGAGGAAAAAGAGAGTCTTCCACCATGTATTGCAATTGTGCCGTCTTACGCAAATGCTGATATGGATACTTAAAGCATAGACTACAGACTTGGTTGGTTAAGGCTTGCCAGGAAAGAATGTGAATAATGAAGCAAGGTAAAGAGGGAATAGTGAGGACTGTGGGAAGCTGAGGAATACTTCCACTAAGGGTCATTAAAACATCACTTCTGAGGGATGGCTGGGTTAGCCATAGATTTGTCTCGCAAGCACAAGGTTGTAAAGCTAGACCTCCAGAACCCACGTGAAGAAGCCAGTGTAGCGGTGAGTTTGTAATCCCAGCACTAATGAGACAGAAGTAGTAGTCGTACCCCTGGGCTCACCTTCAGCCAATCAAGACTACTCTGTAAGCTCCAACTCCATAGCAGAGCCTGACTCAAGGTAGATGGGCAGTGTTCATGAGGATGACAACTGAGATATTTCTTGAGCATGGAATGTGTGTGTGTGTGTGTGTGTGTGAGAGAGAGAGAGAGAGAGAGAGAGAGAGAGAGGGGAGGGGTAGAGAGGAGACAGGAAGAGAGGGAGAGATAGGAAGAGAAAGAAAGAGAATCACTTCCTTCACCCAGCTCAAATCAGAAGAAACAAAAGATTTAGACTTGTCAGATTTTTCTATTCTTCTCTTTTCTCTTTCTTTCTTTCTTCCTTTCTTTCTTTCTTTCTTTCTTTCTTTCTTTCTCTCTCTCTCCCTTCCTTCCTTCCTTCCTTCCTTCCTTTCTTTCTTTCTTTCCTTTTTTTTTTAAATCAGGGTTTTTCTATGTAACTCTAATTGACCTGGAACCCACTCACTATGCAGACCAGGCTGGCTTCAAAATTACAGAGATCTACCTGCCTCTGGAGTCCACCAAGTGCTGGGATCAAGGGCATGTGTTATTATACCCAGCTGAGATGCCCGATCTTGAAGTGTTCTAAAAATAGGTAGAAACTAAGGATGTCACATAAAAGTTCTAAAAATTTTAATATTAGAAATGCCTTCTATTGACTTTCTGTCACACAAGGCATCTCCTTGTGTCTTTGGGCCAACTTTGACCTGTCGACCAGTGCTTCAGTCTAGGATGATGCTAAAGTTTAGCTTTGGCAAAGATGAAGGGCGGACATTGAAGTAAGCAAGGGAGTAGTTCTAAGCAAATCATTCCAACAGCAGAGCGTTCCAGGGTTTTACCAGGGAGGCGTAGCTGTTGCTAGTTGTAAGTATCAGAGTAATGGTCCCAGAATTAGGAACCGTCTTAGTACACACCCACAGACACAATGTCCCTCGCAGAGCATCTCCCTCTGTCCAGTTCGGAACCCCAAGAGAAGCATAAAATCTCGTGTCTCCTATTCTCAGGGAAAGTGGGGGAAACTTTAAAAAGAGACTAATTCTTAAAAGCCTCATGGCAGAAAAAGTAAGATTTCTCCTGCTCAAAGGAGCGAAGGGGAACCAAAAGGATGTGTGAATAAAGATGTTTATTACCTGAGGTAACTGAGACCAGTCAGACCCAGAAAACTCAGGTTTTAAGCTGAAGATGTAGGTCATAAGCTACTCTTCCTTGCTCCCTTTGTGGGGAAAAAAAATCTCCCCAGGGAAGAAAGAACTTTTGGTACCTGGATAAAACAGAAAGTGAAAAGATTCATACTAAGTCTTACTAATCATGCTAAATAAAATAAAATGAACCAAAAACAAACAAAGAACATGCATTATCCCAACCAGCAAGGAAATCAACAGTTTGGTCAGCCTCTCCTCATTTTAGGGAGTTTTGATAGTAATTCATTTAATGGTACAGAAATTGAGACACGGGGCTACTGCTCTCTCTGAGACAAATTCAGAAATGTCTATCAGGAGAACAGGGAAAACAGAAAGGGAGCAGAGAAGCTGGTGCCTTCTTTTGTGGCATTTGTAGTTAATTTATTTTCAAAACTCTAACCGAGTGCAGGGGAATAGATGATTAGGTACTCATGTCTATAATGTATCACCCCCACTTAGTACAGGGTGGAAAGGCTTGCACAGGCAGATAGGGTAGCATGTCTTGCATCCATTAACACAGTCCACAGGATATGCTCTGCTGGGGACTTAAAAGGGTCTTTACTGAACCTCACAGTCTCTATTCCAGAAGTTTGTCAGTAGCAATGGTTTGCCATGTGTGGTCTCTTTCCAGAAGAGAATGGAAAACACACCCAGGGTACTATGCATGCATCTGCTCCTAGGTCCTTAATCCCCTACTCTCAAAAAACATCATACGGAAAAGGAAGGCAGGGACACACACCACCTTTGATAACAGGCTCCTGAGAAAGTAATCCTGGAAATAAGCCTAATTGATGTATAATTTTGAATTTCAGACATCTCATCCAGGTGGAAGGAGAAACTCATAAATACAAGATGCCTTCAAAGAATAGTCTTAATTACACCATGGGCTGCTGAATAAAATGACTACATTTTCTACCCTGTAAATTTCATACAATTAAGTGTAGTGGTGTCACCTTATAAAGTGTTTCAATTTTATAATTATTTCAGTTCATTTGCTCAGAAAAAAACATAAGCACAAATTTACCAAGTATCACCCAAATCTAGTCATTCTACTTCTAAAGGAGTGACGTGGATGTTAGCTGTGCTTGTCTGAGCTTAAATAGATCTTGACATATTTAAGGAGCTGTTAAAATTGATAACATCAGGGATGATAGCCCCGCTGGATGAAGGCGTTCAGTCACACTTTATTTATTCAAATTCTACATCACAGATGTATTTATGAAGAGCTTAATGCTGGGGGGAGGGAAGCCAGTGTTTATGCTTTTGGACCTAGACCCTTCAGTGGTCAGTTGGTGCTACTGTGTTAAGAGCCTGTCTGTGGCAGCATACGGATACACCGAGGCACTTCTTTGGGGCCAGGGTCATCTAGTCTCATTCTCTTTCTATGTTGTTGTAGAAGAGAAATGGGTGAGCTTGTTTGTCTGTCATTCTCTGTAAGAAGTACACTTGTGACACGTTGTTTAATGACTGCCAAGGAAGCAAGAGAGTGTTTCTGAAATTCAAAAAAAAAAAAAATCTCAGGAGCTGCAATTGGCAACAGCAGAGGCCTCTGGTTCCATTCTTCCTGTGTGGGGAAATCATGTAGTGAGGCAGAAAGCTCACTCCATGAGGCTGACCCCAGGTACACATGCGGAAAGTCTTGGCTTCGTTATCATTTCCACTATAATTAAACATGAGCCTTTCTAATGAGACACATTCTCCCTCTTAATTAGCCAATCCCCAGCAGAATGCTTAGCACCTCAAAGCTGCCTTAATTCTTCTGTGTTATTAGAGTATCATCACTTAGCACATTCCAGCTTGAAAGTACCCTAGGGGAATAGAAAGGACTTGAGACAACCCTCAGAAGGGATTTGCCAAGGCTTCTTGCTCACAGCCAAATACAGCTATGGCAGTTTGGCCTGCGGGTCTTGGATCATCTCCTACTGCCTTTATTCCAGGTTTAGGAGTCAGGGCGGACGTTTTGACAGCAGTAATTAGAGATGATGCCAGGGGTGCCAGGTGGTTCAATAAAGAGGATTTCCTGTACAAGGAACTTGTTGCAAAGGTGCTAAGCGAGTTGAAAAGGTCAGTGCTGCAAACACTGGAGTGACCCAGAAATCCACATCATGAGAAGGCTCTACCTACCCTGTGCTCCTTAGACCAGCACTGTACTGAGCTCAGAGATATCTAGCAACTAACCAGTACCAGACAGTACCTGATTCTGATTTTATTCAGAACCATGGGAGGAAAAAGAAAAAGGGAGAGGGAGAGGAGAGGGAGAGGGAGAGGGAGAGGGAGAGGGAGAGGGGAGGGAGAGGGGAGAGGAGAGGGGAGAGGGAGAGAGAGAGAGAGAGGAGAGAGAGAGAGAGAGAGAGAGAGAGAGAGAGAGAGAGGGAGAGAGAGAGATCAGTGGTGGGGGGACACATCAAATACCCATGGCAACATGCAGAGCTTGGATAAGGCAGCAGAAAGACCCTAGGTTTGCTTCCTTCTCCCCCACCATCCTAGGTTTCTTTGGATACCTCCCATTGGCTGAGGCTAGACAGTAGCCATGGAAATGACCTGACCACCTATTTTGCCAGCCTTGTGAATAAGAAAAGGACTTGGTTCTCCAAAGGCTCACACCTGGCAGAAAGCGTGAGAGAGCATAGCCAGGTCTACTTCAAAGATCCAGAAAGTCCCGAGTTTGTGTACCAACTACCCCACCACTCACCGAGGTTCCTGGATCGTGGCACTTTCAATTCTCTGAGTCCAGGTACTACATCTATAATCCAGAGTCTTGCTAAGAGCTGCCTGCGACTCATGTGAACCACAGAGGGCTGTGAATTGGCTTTAGGTGGGACATGGAACAGTGGATTCTTTAAGTACAGACGTTGGATCTAGTAAGAATCGGGGCTCTACCTCTGCTCAGGGTTGTCGGTGTCATTCTCTCAGCATCGTTCCTTTTCAACTTAGCCTCATTCACTGATTGATCCAGTGAGAGATGGCGAGCGGTCTGTGTTTGAGCATGAGGCTCATTTAGAGGGAAGGTGTTTCAAGCAAAGAATCCAAGGTTTTGAGCAGGAGTTGGGTGAAGCTACCACCAAGAGAGAGCATACAACATGCAAAGGTCTCGAGCTAGGTCCAGTTCAAATGCTGGGATTCAAACACGGTGCCGATAGCACAGTCGGTAAGCAGACTGACAAGGCCACACGTGAGAGAACCAGGCAGGAAGCTGGCAGTAAGACTGATAACTGCATTCAGGGAGTAGGAGAGGCACAATGACTAGTGAGGATCCCAGATTTCTAGTGACTTCATCAAGGTGCTGCCATCCACAGGAGCAAGCTGGGAGGGAGCAGCTGTGTGTCATAAAGAAGACGGAGGTACAAAATAGGACCTGGAATTAGTAAGCAGTATGTTCAGGAGACACTGCGCATGACCTAACCATGGTCAGCTGGATTCATGGTATGCTACTCTTCTCAACTGGCCAGAAGAGGCCAGTTAATCACGAGCTATGCCTCTCGATGTCATGTTTATTAAATACTACAGCCCACAAAGGTACAAGGGAAGAAAAACTATACTCAATTTGGAGAACGGGAAGACCTGGACTCTTCAAACAGTTGTAAAATTTCGTCTGAACCACTCAAATTACTTTTGTGCAAACAAAATGGCCATATGCAAAAGAGTTCAACCTGTTGATGTAGTATTTTTTAATATGCCCTTTAGAAAAGTACAGTGCACACTTGAAAGTTCAGAAAAATCTGTTTGCAATTCATTAATGTTCCCGTGGTTTTCTTGGGCAAGAGGCGCTGTCTTTTATAACCAAATAAACGGGACAGAGTTAGAAACAGGGGTGTGGGAGGCAGTTCTATTCTCACGTGTAAAATAGAAGATGGAAGGAAACAAATGCCAATTCAGGCAAAGGATTAGGCCCAAACTCTTTGGGTAAATAAAATCTATGGTGTGCACCAGAAGCAGAGGCCTCCAGAGTTTGTCAGCTGCAAATGCAATTGAACCAAAAGATCATATGCCCTCCTGAAATTACAAAGCCATTTTACAAGCAGGCTTTTCCTACTCTAGTAAGAATCACCAACTTTAAATCTTACAGCCACCATGATTCATGCTCTACCCACATTCAACCCAAACTTTCAGCTTGATGTATAGAGGATACCACTCAATGGGGTAATTTTTGTAAGATCACAACCGTATGTAAGTCTCTTGAGGCTCCAGTCTGAGGAAGTGTGTCTAGAATTTGCTTGGAGTACTTTCTGCTGAGAATAACTTCTCTCCCTTGACCTGATAAAGGTGGAGTTGGCATGGGTGAAATCTGATGAAGTTGTGTGCTACACATCCTCGACCTTTGACACACACACTCTTCAGGAAAGGCCTGGGCAGAATAGAGTCCCTGAACTATTAACGAACTTACTCCTGAATTTTTGTGGGTGGCTGGTGGTTACTTAGGAGAGATTACTGAGTTGGCCATATGCTGGAAGCTGGTGCTAAGGGAATAAAAATATAACCAGCCTGGCAGAGAAAGGAGTACGCGTGCCTCAGAGGTATTCAGGAGAGGGCTGCCTGTGCTATAAATGCTGGGGCATGGCCATCGAAGTCATCATAAAAGTCATAGTGTGTGTGTGTGTGTGTGTGTGTGTGTGTGTGTGTGTGTGTGTGTCCTCATGCATTCGTGCATGCTGAAACCACCAGATTTCTGAAAAGAAAGGGGAAGTGTCGGAGGAGCAGGAAGGAAGAAGATTGCTATGCACCACTCAGAATTCATGTTAGAACTTTGAACAGGGCAAAGCAGCATTTTTTAAAATATTTGCTCCTAAATTTCTAAGTTTTCCCTTCCTTAAAGATTACCCAGTTTTTGAACAATTAGAGAATAAAATTGTGCTTGGTGTTTGGGTCCCTCTGTAAAGTCTTGGCAAGCAAGCGTGAGGATCTGAGTTTGGATTACCAGCACCCACATAAAAAGAAAACTCCAGGCTTAGAAGCATGTGACTGTATTCAAGGCCAGCCTTGAACTTCTGGTCCTCCTGCCTCAGCTTGTCTACTGCTAAGGGAAGTCTGTTCTGTATGTCTGTGCAGTTGTCATATACTATAGTCAGGAAACCACGAAATATTAAAATGATGATTAAAACAACAGTTTCTTATGAAACCCAAACTTTGTAGACTAGTAAACCCATCTGGAGGAGAAATTTCTCCCAACTCCTGCTAGAATTTACATTTAACTGTCAAAAATCTTCAGGTTACTTATTAATTGGATTGTGTAAATTATTACCTGCTCTTTTATTTTACCAAAAATAAAAAAAAAACAAAAAACAAAAAATATTTACTTTTTGAGACTTCTAAAGCACACAAAAGATATAATTTTAACAAGAGAACTGCCACATCATTCTAACTAACTCCCTTTATGGAGCAAAAATATATAATAATCTATAACCCATCACAGCTGTTTGGCTAGAATTACCAATTACCTTCAGTACCTCAGAGACACTTTCCAGGTTTTTTTTTAACAAGTCTGCACAATAAATTTTTAACCCAATTTTCTTAAAGGCAACTGATAGGATTGAAACCTCTTAGGGAAGAGATGATGAGGTTCTCCATGTAACTTGAAATACAAAATCCAGGTTTTCCGTGGCTACGGCAAGGTGGTAACAAGAATTAAACATAAAACACTACCCAAAAAGCTATGGTTATTTTAAACAGCATTTCAGTATAAAGTCTGGAACTATGCTCAGGTTTGAATATGGGTGAGATAGATTTTTGGGAGACCATGTTGAACGTGTATTGAAGCCTGGTGACAAGCAACTGAACATCTGTGATCTTCCTTGTCCGGCTCTAATGGCTTCTGATCTAATGCATATAGGAAAGGCCTGTTGTCATTCAGAGAGTTGCAAAGACGAGTAAGTCATCCAGTGCCTTCCCAGCACCTCACAGGCAAATGAAATCAAGAGGTTTAGGGCAAAAATGACAGCACTCTTGAAGTAACTTGATTAGACAGAATGAATAGGGAATGTTCTGCAAGTTAATAACATGATTCCTTAAATACTAAGAAGTGGGATGGGGTGGAGAAGCTGGGCAGACAAGCCATCCACACCACCTTGCATGGTGGGGGAGGCAGCAGCTCAGTGGTCAAAGTACTTCCTGTGCAAGTGTAAGGACCCAGTTTGGTTCCCAGGGCCCAAGCAAAAGAAGTCAAGCCGGATACTGTATTAAAAGTGTGGATCCCAGAGGCTCACTAGCCCACCAGAATAGCAATCTCAAGGCTCAGTTAGAGATGCCGGCTCAGAAAATAAGGTGGAGAAAGGACTGAGGAACACACTTCAGTGTCGGCCTCTGGCTTCCGTAAGAGCCTGTACCAGTAAGCACACATACATAATAATAACACAGTGACTTTTCGGTGACCGACCACATCTCCACATCTGTCTGCATGCATTTGACTGACACTCCCAAATGTGTTAATACTAATTCTTTCCATCTTTATTATAGTTTTGGTGGCCTGTCACAGTAAACATATGGTGAGCCCAAGCACGCAGAGGTGTATGTATGTGCACGTCCATGGTGGCAGGTGCTGGGATGACACTCAGAGCCCCATGTTAGTGCAGTAGCCACCTCGGCAGCTGAACTGTCCATCTGGCTTGTCCACTGTGTCTCTTATCATTTGCAGTGTTCCTATCTTATCCTTTATAGCGTTCCTAGGTGCCCCTGAACAGGCCTGTGTGCCTATGTAACATGCAGTTGCAATGGTCATGTGAGGGCAACTAACAATGCTGTCTCCTCAAATGTTATTTGCAGTGTGTGTGTGTGTGTGTGTGTGTGTGTGTGTGTGAGAGAGAGAGAGAGAGAGAGAGAGAGATTCACACATACTGATTTTCTCTCTCTCTACACAGAGGAGTGTGCCTCCCTAATCCTTGCCTGTCTCTTCTGTCAATTCTTGGACTGCCTCTTCATGCTCCCTGACACGTGTGAGACGGTGTGCATCAACCTGTGCTGTCCCTCACACAGGTACTACTCTGCCTCAGATGAGAACCATCCACGCAATGACTGCAACTTGACCTGCGACGTGGACTGCAGCCTCTTTGAATCTTGCCATGAGACCAGTGAATGCTTGGAGCTGGCCATGGAGATATCAGAAATCTGTTACCGCTAGCACAAGAAGGAATGAGCACGTGGCCGGTCCTTTTGGCTACAAGTGGGGGAATTCTATTACATTGCATCTGAAATAAGAGCTCTGTGTGCCCAAATGCAAGGACCATACATGTTTCATGGAGGCTCTAGGCCATTTTTATGCTGCACCTGCCTGGGAAAGCTACTACTGTCAATTTGTTCCAACTTTCACAGTCGCATGGCTCGCTGCAAAATAATTCTTGATGTGTGATGAACAAATCTCGAATACCTCTTACATGCCATAGGTAGAAGCTGTTTCTTGACTGTTAAATAGCATGCTGAACCATTCTGTGCGCTTGACTTGGTAACCTGCATTGTGACTTCATTCATGAACTCAGGACAAATTATGCTTCCTCGTAGGCTCAACACACATTAGTTCCCTTTCTGATGGACTCATGCATAAACATTATGCATTATTGGTTATTATTAATAATGTATTATGTAACGTCATTTTGTAATTAAAATTTTATTTATATAGTCTCTTAAAATTCACTTATATGTACAGTTTAGGTAGGAGAGGGAATTAAATGAATCAGAAACCGTGTTCTTATAATTAAAGCAGATGTCTTTGAAACCTCTCCAATGAATCTTGAATCTGGTAAACTTCAGGAGAGCCCTATAATTCTAGACCATTTCATTATATGTGTGTTGCTGCATCCTAAAAAGTCATGTATATTCTTAATTGGTTACATAAAGACGCTTCTTTATTACAATAGGCAAAAATGGGAGCCACGTGCATGTTTCGGGAATTTGATCTATGATAATCACATCTTTGCCTGCCTCACTTTTCTCTGTCAGGTACAATAAGCAACAGGATATTAAAAAGAAGTCAGTTCACTTCACTAAACTCTTACATATACAGGCACCTGAAATAAATACACATGCAGGGACTTGCTCAACACATTTCCCAATATGGCCTGTGTGCTTTGGAAACTATAATTCATCATTTTATTTTTCCGCTAATAAAGTAACTGATGAATGCCCTGAAAATGTCTTCCCCCTTACACTGCTGCAAAAGGCATGGTGTATGCTACAAAGTTACCTTTATATCAAGCAAATCAAAACACACACCTAGCAGGAAAGGAGCATCAAGCTTGGTGTAAGTTGGGAATCTCTACATTTGATAGGTGTGAAGCATCGAGGAAAATGCTTTATATAGGCATGCATGTATGTATTCCTGTGTATGGAACATAATGTGTTTCACATAAACTACAAAGCATAAATACCAACCACATAGAGCAGGCAGCTGAAAGTAGGGCTAGGAGATGCTTACGTGGGCTGAAAGAAGAACCAACATGGCAGTCCCCAAAATAATTGTTTGGTTTTTGAATTGTTGTATTCTCCTGCTTCGGGGTGATGTTAGAGAAAAGCAATGTTTGTATAGTAAACTAGCAAACCTTTTTTTAATCTGTAATAAAATCTCCAACATTGAGCAGAATTGATCTTAAAAACTACAGCTGAGTTGCCTTGAGACTATACTTAGCCTCTCTTAACTTGCTCCTAGAAGCAGGTTATATCACGGTTAGTGCCAGCCTTCTTCTCGTGTGACCTTTATGTTATCTGCAGACAACAGAGCATGAGCGTATATGCCATCCTCAACCTAAAACATTTCTCTCTTTCTACCTTTTCATAAGATCAAAGGCACAACTCTAGACTCTATGCACAGAACTCACAGACCATTAAAAAGTAATGGGGAAGGGAACGGTGGTACCCATCTCTAGTCACAAGACATGGGAAATCCTATCAGCAGTATCAGCAGTTCAAGGTCTTATCAGATACATAGCAAGTTAGAGGCCAACATGAGCTATGGTAGATGTGTTATTACCATTATAAAAACACAAGGGAAGCCCTAAGAATGCATGGCTACAAGATGACATGATGAGATCATGACAGTTTCAAGATCCTGACTCAGGGTCTAACTGCTTTCTTACCCAATAATTCTTTGCTTGTTAAGAACCCAAAACCACTACCACCCTGATGACTCATTGTGGCAACCTTGAAGCCCTTATACTTCCAACTCACCCCACCACCCCAGCTCCTCTCTGAGCACCCATATCTTGACTCATATCCTAGCCACTGAAGAAAGACCCATAGAGGTCTCTGGAATCCCATTCCAATAGTACTTAGATGCCTGGTCTCATCGTTCTATCTGTTCCATTCATGTTTTATCACCAATATTTCTCAACAATATGCCTTCAATTTATGTAAAGATTATACACTTCAAATATGAATCCAATGCTTGTTGTTTAGAGACATAAAAATCAGTAGCTCTTATTTGACAGCATTTTCTGGACCCTCAAAAAGTCTCCCATGGCCTTGCTTTCCACAGCTCGTTAATTTGTTTCTCACTCTGAGAATTCATCATGCTCTACCAGAGAAGGCCAGTTATACAAAGTGTGAAATTTCTTTTCTTTCTAGCCAATAATAAAATAGCGTCCTCTTTGCAAACATGAATGGTGTTTTCAATTGAATTCCTACACAATAAAACACGTAGAGCTGGGAAAACACAATTGCAGCGGTAAGTCAGATCAAAGCTGAACATAGGTATTGATTAAACACAAACATCAGGATCTGAGAAGGCCTGGGTATTCTACAGCAATGATGAAGGCCTGTGATTACAAATTGAGATAATGCTGTACTTCAAGGTATGTCTTCTTAGGGAATGGAGCATTCTGATGTAAAGAAGCCCAGAATCAAAGAGATTAGTGAATATGCAGGCTTTTCAAAGAATGAAGAAAAGTGATGCCCCCACCCAGGCCCATAACCACATAGTTATATTGTCTTTGCTTTGCCCCATGAATTTTTATAAAACCATTGCTCTATTAAAAGCCACCAAAATATGGAAAGCAATGAAGAAAAGAAGTCACATTTAACCTGCTAATGAAACCGTCCCACTACATGAGCTGAGAGGCCTACAAAATTAATTTTCAATGCTGGACAATCAAAGTTAATAGAGTGAAAGGCACTTTAGGGATTTTTTTCCAAGATGATCAGAAAAACATATCCAGGCTGGAAAACTTTAACGATAGAAAGCCTAAAGGAAATCACTCAGATTTGCTTTCAAGAGTAAACACACAGGTAGAAGGTGTTTGAAGAAGAGATTTCATCACTCAAGTGGGTTATGTCTTCCTCCATACTTTGTGGAGGGAGAATAATGTGTCCTGTGACAGCTTCTTTCCCTGTGAAGCACAAGACAACTGATTTATTAGCATAAGAAAGGCCTATTATGGTTCACAGGTTTGCAGGCTCTATTCCATAGTTGAGTAGTTTTGTTGCTATGGGGTTCAGGGTTCTTCACCACAGCACAAATCTGTTCAGAGCATGACCTGGAATTGAATCAAAGGGGAACCATGGGTCCTACGATATCTTTTAAGAGCGTGCCTCCAAAGACCAGGAAGAATTTCATTTGATACCACTTCCTAAAGGCAGCCACAATAGGCATTGATATCTGAAGCTCTAGGGTGCACATCCCCAAGGATAGCACTTAATTTAGAGGTCACTCAAGATCCCAAGGACAGCACTTAAGGGAATCTTCTAAGGTTCACCACTCAACTGTATGTTCCCTCAGACTGTATGGACTGATGGCCACCAGAAAAACAAGCACATTTGGTGTACGGATTTGTTGGGTACTTTGTGAAGAATAGCTGAGCAATGGTCTGGCATTTGGACTTACAGCTTCAGGTGGCGTAGACAGAAGATAAAGGGGGTTAAGAATTGGAGGCAAGGGGTTGGGGATTTAGCTCAGTGGTAGAGCGCTTGCCTAGGAAGCGCAAGGCCCTGGGTTAGGTCCCCAGCTCCGAAAAAAAGAACCAAAAAAAAAAAAAAAGAATTGGAGGCAATCCTAGCAATTACGAAGTACACAAAAATGAAATTTGTACTAATCGCCATTTCAAAAAGAAGTCCAAACAGCCCATTACATTATAAAGAAGGAGCAGAGGAGGTAGAAAGCAGTGAGGAACTGAAGCAGGTTACAGCCTGTGTTTTTAGGATGTGGGTGTGACCTTTGGTCTACCATCTCAATACGCTGCAAGCTTTCACTTGGGGCACTGTCTGAATCTATGTTCACCAACTGAGAGTGGTTTGGCCTCCTCTTCCCATGAGGCAATGCTTGGAAGTATAACTTATTGTCACAACATAGAGACAAAGGTTATAAGAACAGTACTTAATGGGTAGAGCTAGGAACACTGCTGAAGATCAATGATAGTTCCTAGTATGCCGGACTGGGGAATGTCTCCTACAGGCTCCCCAGTTAGTGACATGGTATCCTGGGTGGAGGCGAGTGAGGTTGTGAAACCATTAAGAAGGAAGGCATAGGAGGGCAGGCTTCTGAGACTTCTAGATTAATCCTACTTGTCTGCTTCCTCACAGAAGTAAGGTGCTACAACATGCCCTCATTACAATGGATTGAGCCTGACACCAAGCCTACTCTCCCATGGTGGACTAAAACACCATGAGCCAAGCTGAGCATTTGTTTTAGGCCCATATTTGATATGGCAGCTAGAAAAGTAGTTAATACTGCCCCCTCACGATAGGCATCAAAGTATAGTTTAAGACACCTTGCTGAGGGGGTTTTAGTCATTCAACTAATAACCATTCATACCATTCACCTAAAACACTGTTAAAATCAGACTTGCCAGTTAAAACACAGGATGACTTGCTAAATTTTAATTTCAGAACAATAGCAAATATCTTCAAATGAGTATGTCCAAACTATTACCTGTAACCTCTATACTATAAAACATGATGGTTCAAAAGTCCTTCACTCTAGGGCAAGACCTGTGTAGTTACCCTTTTCCAGATCTTTCCCAGTGTCCAGAATAAGAAATGATCATTCTTTGGTCACATGCCAGGTCATTCCCAGAATCATAGTTTATAATTGATATAATTAAGAGTGGTTGGGGACTATAGCTTAAAGATGTTCTAGGTTTTAATTCCTGCTCCAAAAGAGTCACTATCCTAGAGGAAAACCACTAAGCTGTGGTCTCATCTCAATCATCAACATAGGAGGACTTCAGCTTAAGGATTTCACTCAAGGGGTAGGAAACTCGTGTAGCTTGGATGCTATGTGTCCTCTAGAGGACCACATGTTAGGGTCATGCTCCTTGGCTTGATACTCGTGAAGGTGGTAGAGTCTAACAGGTGGTGCACAGTTGGAGATCTTGAATCATTAAGGAGCTCTCAAAAGGGAACCAGGGCAAGGTGTCCAGTAGATAGGTCATTCAGTAGAGTGTTTGCTTGTAAGCATGACCGGAATTTGATCTCAAGAATACATTTCTTTTATAAAAAGCAACTTGGTTGTTGTGGACACAAACTGGTATGGAAGTAGAGACAGGCAACCTGGCCTACCCAATGAGATTCAGTCACTGAGAAACGTTGTCCTACAAACTGACTCTGCCTGAGGAGTAACACCTCAGGTCGTATTCTTGATTCTACATGCACACCAACATATGTACACTAATACACACACACACACACACACACACACACACACACACATACACATTGTGTGTTCGAGAGTAACTAGACTCTAGTCTGTTTCCCTTCCTCAGGTAAGAGGCTTTGTTCTGCCTCATGGTACACCTGAGAATGACATATGTATCTGTCCACAGTCTCTAAAAAACTGGGCTCAATCAAGCATAAGGGACCTTCAAGCCTGAATCAGTATAAATCTTTCCTTTTCATAAGATGAGTATTTCCGGTATTAGAGTGATGCAAAGCTGACAAATGCAAAACTGGAATTCTCACTTAAGTCTTAAGGTCTGACAGTAGCTTTGTGTGCTGGTCTTGAAACAGAAGGACCTATTCTGAGAGCTGAAGCACAGCTATGAGAGATATTCTGCCTCTCTCTCTCTCTCTCTCTCTCTCTCTCTCTCTCTCTCTCTCTCTCTCCACATATCTCGGTCAAAAGGTCAAAAGGAGTGAGTGATGAAAAGGTAAGGTTTCTTCTTAACCAACACTTCTTGGTTATGGATTCAGTTCATATCTTACTTCTTGGATAACACTGGGGTTCACTTGTTCTCTATTTTATTAGTATTCACTTTCCATAAGAAAATGTAGCATAGAAACTAAGTGTTTTCTCAATGCTAACAAATTCTTGGACTAGCCCCTGTGAAACACTTTCTAATCTTAAAAAATCTTCCATGTATTTAGGAAGACTTAAAAGAAATTCAGCGACTTCCAAAAAAGCAATTGTTATAGTTTCAACACAGATCTATTCATTCCAAAGCCCATGATTATGATTATGCAACCTAGAAGTTATATGTAATTTAAAAGGAAGAAAAGATAAAACTGAGTCAAAGTTCACATATTTGCTTTATAAGCAATCAGATAATTATAATGACTGGTCTGTATTCAAAGCAGGGGGAAAAAAACACTCCTTGATAATAAATGTCTTAAAAGTTGTTATATTATGCAAAGATTAGGGCTTAGAGCATCTAACAAAATGCTTTTCCTATATGAATCCAATAAGTAACAAATGTAAAGTCAATGTATTCCAATTTAATACTCATGTCATAACTTTACTTCATTGCTCTGGGGTTAGAGAGACTTACCTTTTAGTGAGCCATTTTAGCAAAGCAACTTTGAACCCTGCTTCAAGAGAATCCATTCTGCACACTGCACTGCGTCCAGGCCAACCCCTCATCAGCATTCTGCCGGAGGGCTCCAGGAGCATGCATAGATTTTAATCAGTCAACAACACTATGGCCAACCAAATGCATTCTGATACTTAGACCTTTTATCTCCAAAGTTGTGCAGAATCCAAGGTCATGGTAACCTCTTTTATGGCTTATTGTTCCTCAAATGTACTTAAAGTGAATTTACAAAGCCACAACTTATTTTGTGGATACAAAGCTTTCATTAGGTCCAGCTCCTCCTAAGTCCCCTTTGTTTCTTCTTTCAGCGCTTTCTCCCAGTGGAGCCTCACTTAATATCAAGTTCCCGTAATTTAAAAATAAAATAAAATAAGGATTGAGTAAGGTACAGTAGCTAAGCTACTCATCATTTGACGCTGAGACTCTTCAGAAATATACTTTAATGCTTCAGATGACTGCACAGCTATGCAATATATGATATCAGTTCCTGCAATGGAAGAAGGCAAGAACCCTAGACAATACTTGGGTCACCACTCTGGTTTTGTCATGGTTGAATGGTTGCCCATGTGGGCATGAGAGAGACATAACTGTCTTATAATGTGAGTTTGTGGAATTGACCCCTAGACAGGAAGTGAAAATTGGGTTCTAATGTTATAGAAAGTCTTCTGCAGAACCACATACCCTACAAAGTTATCGCTTAATGCATTTCTTTGATAACCTTCATTTAAACAATAGTACATATCAACTATTTGCTTTGAGGACTCTTGCTTAATCCCCAAGTTGCACATAAAACAAAATGAAACAAAACAAAGCAAGCATAGTAGAGGGCCTTGAAATGTCAGAGCTGGGAGGGACAGAAAGGTGGGTCCCTGGGGCTCAATGGTCTGGCAGGCTAGATGAATTGGGGAGTTCCGGACCAGGGAAGATTGGCCTCCACAAGCACTTGGACATACAACTGCCCATACTAAAGCAAATGTAAAATGTACACATGTACACACTACTAAACCAGGCATGTACGTATACACTCACGTGCGTACACACACAGACACACAGAGAGAGACAGACAGAGACAAAGAGACAGAGAGACAGTGGGAAGGAGGGAGAGGCCAATTAGGCAATCCTTTAAAGAAATCTGCTGCCCAATTCTAGGCAAAATGTTGTAGATGATGGTTATACACTGAGTTTACAATGCATTGGGGAGCCAAGGAAAGACAGGGACAGTGTAAATTGGTAGAGAAGAAAGGTTAGTTATGCAGATGTGTGCAAAGCAAGGGGAACTGGAAGACTGAGAAAGGAGCCATTACCATAAGGCACTGGGTGCCGAAAGCTTGAAATAGGAAGCTGACAGGGAAAACAGGAGGGAAGAGATGGATGGGAAAGAAATTAGAAAAGGACCATTAGGCCTTTCTCAAAGTTCTTATTTTAAGACTCAAATATTCCCTACTGTCTATCACATATATGAGTCATGAAGGCATTATTTTCATTAGGGGAGAAACGGGTTGGGGAGCGTAGAAGGGGGACTCTATTCCAAGTGGAAAGCCAAGGTATATTTTTAGCTACATTAAGCCAGCCTTCTGCTGCTCTGAGCTCTGATGTAATTCCAACATAAAACATAATCTATAATATTCCAGGGGAACAAATCCAATTCTTGGTCATATAAATTTTCATATAAGTCCATCACAATTCATTCCCAAAACATCTCATTCTCTTTGAAAGCTGGGGCTGCAGCTAGTGATCAAAAAGAGGATTTTTAAAATTGCTCTGGAATTTCCAGAGATGTTAAATCTAACCTGCCTACAGAGCAGGACCAATCCCCCAAACTTTAAATCAGAGGTAAAGCATTTTATGTTTTAAAAGATATATTCCTCAAAGTTTATCATGGTGTATTAAAGTCAGATGTGAGTTATTACTTACCAAATCCAGAGCTGATGTCTCCCCTTGATTACCCTAGGTAGGCGAGGATAAGTGTCTTCCAACCAACATATTTTTTTACCTTTTCATCTGCCTCTTGCTATTTACAACAGGGTGAAAAATAATAGCCGAGGAGTGACTCTGCTGGGTTGGACTGAGTGCAAATCCCATCTGACCATGCTCTAAATTGTGTTCTGGGCCCCTAGCAACCTCGGCTGCATGAGGAAGAATGAGGAGTACCTTCTCCGAAGCTAGACACATCCCAGAGGATAATCAGTGGATGTCCAGCTAATGAGCGTTAGAAATTATCCCAGCATAGAATCCTGTGTCTGTTTTTGTCCAGGCTATATCTTTCTGCCTTTGCTGAGGCTTTCTGCAAGATGGACAGCTACCCTATGATTGGGATGCCTGTGAAAATGAAAAGAAGCAGAACTCCTGTGATGAATACTATGATGCAGAACTGTGCCTTCCACTCTTCTGGTTTTATGAAAACACAGTCATTGTTAGCAACTCGATTCCTCTAAGAGCTGAAGGAACTAGAGAAATGGAGGGCACCCTGAATAATACCACTCTCTGGTATTATTTAGATGTTAGGAAATTACTGCTCTAGAATTTTCTCTTATTCTGAGGACAGTTCCAACAAATAGTTTCCAGTTAACAGAATGGAAAGTAGAGTAGGAAGGATAAATGTATGTATGTACACACACACACACACACACACACACACACACACACACACACATTCTCTCTCTCTCTCTCTCTCTCTCACACACACACACACACACACACACACACACACACACACACACGTTCTTGAATCCTGACACCACCATTTAATAAAGAAGAACACCCAGCACAAGACCAGTAAGTAAACCTCCTTTGGGTTCCCAGTCATGAATTGTGCTTTCTTCCATCCTACTCAACTATGTGTCTCTTAGAAGCTTAGTAGAGGGTCACTTTTCAAACACAGGTCATTTAGGAAGTTTGGTTCCAACCAATTCCTTAACTCCTTAACAGCAACCTCAACTCTCCTAACAATTAAAAACAAGTGTTTCCTTGAAAACAAAAGTTCCATGATTGAAAAGGAAGAGAATATTTTTAGGATTTAGTTTTTGACAACGGACGAATACATTCTTGGTCATACAATGTTTAAAGAGCTGTCATGTTAATAAATCTGGTTGTTAGAGCAGGCAGCATTTTAAATCAATTACATGGGAATAAGGACAGGGTCTCTGAGCCCCAAGTGCAGATCAGATCAGGATGTGGTAGCTGGTAAGCAGGCTTGTGTGGAACACACTATAAATCCCTGGCAACCCTGGGGCATGACTAGAGAACCATCATTTTAAATATCCTGTGAGGACTCTAAGAACAAGCTGGGAGATGACTTAAGGGTAGACCTGTCATGCCTGGAAGAATTATTTGTTTATTTGTTTGTTTATTTATTTATTTCGATTGTTTCATCATAAGAAGATAGTTTCCAGAAAGCAAGAGACTGTGACAACCCAAGCTTGACTTCTTGTTGTTATGTATGGTCCTAGCAACATTCACATAGTCCAGTGCAAGGTTTGCAAACATCTTCCTAAAGGCTCATGGGAAACTTTAATCACTGAGTAGTTTTTAACTCCAGAGACATTGAGAAGATACAATGGCTACTCCCACAGTGCTGAGCTTTTCAGGTAAACAGTGTTCTGGGCTTTCTTCATGAGTAAAGTATGTGCCTTGAATTAAGTTTAAATGGCTTCCCCTTCTGTAGAAAAAAATACAATTACGAGTTTCTTGGAGATTTTGGTATACACTTAAATATACATATATACATATAGCCAAAGTGAAGAAAACCATACGTTAAAATTGACTGGTTTCACCCCAACACTAGAAATTGAGCGACTCTCTTAAGAAGCCTGACCACAAATTATCTTAATTTTGCAATCTGACAAAGCCATATTAACAAGAAGAAAGAAAGCTGGGAAAAGAAGGGTTCCTGATGCTTCAATTTCACTAGCTTTCAGGTGAAATCACTCCTTTTGGGGGGAGTGTAATAAAGCAAGCTTCCTAGAATCCGTAGATGAAATTCTCCATGCCACAGCACAAGCAATTTTGCACCTAATCCAAAAGGCCCCAGCAGAGGATTTGCATATGCTAATCTTCCTTGGAAGAGACAGTTCTGTCTAACGGAAGAAAGGCAGAAGCAAGCTTGGTCTACCGTATCTTAAAATAGTATGCTATCCTTTCTAGTCACTTAGACAAAACACCAGACAGAAGTAACTTAGGGGAGAAAGGGCTATGTCTGCTCACATCTCCAGGTTACAGCCCATAGCAGAGACATCAAACAGGAGGTGCCCGAGGGAGCTGCTCACAGCACATCCATGATCAAAAATGGATAAACACTAACACAGGCTCGCCAGCACCCAGGTCTCCCTCATTCCAAGACCCATAAAACCATATCACCCACATCAGGATGGGTTTTCCTACGCAGTCTCTCACAGCCATCCTGCAGGGAGATGGTGTAGACTGATGGTTCTCAATGTTCCTAAGGCTGTGACATTTACTGCAGTTCTTCATGTCGTGGTGACTCCTAGCCATAACATTATTTCACTACTGTTTCATAACTATAATTTTGCTACTGTTATAAATTGTAATGTAAATATCTGATATGCAATATATCTGATATGTCACCCCCAAAGAAGTCACGACTCACCGTTTGAGAACTGCTGATATAGACAATCCCACATTGAAACCCTCTTCAAAGGTGATTCTGGATTCTGTTAAATTAACAATTAATCCAACTATCTTAATCCCCTGGCCTTATCTAATGATGTGAGGGGTACAATGTGCTAGTCTACAAGCTATGGAGTGCCCCACTTCTGACTCCTTGGTGGACTTTCTCATAAAGGTAACACCAGGGATGTTGCTCCAGCAAGACTACCATTAGCTACTCAGTAGGTTCTTGACTTCGGAATTCAGCTTTCACTTACACCTGTTTTAGTTTCTTGTATCTTCTATTGTTATCTAATTAACCCTTAGAGTTATGTCCTACAAGCATTAAGGAATGAAAGACATTCGTATATGCATCCATATATGAACTAACTTAAAAAGAGAGAGTTACACAGAATCACTCTAAATAGAACTTAAAAGTAATTCCTTCCGCAACAGTGTTTGTAACATTTCCTTAAGAGAACTGGGCAGCACAGTTATTCCCAACAGAGCCATTGTGAAGGACGAAGTCTAAGGTTAAGTCATATAGTAAATGCTCTGAGAAGTCCTGTAGTGGGGGAAAAAAAGAAAGAAAGAAAGAAGAAGAAAAAAAAAACCTCTCAGTCTTGTGTTAACTCAAACATATGCTAACCAAAGAACACTGTCTATTAATCTGCGCAAACATATTTGAAACATTGGTTTCGGCATTTAACATTTCCGAAGCATCATAGCTGATGCACTTTACTTGATATTATAAATTCTTTTAGACAGTTACACAAGACAGTTTTCAGAGAAAACCAAATGACCCAAACCCCATCTCTGCAACCACGCTGCTTCCAATAAGAAACTGCACCAGCATGGTGCACCCATCTGCTTCAGCTCACAGAAGTAAGGATTGGGAATCTTTTCAACATGACATCCAAAAGAAGACTGTGAATCTGCCATGGGCGAAGGAGTGACACGCTCCCTCTTATCTCTTCATCCCGTGGTGTGCAGCACACCACCCCTCGCCGCCGGCTCGCCAGCCCTCTGCATATGTATTGGTGTTCTCATTATTTTCGCTCTTAGCTGCTTTCAATTTGTGAACTGAGAAAGTGCTTGCCTGTTTGTTGAATTCGCTCCTGAGGGTGGGATGGAATCCCAGATTGGGGGAGAGGGCATTGCATTATGCCGTGTGTGAGATGTGCATCCGTTCAACCTCACTTTACTATTGGAGCAAAAAATGCAAGTATGTCTGGGGCATAAACACTGGCATGTCCCAGACAAAGCCACGTCCCTTCCAAGTTAGGTTTTAATACATGTACTAGGTCAAAGGTTACATGTCATAAGTCAGCAGTTTCTCTGTCTTTTTTTTTTTTTTTTTTTTTTTTTTGTCAATACAGAGGAGTCATAGGCTCCTCCCTTATTTTGGAGGTCCCAGGATTATCTTTATGCACAGGAGTCACAAAAAAGCGGCAGTAACATCTGCTCTGGGAATTGTGAGGTCTTCCTGTTCTTTGTGGCTCCTGAAAACTAAGAATAATATCATAAAACATATTCATAACAATTTCTTAATATAAGTCCCTTATACTTCCTAAGCCTCAGTTTTATTCCCCAGAACACGGAGACTACACTCAAACTTCAGTTATGCTGAAGAGGAAAGCCAGGTGCGTTATGCACAGCTCTAGAACCGATACCTGCAAGCTGAGGCAGGAGGATGACCATGTGGGATTTAGCTTATATCATGTGGTCATTTCGAGGCCAACTTCATAAAAAGATCCTGTCTCTAGAAGGAGACAGAGAGTAGGGAGGGGCAGAGAGCCAAGAGGAAACCTGTCCAGTAAAGGTTTGTTATCATTATTTATAACAGGGTGTCACCGTGAACCTTAGGCTGGCCTCAGACTTGATTCTCCTGTATTAAACTCATGCCCCCCTTCTCTTGTGCTGCGATTACAGGCCTGCACCATCTGGCTCTCTACAGACAGCTATTACTTCAATCGAAACTGTCAGGGGAAAAGTCTTTTAAATTGTTCGAATCTCAATTTTGGTAAGCTTTCTCGTAGGTACCATTTTCTTTTGCATCATAAATAATGGGTGACCAAAACGTGATCAACCAGCCAGACTTTGTGATAAAGGCCTTTAGTCCCAGCACTGGAGAGGCAGAGGCAGAGGCAGAGGCAGAAGGACCTCTGTGAATACTAGGCCAGACTGGTCTACAAAACAAGTCCAGGACTGGCAGGGTTCTGTTACACAGAGAAGCCATGTCTCAAAAAAAATTAATAAAATAAAATAAACCATGATCTATTTAGTCATTCATCCTGTGGGCCAGGAGCTTAATAAAGAAGCAAAGGAGCTACCAAGAGCAAGAAAGATGGATTGACTACGAAGAGTTCATTCATAGTGAACATACTTATAAGGAGAGCTGAACCGCCATTGCTCTAAATTAGCCAGAGACTTACCTCAGAGACACGACTCTGCCGTCTCCATTACTAAGAATTCTTAGATTTGTATTTGAATAGCATTGAACTAAATTGGGTTAAAGTCATATTTGAGCAGGTTGGGAGGGGAGACTTGCTATATATTATCCTATGAAAGAATTGAGACTGAGGCGCAATTTCCAAAATGTAGTCTTCGCCGGGGGGAAACGGACTGACCGATGATTACTGAGAGTCTGCTCCAATCTGTATTTTTTAAAAGTCCAAAGTCAAAGGCAAGCTCTCCTCATTCCAGCCATACCCCGAACGTTCTCCCCCATAAAATGTGGTTTAAAGGCCAGCTGCAGTGTGGAGCCTTTTTCTCGGAGCCCACGGTTTCAAACAAACGACTGGGCAGAAGCCAGAATCTATATGGGCTCACGAAGACTGTAAAACATTTGGTGCCTAGTGGGAAACGACGCCTGTGAGCTCCGCCAGACGTCTTCAGCTTTCTTGCACCTGTGCCAAGTGTTTCGCAGCTCCCCCACCCCTTTCCTTAGGAAGGTGGGGGCGGGGTAGGGGAGTAAAGAGAGCGTGCGGAGGGCATATGCCACAGGGACTGAAAACCCACCCCTACCATCGGACACTGTTTTTCCATGCAGCCCTTTCTGTAGGTGAAATGAGGACCCTGGCCAGGCTTGAGACACGATTGGTGACATCTGAGCCTCCTTGACTCTCCTACCAAGCCTTCTTAGGATCTTGCCCACTCAAACACCTAGCTCGCATGCACTCTCTACTGGAAACTTCCTCTTTCCAACAGACTCACCCTCGTCCATCAGTCACCTCAAACTGCCAATTACTTCAAGGAAATAATGTGCCTGTTGACACAGTTGTAATTAATATATATATATATATATATATATATATATATATATATATATGGAAGAAAGTATATGTTTCTTAAAGGAGGAACACCCAAAATGTTTTCGGAGGAAAGTGTGAAATTGTCTAAACATAGATGACATGATACAGATCATGTGAAAGTCAATTTGAAACTACCCTGGAGTCTGCAAGGCTGTTTTCAGAAAAGGGGAGTTAAGGGAAGGGCGGTCCATCTTCCATTCTGCATGTCAGGTTATCGAGAGCTACCTCATCCAATGGTCCCACGATGCTGTCTTTATTCTTGTGGAATACATCACTCAATTTGATAATGCTATGAGATAAAGAATCTTATTTTTTTCCAATTCACAGAGACAGCCATTGAGGGTTAAAAAAATTTAAATTTATCCAAGTCATAGACTTCTCTGGCTTACTTTCTCTGAGCTCTCTAACACTGTTAGGTCGACCATATTGCTCTCCAAAAGATGTCCCCTTCTGCTCTTAGAGTAAAAAAATACTCACAACTCGAGCGAAAGGACTCACTCTTTTGGCTTAAAATGCACACCAATATTAAAATGTAAAGGTCTTCTCACTGTGAAATACCCTGTTTCATCCGTGGCTGCCTCACTAGCAGTGAGAACATTATATCCTTTCCTAGAGGCATGCTTCAGTCAATGCAGAGGTCACACGCAGAGCTGCAACGCTGCCCTTGGCAGCGGGATGAGAATACGGCAGGTGCAGGGTGGGATGCTTTGCCTAAGAAGGAAATGTAAACCGAGGACCGGAAGTCATCTCAGTCCATAACATGCTTGCTCCACAAGCATGAGGACTTGAGTTCCATCCTCAAACACATTAAAACAAACAAACAAACAGGCCAGGCGGAGTGTTTTTAATCCCAGTACCCGGGAGACAGACACAAGCCGATTCCTCTGACTCCGTGGACACCCAGTGTAGCCTACAAGACAAACTCCATCAATGAGAGACCCTACCTCCAAAACAAGGCAGATGATTCCTGGACAATGGCACCCAAGGTCATCCTGTGCTCTCCGTATACACAGTTACACATGTATATGCATGCGCACACACACACCCCACAGTGCAAGTAGAACAACAAATTTCTCCATAATGAAAACATGGGAGGCATGAGGCTATAGGGCCATTGAAATTGTCTATTGGGCATCTTGCCTCCCTGCTTAGGAAAGGAATCTTTTTTTAGGAGTCAAGCTTCCCCCCCCCCACAAGATTCATAAACACAGCATGCCTGGCAACATAAGAGTTCAGGTAAGAGTAAGAGACCCCACTCAGAGATGTGATTTAGTAACGGGGGTGGGGGTGGGGATGTTCTAACACACAGTGAGCAGGAAACTCATTGGCCTGTTTTCTTCCCATTCTGTGACACCTTCAGACATTCTAAGTTCACACCTGCCTAGAAGTAAAGATTCTAGTTTAAAAAAAAAATCAACTCTGTCATATAGGAATGGCAAGTAAGTAGACCACTGTGGGCTGGAGAGATGGCCCAGCAGTCAAAAGAGTACTCAGTACTCTTGTAGAGGACCTGGGTTCAATTCTCAGCACCCACAGGGTGGTTCACAACTGTCTAACCATAGTTTTAGAGACTCTGACACCCTCACACAGACAAATGTGTAGGCAAGACACCAATGCACATACAATGAAAAGAAAAAAAAGAAAAGAAAGTAAAGAAAGAAAAGAAGAGAAAAGAAAAGAAAAGAAAAGAAAAGAAAAAAAAGAAAAGAAAAGAAAAAAGAAAAGAAGGATCTTGTATTACACTGGAGTATATCAACATTTGTGCCTGAGTGACTGGGCAGGTCAAATGAGACAGGGTTAGGGCAGGGCATACCTGAGCAGTTCTCCCAGGCTCCTGCCCTCACACAGTTGCTGTCTGAGGTAGACTAGTCCCCTTTCAAGTTAATTTAAAGTATTCTAGTCTAAACGCAAGCAGCGTGCATGATGATATTCACTGAGCACTTCAGTAATAAGGCTAGACCTAATCCAATAAAAGAAGAAGGAAGGAAGGAGAGAGAGAGAGAGAGAGAGAGAGAGAGAGAATCCATTGGAGACGCATTACTGTGAAGAGGTCTCAGTCTTTTATCCTCTAGAGCCTTAATTTATAGCCTTTAAAGAGAGAAAATCATCCTGTCTTTTTCATAAGGTGTGTGTGTGTGTGTGTGTGTGTGTGTGTGTGTGTGTGTGTGCGTGATATGAAATTTGTTTCCATTATAAAGCTCTTACTATTAATCCCCAAGCAACTCAGAACTAACCAGTTTCCTTCCTGAGACATTTACCATTTCTCATGACCTAAGCATCTCCTCAGGGGGAGACCTGAGGTTGGAAACTCAGTCCAATGCCTTCCTCCCAGAGTCCAGGCCCAGTTGTGACACAGCAGTTCCTTCTCTGCTTCGCGAATTTTCCTGAGTTGCAGGAACAACTCCACTAACAGACAGAGGTACATTAGTGGGAGATTTATGCTAATATCTCCACGGTGGCGATCATAAGGCTCACTATATTCTCATTCGGTTCAAGAGAAGCAGCCAGGGTCTGTCCTTTAACACAATTTCCAGGAAGGAGTCTGTAGCTTAGGAAATGCTGATTGGCTGGCATTTACAGATTCCAGGAAGAAGGCTATCTTAAGTGTATCAGAGCCTAGAGAAGAAAATTCTTTTAATGCCCCCTCCTCCCTCTATACATCCCCAACATAAGAGAAGAGCAGAAAATATCCACTGGCTAGAGAATTGCTGGCTTTAAAGAAGAGCTCGGAACATTTTGAAGAGCGCTTAGAAGACAATAGGACAGCCATCCTGGAGGGAAGGGGGTGCTTCATCTCTCAGCGACTGCTCTGAGGACGGCCCTGCCAGCATGTGCAATGGCCAACTGGTTCATCTTGCTAACTATAACGCTCGGCATATGGAGAGGGAGTGTTTATAGATATATACATACACCATACATTTTCACAGCAAGTACATATAGAGACCATCCAACTGTATATTTTGCAGACATACAAATACGCACATATATTGTCCATATGTTCAAACAATTTTAAAACTATCTTATGAACAAATAAAGCTCTCCTTGCATGAAAAGTTGTTAAAGGATGCCACGATGGACACTTAGGAGATGTGTCTTCAGGATGGACAGAGGCTAGCACAATTCATGTCTTTCTCCAGGTCCATGACCTTGTCTCTGTAATGGGAATAATATTGCCACCCATTCTGTGCAATGGGGTATGTGAAGCACTTAGCACTTAGCTATCTAATCCTAGGGGAATTTTCCGTAACTGTCAGGACTGTTGACGTCAAGCATTATCATTGTGACATCAAGAAAATAGTCACAATGGTGAAAATGTAGGATATGGTACAGGATCGTAATGCTCCTGTATGCATCTCCTCTGTCTTTCCACATCCCAGGAACAGACTGGCTTGGTGCTTTCTTTCTGTTGGCGCTTGAGTTTAGGAAAAGAATAATTCTTAGTCTGCTTTCCAGTTTCTAAGTCAGAAATAGTCTCATGGAAGGTACTCATTAAATAGTGACTTCACAAACAATTATGGATGGATGGCACGACCTATGCAGATCCTTAGGCAGAGTTAAACATCAGCTCTTTCAAGTTGGGGTGATGGTGTAAGACATAAAGGCTCACAGCAAAAGACAATGCCTTGAGTGACATCACCCAGTTAAAGCATATGAACATAGAAAAGGTATATTTTTCCATCTGTTATAGAAAGAGGTACAGTCCTTCAGGAATCTCTCAGGACAACAAGGCTCTGGGGGGATCTGATCGTCTTAGTCCTGCATTATGTTCTTGCATAGCTTCACTCCCGAATGTACCCACTGATGTCTTCACCTTAGGTCTTAGGGTGCAGATTCAGGTCCTTGAGAAAAGTCATGTGATGGATTCTTGTTTTTGATACTTGTAGCAACCAGCCTTTGTACGCTTCTTCACCTAACTGGAGACAAATGTTTAATGTATGTCTTTATCAGCTCTTTCTGTAATATGATATGTAAGTTTTATTTTCCGCAGTCTGGCTGTATAAATTCATGCATTTTAATCATTATATATGAAACAAGTATACTAGGCATTTATAGATTGGAGACATTGCCTAGTAGAGCAAACATTGAATGGTACCTGTATGGAGTAGTTTTATCATGGCAAGCAACCAAAGTATGTTTTTCCACAAGAAATAAAGAATTTTTAGGCAAAAAAAATGCTTAACTCAAAAGTTCCGATATATAACTTCTAACTGAATTATTCTGGGGATACTTCCTAGACCATCTCTTTAATATGAATTGGAGAAAGAAGGCAATCTCAAACTTTAGATTAGAAAACCATTGTTATTCTCCATGTCAGGTCAAGATATTGATGAAATGCTGGTGAGGCTACAGTCTTAAACACTGTCAGATTGTATCAACCAGGTCTACGTTACCAGCATACACTGCATCTGCCATTCTACCTCCTCTGGTAACTTTGGAGTAGCTAAGACATTAAAAGTTTTGTTCCAAAGGATTTCCAGAGTTGCTTCTGAGTAATGGCCTCTGGTGCACATAATCCGCAAGTGTCAACAGATTGAGAAAGCTTAGCTTTCAAACTTGCGTACCTTTGATTCCCAGTCTTAAATTGTACTAAAAGTATTTTTTAAACTAAAAAATAATTTAAAAACCACATTAAAGCATGAAGCAGACAAAGTTTTTAAGTTTTAATTTTCTGAATTCAATTTTTTTGTCCAAAATGTGACTTCCTAACACATTTAAGTCTTGGAAAAGGGACAGAAATATCTCTGGATGAAGTGTGTCCTTGAATAACAAACAACAAAAAGTTAATTCTAATTACTGTGTTCAAAAGTGTTTTAGTGGCGTGCTGCCGAAGATGGTGAATTATCAGAAAACTCCATCTTCAAATGAGGCTCCTCCTAAGAGGACTGAGGAAGAGTTCATAGGACTCTGTAGGTAGACCCAATGTGCTGTCATATTGCTTATAAAAGACCTGCAATAAAGTCACCCTAAGCCTTTATCATCTTTTCAGAAATTATTATCCAGTCGTTTGCTATCACTAAAGGGGACTGTAGAAAGAGTAGAATAAAAGAAACAGAATGTCTATCCATTTGGTGTCCACAGTAGACTTGAAATCAGCTCATGCATGTTCCATTTCCACCGCTGGTTGCCAGGAGTCCTCTTTCCTGGTCTGCTACTGCCTCGGTCTTACTAGAGAAGTTCTCGGTCAGAGATCACCTACCTCTCACACTGCCCAACTGACTCATGAGACTGGAAGAAGCTTCAGGCATAGATCCTGGTGAGAATAAGACAGTTGGTGCTAAAAATTTCCTTGGTAACTATGCTCTGTCAAAGAGTGGCTAATCAGACAGACAGACAGACAGACAGACAAGAAGGACATGTATAATTAGGAAAGAGAGATACTCTTGTTTTCATTTGCCATGTGCAAAGCACTAAGAGGTCTTGGTTACTATCGGCAGCCAGCCCATGGTCGTGATTAAATCAGTGTTGTGTCTATACTCATATTATTGGCAGAAAAAAGATGAACTACAAAGCCACTAATATAAGCTACTGTGTCCGTCCAAAGCTAAAACTGCTCATCTCTTGACTTCTATTAACTGAAATAACAAATCTCTTTGTTACTTCAGCCAATTGAGTACCAGCATTTATGATAAAAAAGAAAAACTGCTGTATTAAGTGTTCATATTGATTTTAAGATGTATTTCAATTTGAAAACATTAAAATATATATGGGGAGGTGAGCAGAAGTACTTATTAGAATTTGGGAAATAATCTGTAATAAAAATGTGTTAGAATTGGCTTGGTTTATGATTTTGAAATTAGATTGTTCACTGAGGATTTATGACCTGTAATTAGAAGTCACCCCTCTTCATTGGCTACAGCTCCTAAGAAAGCAGCCTGAAAAGTATTAGATCCCACTGATTATAATTGGGTGGATAATTGAAAGAATGGAAGGTTATCTTTTTCTGGATATCCGTTTGCATTTGTAGACACATGGACACGATAAAATTACACTCTGTACAAAAAGGCATAGCGTTAAGAAAATCTGAAATGAAATTTTTCTTGGACACTATAAAGGTTTTTCTTACACTTAAGGGTTATTTACCTAAACCTAGAGTTAATAATATCTCAACAAATTGTAGAAATCTCTGTCACTACAATTGTCTGTCCTGGGTCCTCTACTCTGTGTACATTTTCTTTTGCTCAATTCAAGTTCTGAGTTTCAGACCCAAATTCTTCAGAAGCTACTAACCCTTAGTCTACCTAGACTCTGGCACCTTTGAAACAACTTTAAAAGATACATAATATGATTACATCACTGTTTAGATTTCCCCAAAAGATGAAATGCTACACACAGTTCCTGCCATCAACCATTTCTATTCTCCATCATAATAAATGATTAAGTACAAAAAGTATTTATGTCTGTCGATAAATAAAAATCAATACAGTCAAAAACAAAATACCATATTAGCCAATAAATAGCACTTAGTTGTTGCCTAAGCAGTGTGTAGGAGATTAGGGAAGATTAAATACCTACTTGCTTATGACACTGCCCAAATCATGAAATGGAGAAGTCAGTTCAGGAGCTATCAACATGGATAGGGTAGGCAGGCTCTGTGTAAGGTGAGGCTGTTGACTGGCCATTTTTTAAGTTTAACTTATTTTTATTTTATGTGTCTTTTGCCTGGATGTAAGTGTGTGCACCATGTGTGTGCATGGTAGCCACAGAGATCAGAAAAAGGTATTAGGTCTCCTGCAAGTGGAACTGTAGATGATTGTGAGCCACCACGTGGATTCTGGAAACCAAAACTAGGTCAACAGCCAGAGCATCATGTGCTCTTAACCTCTGGGCCATCACTCAAGCTCCTAAACAATTCTTCCTATTCCTAGCCATCCACCACTCCTTAGATACAGAAATATAGAACTTGATATTATGTACATTGTAATACATCAAGGCTGTTTCCCTACAATTTCAATTCATCAAACAATTTCTTATTTTGAAATAAAAAATACTGCCTCAAAAAAAAAAAGAAGGTTATGAGTATTGGCACTTAAATCTTGTTTTTATTATCTTGAAAGTGAGGAGAGATGGTTTCTATCTTGCTTACATGATTAACGTTACGCAAAATGTTAGCATGTTTTCTCTTGGTGTGTTATTTATACATGGTCAATGTACACACTGACAATTCAGAGAACAAAAACCTCCAATCATTCAGTTGGTCATATGTAAATTCTTCTACATATTAAAATATTGGTAGGATATAAGTGTTAAGGATACACTGTGGCTGTAAAGAGGTAACTCAGAGTAACGATACACAGTGTGCTGTTAGAACTGGATTTTGCTTTCCATAGCTTTGAAAGACACTGAAAATTTTATATGTTTTTAAGTATATAAAATCACTTTTAATGAAGTTTTTGGAAAGCCACCACTAATAGGTATTTACTATATGTTTTAAATAAGTTAAACTGATTAGTACAATTCTACCTGCAGGTTTTATAACAATAGAAATATAGAATATTTTAAGGTAATTCTACCATATAAATAGTTAAAATCAGTAGATTATGCTACAATTCAATAACCTTGTAATATGTGAATTTAATAAATGTATAATAATGCCTATAGCAGGGTATATGTAGTCCATTTATATTTAATAAAGGAGAAAGAAATGGGACTGCCCATAGTTAAGCATGTAAGCAATAATTTGAACATCTCTTAAGTCCTCCACTTAAGAGGACTGAAACAGGCTCTCTGATTGTCTATAGGATGGACTGGAACCGCTATGTTAGCTCAGGCTGGCCTTGAACTTACGATCTGCCTTTTTTAACCTTGCAGATGCTGTGATTAAGGCATGCCCACCACAACGGCTGTCATCTCCTCTTGTGAATTAAGAACTCATAGTCAGCTCAGCATGGTAAGTACGTGGATCTGAAGCTGTGAACTTCCCAGGCTACCTTTTGCCCATGATAGGCCATGAGAAACAGTCCTGTTCACAGAGTTTCCAGGGAAAATATAGCTATCATTCAAAATGTTCTGGAAGGTACGAACGCTTCCTCCTCTGTCTCTATACTTCGTGGGAGTTACCGTTGTGTTCTTACCTGCAACTAAATCCCATCTCTAATCCTAGAAAGAGCTCTGCCATCTGCCAAGCTACTGTTTTTGCGATGAAGCACAGTATCTCTTCAAGTAATAGAAAAGAAAACCCAGCACTTATAAGCAAACTAGTATAATGAACTTTTTACCCCTTTAAGTAACACCAGAAAGCTGGCAGTAGTCATTTCTTAATGGCCTGGAATTTCCATAGAATTCAAAATGAGGCTTTGTTTTCTTTCTTGTGAATGCAGGTGGGACCATAAACTCCTTCTAGCATGACGCAGGGAACACTCCATGGCCAACATGAGACCATCACTTGAAAAATAAAATAAAGACCACTAATGAAACAAAGTAACAACTTAGAGGGAAAATCTGTTTTGGTTCCAATTACTAACTGGCCTTTGAGGAATTTAAAAATATTTTACCTGGCCTGTGGTTACCTATGGAATAAAATGGGAGAAAGGTTTTTTTTTTTAATGAAACTTAATTGAACAATCTTAATAGAAAGTTTTTGGAAATGGGGACCATATTTCAAATGGATCAGACCAGCTGCTGAGAGGAACTCACTACAGACAAGCAAACTCTTGGAGGTAGCACCTCTTTGTTGGGTGTTGTACAAAGAGGTAGAGACAGGCTCGATTTGCAAATCATGACTACCACAAAGCCAGCCACTCTCTCTGAATACTCCAGTATAAATCCTTGCACCTTGAAGCTTCTGTGACTCAATTCTGTACTTCTGCCTGTTTAACATACCAGGTGTTGTCCTCAAAGCTACAGCAAGTAGGAGGAATTGGTTCATTTTCGGTTATCTGGTGATTCTTTATAATGACTGTGCCTCTGGGGAAGGAAAGTTTCAAAAAAAAAAAAAAAAAGCCAACTAAACAGACTCCACCACATAGGGCGATATCCTTTAAAAGTATGTAAACATCTCTTATGATCTTTAAAATGGACAACTCACCCTGGAGTAAATCTGGGAGTTGAATTCTGAAAAGACTGTGCATTTCAAATTATACCAATGGCCACTTTCAATATCTTATTTTTTTTTCCAAAAAGATTTCAGCCAAGACTATACTCAGATTTTCCATTTTCTGCAGTGTGCTCATTTTGAAAATGTATTTTCATTTATAGCATTATATATTAAATCTATAAATGATCTGAGGAGTATGCGTTTGATACATCTGTAGGTTGTTTTTTTTTTTTCCTCCTTACATTCACAGTATCTTCCAGGAGGGAGAATGGCAACGAAGCTAGCTCACGCTCTCCACAACTCACGGGCTAACAGATCTGCTCGTCAGTTTTCCATACCCATAAGAAAAATAAAATTAAAGAACAAAGGTAATCTATCTTTGGCAGCTTGAGATTCAAATTCCTCACAAACTTTTGACAATCAAAGACTTTCCAGGCAGAATAGAACTCTTAATTTTTGAGATACTACAGAGGAAAACTAATGTGAAGAAACTTTTTTTTTTAAGTATATTTTCTGGACAGCAGGAAAGCAGTCGTTATTTCTGGAGCTTTCATTGCATAAAAATATCACGCAGCCAAATTCTGCCCTCCGATGATTTTCCTTTTGGTTGCCTGAGTCCTTATGTTTCTAGAAGTTCAATTTGTTCCGTTGTATTTCAAGGTCTAATCGTACAGCTATTTCATAGGCAGAATCTCCATGAAATTAAATTTGTGTGTGTGTGTGTGTGTGTGTGTGTGTGTGTGTGTGTGTGTGTGTGTATGAAACATTTATCAGAATACTTCCTAAAGTAAAATGTGGTCAAAGACTGTGGAGAATTAGGGTTAGTGGAAAATAAGTTGCAGATCCCCAAAACATGTCTGCATGTTGCTAGACAGTTCTCATGTGGATTCTTCCAATTAGAACATGCCAGGACTTCTGACAGTGCAGACCAGAATATCCAGAGAATTTTTATTTATTTCTGTCTGAAAAAAAATTTATGGTGCCCTTCATGGCTTCTTTCTTTTTTTTCTTTTTTTGAAAAAAAAAAACCAGGATTTAAATAAATAAAACACAAATTCCTACATGGAGATCTATAAAATGCGGCAAAATAAAAAGGGAAATCAGACAGCCAGGGACTGTGCTAAAAACTGTTATTCTGAAAGTCTGGTTGCCAGTTTAATACCATATGGCCATTAGTTGTGCGGGATAGTGTAAAATATTATGCACTTTTCTGTATAATTAATGAATCTTAAATTCAAGAATTTCAAAGAGAAAGAAAATGACTGTACCAGAGGTCAGACATTCAGAAACATTTCTGCAATGCCACAAATCTTGCAAAGTTTCTGGACACTTGTCTTATTTCCTGTAAAGCTCAATCCATCTTTGAATCAAAAGTACCTGTTTCCTTTTTCAGATAATAAGTAAAAAAAAGAGAAAAAACTCCCCTACATCTGCACAAAATATGTCTATCCTCATTAGATCCATTTTCTCAATTAAATTCAAGTTTCTCTGTCCAAAAGGCATAAATCTGAGTATTGATTTAACTATAAAATCATGAAAGTCCCGGTAGTCTTCTAAAACCATTTTACTTGGATGAGCATATAAGCTTTTAAAATATCAAGTTATTCCAGTATTTAATACACATAACTGCTTCCAGAGGGCTAAAGGCAGTAAGACACAGCTGCCCATTCCATTGGAAGAATTACAACTAGATTGCTAGCTGGTATCTTAGTACTTTCTCTCTTCCTTCCCAAGTACTTGCTCCTATTTTATTCAGCACGAGTTTGATACCTTCCGAACATGAACTGTATCACCAGCAGCCAAAATCAATAACCTATCTAATCAAGGCCCTATAAACTAACAACAGACCCTTGGTGCTCTGTTCTTATAAAATGCAGTTCATTTTAAATCCTTCCTTCCAAAATGGTCTAACTCTAAATTTATTATCCTCTCCTGACAAGGTTAGAGCATTGTCTACCGAAAGTTCTAGAAGACTGTTTGTAGGAGCAAATCAATTACCTTTCGCAAAGGAAAGACCTCTCTGGGATCGCCTTGAAATCTTTTTTTTTATTTAGCTTCAATTTTCTTTTGAAAGCAAGGAGTCTCCGCCACGAAGCTTTCGAGCAGCCACCAGCTACTTCCCTTCAAATAAAAATCATGAGTAAATATTTCATAGACATGTCTCTAGTGTGAATTACACAATATGAAAAAGAGATGTTAAAGAAATATTTCTCCTAAATCATACCAAATGAGAAATACAAACATTTTCCTAAGATCCGCGATGTTTTGAAGTGGAAGCCATAAATTCTCCTTGCATAAAACATCATATGCTTTTTTTTTCCTTGATAGCCAGAAAGCTGTGGTTGAATAGCCCTCACTCAATGACTTCATAGTGGATTTGATACTGAGGTTTATTTTAAGCTTTTTCAAATGATATTTTTTATCTTCAAACTGAGAAGGATTTTTATGCCTTGGAAGATTATTCATAGGTAGCAATGTGTAAGCAAAAGCAAACTTTATTCAGAATTGCTCCTTTTTTCCTTCTCTACCAGAGCTGTGACATTAAACGCAGGCATGTAAAACCACTTTCCTTGAGGGGTGGGGGGAGTTACTTTTGTACTTCATTTGTGGTATGGATCTTTCTGCCCAAACAAATATGGATCTCTTTCAAGAAAGTAGAACCTTATTTCTATCATGTTTCTGTGATGAGCATACGCAGGAACAAACACACAGCTGTGGATCTGTATGGAAATGAGCAAACCCAGAAAAAAAAACAGCTGGAGAAAGCGAGTCAAACACCCACAAACAAGTTGGTGTGAACTGCATCATTTCTCCAGTAAACCACAACCCAAAGCTCCCTCAAGAGAAGTATGAAAAAAAAAAATTAAGTTTACTACAAACGTACCAAACAGGATGTGTGCTAAGAAATTGGTAGGCAAGCGGAAACGAACCCATCTATTTAGAACCCTCATAGAAGCCTAATGTTACAAAAGGAGGGCCATAAATAAGTATTGATAGGCAAACATTAGTGCTGAGCTTGGCTTCAGGTGCTGAGGCTAACAGCATTCTTATCTACATTCATTGATCTCGGAGGCTTGGTTTCTCTCAGGATCTACGGATGGTCCCATATTTCAGAGAGCTAATCTCTTGTGCAGCCTTCTTTACTGGCTCCACATCTACTGGAAGCAGCAGTGTCAAAGCTGCCTTTCATTGAAAACTTGTCATGAACCCAGCTAGATGCATTTGCTTCTTCCTGTAGGTATACACTCTGTGGGCTGGTTCTCTCTAGATCGTGCCTTCTAGCCAGATCTCCGTAGGTTATGCGTTGTTTTGCCAAATGAAGTGAAAGGAAAGTCTTACTTGTTACCTCTGCTTTTCTTAGCTCCCTTAGGACCAACCATATACTCATTTAGGACAGTAGCTGTTAGGAGAGACTCTGGCTGATTTAAGTTAACTTATTTGCATCGTAACTGAGCCTGTGTCTTTAAATGGGCCAAATGCTCCAATTTGAGCTCTACCCAAGATCATCAAAGAGGCCTCAGCGCAGAATATGTGCGTCTTTCCTGGAATTTGTCTTGAACCACAGAAACACTTTATTTTTTCCTTAAAATTTCTTTTGTGATGGAGGGGGTATTGCCATAATGGTAGGTATTCAAGAGTCAAAACTATTGTCATTTTCATATCTAGATGGAGTTCAAAGTCAATACTTTAGCAACTACTATTATAAACTACTGGTGTGAACCTTCAAATCTGTGATGAGGATGGCCTCTGTACCACCGAGGGTGACCACAGGCTTCTCCCAGGGTGCAGCATATCTCTCAGGCTATCAACTCAGCCCATAGCCACGAAAGATTTAACAGCTGTCATGCCAAAATTCACTCAGAGTTGGTGATCACTGGAGTCTATGACGTCTGTTTGTTCTCCTAACACTCATTGTGTTGACAAGAAAGCTGATGCATTCAGTTGGCCAAAGTCAAGAGATACAGATCTCCCCACAGATGAAAATAGGAATTCCTACACGAAAGTGTAAGGAGCCCTCAGTTTGCATATATGGTCTCTCTCCATCTCTCTGGCATCTTCCTAAACCAGAGTACTGCATGCTGGGGTTCACTATGCCCCCAGCTGTGAGAACCCCAAATCTGCTGGTTTGAGGGAAACACTGCATCTCAGCATGTTTGTAATTTTATTATATTATTATTTACTTATATTTTACCAGAAAGATGCCTAGTATGAAACTTTATCATTCTGCTCAATATGTAAATCACAGACTTTATATACTCTACTATTTGTACACTATTATATAGCAAATAATAAATCCTTTGTTTATCAATCTAATTCCTTAACACTATTTTGCTAAGTATAGTTTATAAATATATAAAACAGCACTCACAATAGAGAGCCATTAGCTATAGATGACCACCAAACGTATAAAATATGGCTAGTTCAACTTCAGAAATGCTGTAAGAATAAAATATGTACCAGATTTCAAAGACTAATCATAAAAAAAGGTTTATACTGATCACATGTAGACATATTTTAGATATATAAAATAAATTAAGTATAATAGTAAACTAATTTTACTCCTTACTTTTTAATACTACATGTATAATTTATTACAGACTGATGTTATATTGAACAGCCCTGGTGTAGAAGATAAAATCAGATCAAAAGTCAACCACAAAGGGTCACGTCTTGAACTCTGTACCAGATCTTCCCTCTATACCTCCTTCCAGTAGTCTTTCTGCTGAAGTGTAAGGGTGGGAACCTACTGAGATGATTCACGTATGAACTTGGGATTGGTGATTGCGAATTTACTGAATGTTTGTTCTAATTGTGTGTGATGGCTACTCCTGACTATCAACTTGATGGGAACTAGGTTCAACTGGGAGATTTGTCACTGAGTGAGTCTAACATTGCCATAAAGGATTACTTCAAGGGGATTTCCCCATTCAGTAATGACAGTCTCTCAGCAGGTGGTCCAGATATGAAGTGGTCCAGGAGATGGCAATGCTTCTTCTGTCTCCCTTTACATGTTCCTGGTAACTGAGGTTATGGTGCTTCTGTAATTGCTCCCACCCTCCTTTGTCATCACACTCCAGTCTCTTCAGCCTTCTGATGTGATCGAAGAAACCAGCTAGTAATCTTTGAAGCTTCCAGCACCAGATTGGACTGCTGAGTTTAGCTAGCTTTCTGGACTAAGGCACTAGCAGGTTCTCAGGCTCTTGAGCAGGCAGAAGGCCATGGATAGACTACCCAGGCCCTGTGATGAGAAGGTGAGCCATTCTACTAATGTTCCGAGGTACCATGCAATCGGTTGTGTTCCTTGAGAGAAATCTGCTTGATACGGTATGCGTGCGATCCCAATTCTAAAAGGAGACAACTGGACCCACATCTGACTTAGCATAGAGGAGGCATTACTGTTTAAAGCAGGTTAGACACCCTGAGAACAGGGCGCACAGCATTTGGGAAGCTTGTCTTCAACATTGGCTCTGGGGAAAGTGCTGAACGAAGTGAGTACAGACATGGAGGCATCATCTGCTTCCTTCATGGCAGAGGAACTTCCGACTCTAATGGATCATCCTGACTTTCTAGGGGACAGCTTCCTTCATGCCGTCCTACAGTCCCTCCCAGCTGCTATAACAATGTAATAAACCGGGTGGCTAATGTACAGGAGAAACTTAGTTCTTTATATTTCTGTAGGCTCTACAGTGAAAGGGAATTTTGAAAGAAAGCCAGAAGCAATGAGACTAACAATACCCTCGTGTCTGCAGCCCTTGCTTCTTCTGTGCACTCTTCCAAGAATGCACTTAACCCTTTGTGGTAAAAATCTACTATTATACAGTTTTATAGATCTGAAGGTAGACCCAAAGTGACATTAAAAAACACATTTGATTCAGAACGAGATAGTAAGAGAACTTGGCTCCTTTTACTGGGCACCAAAATTGTGCTATGCGCTCAGGCTTAATTCACAAACCCAGTCCATACCTAAATAGAGCATGGGGGCAAACAGGTAAATGTCAGCCTGGTGCATGGTTCTCAATATTCCCAATGCTGCACCTCTTCAATAATATACTTACTCGTGTTGCGGTGACCCCCTAGCCATAAAATTAGTTTTGTTGCTATTTCATAGCTGTTATATTCAGGATATCTGATATGTAATTCCTCCAAATGGGTCACGACCCACAGGTTAAAAACCACTGGCTGAGTGAGTCTTGCTTTGCTTCAGAAATGCAGGCGATGGCTCACCTCTTGCCAACTTAACTGCCATCTACTTCTGAATGAACTCGTGCTCGCCAGCAGTGTGCTAGGAGTCTTCTGCATAGCAGTTCACCTGGAGATATGTGTTGCTACCTTTATTATGGAGCCGGACGTAAGCAGCTGACAATTAGGCAATTGTCTGAAAATGAGAGGCGGTCACATGGAGAGCTAACATGTGAGCTTTCGTTTGTGTCAGACTCTCAGATTCGTGCTGTTTACTGTCCCCCACATGACAGTGTGTGCATTAGTAATCATTAAACAGACGCTTTGAGACCCTTTAGAATCAGTTAGCGCACTTCAGAACCAAGGCATCAGTGTCTCCATTGATCAATTTCTTTTAGAAAATGACTCTGGCAGTTTCCCTCAGAAATCTTCCCTAAAAATTAGAGCCTACAAATTGATGGGGTTCACAGTTAATTACTGCGGGTACTTTCAAGGCTTGGCGCTGAACCATGAGATCTATTCATAAGTAAACCTTCTGCTCTGTTACTTAGAAGCTATGGACCAGGAAAGTCTTGAGGCAATGTTCATGATTTTCTCCAGGTCAATTCCAAGCTCAACTGATGACATATTGTAAACATTATTTTTTGCTGTCACTATTCTTGCCTCCACCCTGATGCCCTCCTGATTGCACATGCATGCCACCGCTGACCAATCCTCCTCACACATATGTTCCCTGACCCATCTTTCTCCTTTTGCTCTAGGTCTCTGAATTGTCTTCTCAGAATATCCGAGATTAAATTCAAAATGTAATCTTATATTAAAAATATTGTCAAACAGGATATAGTTAGTAAGACATTACAGCACTAAGGAAGGGAAAAAGAAGGTAAATACCAGAGTGTATCTCTGTGCAGACAGAATGGAGCACATGATAATCTAAGCTATACTATCACAATTCAGATCTGTCTTGCGAGCATTAGAGCAATCACTAGGATAAGGAGAAAAACATAAAAACTAAAAGAAAAATAACTTGGATTTTATAGTAAAAACATATCACACGCAAAAACAGCGAGCAGTGAAGAGACAAAAAAAAGTGGAAATGACAGGAAACACGCAAGGAGCAAAGGACAATGCAGAAGAAAATCCCACTGTCAACAGCTCTATTAAACAAGAGCAAGAAGTCTAGTTAGAACCATCAAACTGGTGAGAGGTTGCAGCAATTAAGAACTGGCTGCTCTCTCAGAGGACCCAGGTTTGATTCCCAGCATCCACATGGTGGCTTGCAAAGGTCTGGAACATCTGTTCCTGGGAATCTGATGCCCTCTTCTGACATCCACAGACACAAAACATATAGATATATGTTATCAACAGACATGCATACATGCATGCAGACAAAACATCTATACACAGATAACGAAATAAGCAATTCTAAAAGATAAGCTGGATTATAAAACCAGATATAATTAAATGCTATCTGTGTGGGAATGTTTTAGATTCAGAGGTGTGAATAAGTAAGCAAGAAATATTAAAGTAAATACAACCATGTAAAATATAATTTATTAAGAATTAGACAAGCTATACAAATATTAGGGAACATACAATAAAATATTTTAAACATTAAAAATATTCTGAGAGACAAAATTCCATAATGACAAAGTAGCTGGTCTAGTACTCAAGGGTCAAGCCACACTCCCAACCAGTGTTGTCAAGGAGGCATGTCTGAAATGTCACCCAACTATGGCGCAGTATGTGTTCGTTACAAATGTACCAAGGCCGTCTTCAGATTCATCGGGACACAGCTTCAGAAACTTAAAAGAAGTGAGCTTATACAAACCATGTATTCTGATCAAAATTGATCTGAATTAAACTGGAAAAAAACTACAGAATAAAATTGTGCAGTCCAGAAATATGAATAAACCAAACAATAGATATGTAAATAGCCCATATTTGAAAAAAAATTATCTCAGAAACACAAAGTGAAATGATGCTACAACATACTAGCGTGGGGGTTTTCATATAAAGCTATGCCGGGTTGGGGGGAATCTCTTAAATTAAAAGGTGAGACGTCTAAAGCAATTATTTGATTTTTTTTTATATTAGGAAGAAGAAAAAAGCTCAAGACAAATAGGAGAGCTGAGAGTGGGGAGCTGCCTGAAGGGAGCAATGGCTTCCATGAACAAGCCACGGAGGATGTCCGCTTTGATGGTGTAAGAATGAAGCATGTCCTCCGAACTAGGATGGTGTTGGGGGCTGAACCGGTGTGGGCAGGAAAGGAAAATAGACAGGAATTACCTGCAGAGAAGGAGAGCTGCTGTTATCTTCTACTGACAGGATGAGGCAGCATATGGCAATTCTTAAGGACAACGACAAACCAGAATAAACAGACTGGGAAGTCACAGGGTAGAAGATTTATACCCAAAACTAACTGCATTTCTCAACACAAACACACCAAATATCCAGCAATGAGATTAAAACTGCCTGATGTCATAATAACATCAAAAACATAAAGTGTTTCGGAGTACGTTTAACCCACTCTAGATATGTTCACTTACATGTAGTCATCCTACTGAGGAAAAAAGGTACAAGCACATCTAAAGATGTACCCTGCCCATGGATTGTAATGTTGTAATGTTGAGCTGGTGGTTATCTGCAGATTTATCTGTGAATTCAGTGCAGTCATTTTTAACTTTCCACCAGGAAGTTTTTGGTTAGTTGGTGAATCAAATGAGATATGAATGTCTTGTTTGTTTTGTTTCCTTTATAAACCAAAACATCCAGTCATGTATCTATATGAAAGAAACTAATTAAGGGAGAACATTTTTTATTTATTTGTTTAACTTACATTATAATACCAGTGCCCCCCAATTCCCATTACCCCTCATACAGATTCTCCCCATTCTTCCCTCTTCCTTCTCTCACACACAACACACTCTCCTTGCCCACGTCCTTGGCACATCAAATCACTGTAGTACCAGTAGCACTGCCACAAAGCTAGACAAGGTGGCCAAGTTAGGTGAACAGGAACTGTGGGCAGGCAGCAGATTCAGGAACAGCCCTCACTCCAGTTGTTTGGGGACCCACATGAGGACCAAGCTGTACATCTGTTTCATAGGTTCGGGGGTGTAGGTTCAGTCTATGCTCACTCTTTGGTTGGTGGTTCAGTCTCTGGTGGCCCCAAGGGGCCCTGTCCCTCCTCCTTCCCTCAATTCTTCCATCAGACTCCTGGCGCTCTATCTAATGTTTAGCTGTGGGTCTCTGCATCTCTTTCCATTGGCTGCTGGATAGAGCCTCTCAGAGGACAGTTAGGCTAAGCTCCTATCTGCAAGTATAACAGAGTATCATTAGTAATGTCAGAGAATGGTTCTTGTCCATGGTCTGGGAATCAACTTGGGGCAGTCATTGGCTGGCCATTCCCTCAGTCTCTGTTTATCTTTGTTCCTGCACATCTTGTAGGCAGGACACATCTAAAATTGAAGCTTTTGTGGGTGGGTTGTTGTCCTTATCCCCTCACACAGGGTCATTCCTGGCTACAGAAAATGGTCTCTTCAGGATCCATATCCTCCACTGCTAGGAATCTCAGCTAGAGTTGGTTCCATAGGCCCCCAGGGACCTCTCTCCATCCAGGTCTCTGGCACATCCTGGTGCTTGGACTCACTCACTGAAGATTTCCATTTTCTCTACCCTGTTCTCCTTATATCTGATCCCCATTTCTCCCCTCCTCATCACCTTCCCAACATGTTCCCTTCCCACATCAACCTCCAATATCTATTTTGTTTTCTCTTCTGTGGAAGATTCAAGCGTTCTCTCTTGGGCCATCCTTGTTATTTGGTTTCTTTGGGTCTGTGGATTCTAGCATGGTTAACCTGTACTTTATGACTAATATCCACTTATGAGTGAGTATATATCATGCTTGTCCTTTTGGATCTGGGTTACCTCACTCAGGATGATTATTTTCTACTTCCATCCATTTGCCTGCAAAATTCATGGTATCTTTGTTTTTAATAGCTCAGTAGTATTCCATTTTGTAAATGAACTACATTTTTTAAATCCATTCTTCAGTTTAGATTTCTATTTTCTGGTTATTATGAATAAGGCTGCTATGAACATACTTGTCCGTGTGGTATAGTGGAGCATATTTTGGGTATATACCCAGGAATGGTATAGCTGAGTCTCAAGGTAGAGCTATTCACAATTTTCTGAGAAACTGCACATTGATGTCCAAAGTGGTTGTACAAGTTTATATTCCCACCAGCAATGAATGAATGTTCCCTTGCTCCCCATCCTTGCCAGCATATGCTGTCCCTTGAGGTTTTGGTCGCCATTCTGATGGATGTAAGGCAGAATCTTAGGCTCATTTTGATTTGCATTTCCCTGATGACCAGGGATGTTGTGCATTTCTTTAAGTGCTTCTTGGCCATTTGTGATTCCTCTGATGGGTATTCTCTGTTTAGCTCTGCAACCCATTTTTTAATTTGGTTGTTTGGTTTGTTGGTGTCTGACTTCTTGAGTTCTTTATATACTTTAGATACTAACCCTCTGTCAGATGTAGGGTTGGTGAAGATCCTTCCACAATCTACAAGCTGCCATTTTGTTCTATTGATGATACCCTTTGACTTACAAAAGCTTTTCAGTTTCAAGATGTTCCATTTATTAGTGGTTGATCTTAGTGACTGAGCCACTGGTGTTCTATTCAGGAAGCTGTCTCCTATACTAATAAGGTCAAAGCTATACTCCACTTTTTGTTCTATTGATTTAGTGTAGCTTGTTTTATGTTGATGTATTTGATCCATTTGAACTTGAGTTTTGTGCAGGGGGATAAATATACTTGCATTCTTCTAAGCATGCAGGTAGCCAGCTAGACTAGCACAATCTGTTGAAGATGCTCTAAGGAATACAATTTTATTTTTCCTCATGATTTCAGAGGCTTCACTCTAGTCATTTTATATAAGATTTAATATATATCATTTTTTTTAAAAAAATAGGGTTTTTTTTAAAGTTTTAAAAATACAAAATCTGATTTTATCTCACCTTGAACACAAACACTGTAGGGCATACAAGAATGGCCGTGGAATCAGTATGGCTCTGATAGGATGTCACTTACCCAGTTCTGTGACTTAAACAAATGATCTTTACCTCTCTGAACTTTCTTATCTCCATCCGTGATACTTGGTTAATAAATCATCTCTTTGTAAAACTGTCATTAGAGTTAAAGAAAAGAGACTATGAGCAGCAAGATGGCTCCGAGGGTGTGAGCGTTTGCCACCAAATCTGATGACCTGAGTTTAATCTCTGGGACTTATATGGTAGAAGGAGAAAAGCAACTGCCCTAAATTGTCCTCTAACACTGCCCTATTGCCATTGCCATGCCATATGCTCATTCCTCTCTCTCTCTCTCTCTCTCTCTCTCTCTCTCTCTCTCTCTCTCTCTCTCTCCCTCCCTCCCTCCCTCCCTCCCTCCCTCCCTAAACCTCCACACACATGGTCACACAGCAGACTCATAAATGTAAGTAAAGAGAGCATGCCAAGTTGACAGCCCCACTCCAATGCCAAGCCTAGAATATGGGTATGGTTATTTCCAGGCTTATCTATAACAATTTATGCTCTATCAATTTTGCTTCAATTACTATTTATAGCTAGTCTTTATTCCATATAAGGTAATTTTCTTTACCTAAAGGTGTCCATCTCTCTGTTCCAACTAAGGTGTGTGTTCCTCAGTGTGTATTTTGATTCACACCGTATAACATTCCCCACCGCATGAGAGGCCAGGAAGACACCAATTCACAGGACACTGCTCTAATCAGCAAAGACGGAGCTGTTAAGTCTTTCTTGCATGTCAGTCCATGGGTCAGACTGGTCAGTGATTTCACAATTAATCAATGTCTCCTCATCTACAATAAGCCCTCAAGGTTTTGTCTTTTCCACAGGTAATGTTCCATGGTTATGAGGGGAAAAAAAATTAATGAAAATGTTTCAGAAAACGGAAAGGTCCCAAACACACTTAAAATATTTGTAAAGTGCTTGTTAGATATTTGTCCACTAGCCAATGAAACACACATTTACTACTTTATCTGCTAAAAGGTATAGATGGATGAGTCAGGGTAAAGAAGTTCTGGAAACACAGCTCACCTAAGAGTCTCAGGGAAGCTTCTCACCAACTGAAGATGGAAGTCTGACCAGAACTAACAACATTTGCAATCAAGTCTGTGTAGGTAACGATAATTCTTTTATAAAGAGATGTTTTCTGTTACAGTCACAATGACTGAGATTGAAGGCCTGAAAGTTTATGGCTTGGGGAAGGACATAATTGTTTTTTTTTTCCAGATATCTTGAGAATCTCTAGTAAGATTTGATTTTGTTACCTTAAAGCTCTCCTGTCTTTGTGTTTCTATAGACTTCTTTCTCTTCACCAGTTACAGTCTGCCAGATACCCCGAGGTTCCTTAGCAGCCCTTCAAAGATAGTAACTCCAAATCCTGTATCCTATATGAGACTATCATAAAATACAATAGATTGTGAGTCTCCCATGAGATATCCACAGTCTGAGCTTCCTTCTGACTTCCTCTTTTGATCCTAATCCTTGTGTGTAAGCCCACATTACAATATTCTTACTCTGTTCCATGAACTAGCTAGTCTTAATATTCTTTTCTGTTGCAAATCATGCCAATTTGGCCCGAGTCAAGGTCCCTGAAAATCTAAGAGAACTCTTCAGTCCGCTTGTGTCTGAACCCCAAAACACTGAAAGGAAGGCTCAATAAAATAAGTGTGTCAACTCTGGAAGTGGTAAAATAACCCTGTACACTTGTTCTTGAATTCTCAACTTGCCATGAAGACTCTCACGGAGCTTTTGTGAATGAGGCAATGGCCAACTGTTATCTTCCCCCATAAGTGACAACTTAGCAGCTCTCCTTAAAATAGAAGACTACACTGAAAGAACCGTTCTCCTTCTTTTAGCTCCTATAATTCTTTCAAATGAAAAAATCAGACATTTTCCAAAAGTTTAGACATCCAAATTTCAACCCAAAGACCTGTCTTTATCAAAGAAAATAACTGTTCTTACTGAGGTTTTTATTCTTCGAATGACTTCTAAATTGCCCCCTTTCTCTTATTTCATTCATCTCCAGAGAGAACAGCCTACATCCTTCCCCCTGTTGTCACTTTGGATCAGAATCCTCATTCTTCTGCTTCACTCTTCAATCTTGTCTCTATCAAATACCAGTTATTGAAAGTTTCAATGAAAAGCCCATGGTTATCCTGGTTGAACGAAGACTGTTGGCCTTTTGCCAGGCTTAGCATCATCACTGTGTGCATGACTGACCTTGGATATGAGTCTTTCAAAGATATATTGGGCTTGAGATACCTGATTTCACAGATGCATTAAGAGAATGAAAAGGTTGGAACTGGAGAGATGGCTCACTGGTTAATAGTGAATACTACTCTTGCCGTGAACCCAAGCTCTGTTCCCAGCACCCACATCAGGCAATTAACTGCCTGTAACTCCAGCACCAAGGGACTTGACACCCTCCTGTGGATCCTGTGGGTACCTGAATTCTTATGCACATACCCAGAAACATATATACATAATTAATTTTTAAAAAAAATAAAGCTATAGAAGAGAATAGTTGAATCTACCAGTGAAATTAAGACTCCAATGATATTGGGTCAAGTCCAGCATTGTCAGTTTGATTATTCCTTACTTCCAGCAGGTCTGAATGGGTAGCCATAGCAGAAACAACACCTGTTCAAGCACTGTCCAAAGGCAGTCCAGGTTAGATGATACACGTTTGCCTTAGTCATCACATAGAACAATGGCTTCTCTCACTGGGACTTGTATCTTTTGCTTAGGAGAAAGCAATTGAGGACCGAGATTTTCTTTTGAGTATAGGCTCCTGATACTTAAAACCAAATTGCTTATATTCCCAAGTCAAACATCCAAGTCTTCTGCAAGAATAGCAAAAGCTATAAAACCTTGATTGCTGTTCCAATGCAAATGCTTATTAAATATTTAGTAAATGTTTCCAAAAGATGCATGTTCAATATTTGAGAGTTCAACACCTTAGGTTTATTATTGGCCACACTGTTTTTCTTGATAAGCTCTCCCCTTTCGTTTATCTTCAGCAAGAATTAGATTTTTAAGACAGATTAGGGGTTTTTTTTCCGGAAAGAGAGAAAGGATGATTTACAAAGATACCAAAACTGAAAAGATATTTCTTGACCATCTTCTATGTTATTAAAGCAGAATATGAGAGGAAGGGAGAGAAAGAAAGCTTCATTACTGCCAAAGTCAATTTGACTCTTGGAAACCTAATTAAACATGTCTGAGGCGGTAAGATATATCATCTCCAGATAACACCACACTGTGAAGTTCTTCATCTTATTAAGAGCTTGCATTAATGCTTCTTAAACATAAATTGTAGATCCAGACAGGTACTATTTGAGAAGGCTCACAATAGGAATGGCCTAAATTAGGGTGACAGAGGCAAAAGACAGATCGCTGGTGCCTGTCACTACAGGAAGAAGGACTGGGATTCCATCTGCCATTATGGCCCAATTCTAATGCGCTAACATTAACTTCTGACAAAGCTCCCTTCCAAGGCCCTTAGGCTTCCCTCCAGTTCTGCATCTGGATAAGGGGTTTTCATTCTCAGGAGAAATAAACCCAACCCCAGGGTCATGATGTCAATGCTGAAAGTCCCTTACAGACCCCTGAATTGTCACATTTTACTAATGAAGAAGATGATCAGTAACACATCTAACATTATAAGCAGTTAGGACCGCTGTAGTGTTTTGACAGAAAAGGAAGCTAATAAATAAGTTATTGATCAGAATTGATTTAACCATAAAACTACAAATACATGAACTTTTTAAAAATTAACATGCAGTTTTATTGGCCGATCTAATTAGTCCATGCCATCCACACTTAGCATGACTATCTTAAAATACCTCTCTGGTTCATGACAGCTTTGATGCTTTCTTCCCTGAGGGTTAGATTTGAAATCCTGCTTAGGCTGCTCTTCTCCATAAGATCAAAAGGAAAGCCAAACTCAACAGGGCCTAAATAACCCTCAGTGAGATTCCTCAAGATAGCCAGCAAGCAAGAAGTTTAGTACATTAGCTTCCTTACAACGAGCTCTGTAAAGACAGAATTCCTTTGAGCTTCTCCTATGTCCCCCATGACCAACTAAAAGCCAAACCTGTTTATGAAGTCTGATGTCCACCTCTTTATGAAGTCTGATGTCCAAAGCCAATCACTTAAGGTTCCCTGTGTTCTAGCATAGAGTTCTCATCCTGCAGGCACACTGACATGCTTTGAGAGCTTTTTATTCATTTTGCATCCCAATCACAGCCCCACTTTGGGCCTCACTCTATCCTGGGACATCAGGTCTCAGCAGGACTAGGCACATCCTCTCCCACTGATGGCGGTCTGACCAGGGTTTAATCATCATGAGTGTTTAGTCTCAAGCTTTGACCAATTCAGGGTCAATCTCTCAGTGATGAGAAAGACAATAGAAGGCAGAAATGAAAAGTTCAGTGTTTGGATCTGAACTCGGCTGTGTCTTTAACGGACCCTCCCCTACCTCATTTACCCTTGATTAAAAAGGAATACAATAGGCTACTTTTGAATGAATACTGTGAGAATTAAGTACACAAATGAATGGAGCTTAAAGAATCATGCCCACCACATGGTTATAGTGCTACTGTTAATATAGTAGTGACTGTGATTACAGGAGAGCAACATTTGAGCATTTATATGCAGGAATCCATATTTGTTTCTGATCTAAATTTTATTTGAATTCTTTCCCTACAACTACACTAAAATGGAAGTCAGGTTCAAGAAGTATTTGGTTATTAAATAAACTTTTAATACTAAGATAAAATATCATGTAAAAGCATAGGGTGGATAAATTTCCAAGTCAGTGTGCCAGGTGAAAAAAATCATACACGTAATAACAAATATCACATGGTTTTGTTTATATGAGACATCTAGAAGAGTCAAATTCAAAACAATTAACTAGCTTTCTTTTTCTGTACCATGTTAAATACCTGAGTCTAGACAGCAATGAGGGAGAATAGGTATTGAGAGATGGCTCTGAGGGTAAAGTTCTTTCTGTACAAGCCTTACTATTTGAGTTCAGTTCCCATACATATATTCATATGAGGGGAGGAGCACATACATGTAATCCCATGGGACCCCTCCTGGGAGATGGGAGACTTTCCAGAAGCTCAAAGGAAAGCAACACATACAGCAGCAAACAAGGTAGACTCTGCCTTGACCAAAGGGAAAAAATAAGAATGGATACCCAACGTTGTCCTCTGACCTTTACACAGACATACAGGCACACACAGACATACATGTGCAGAAACACATACACACACAGAGACACACATGCACATAGTCTCACACACAGAGATACCACACACACACACACACAAAGACACACACCTCACAGCTTTAAAAGCTGACTGTCCAACAACAGGAAAAGGTTCTGGAAATCTCCCTTGATTATATCATGTCATAGGGAATGACATTATAAAGACATAGGGGCATGCAAGAGCAGGAAATAACACGGGTACCCAAAGAGGCTGGGAGGAGCAGTGGTCAGGCTTGTGCTTCTTACAGCTACTCTCTAAGACTTCCTCAGGAGTTTTCCTTGCTGCAGGCAGTGCCCTCCATGACATAATAGCCTCCAACTAGGTTCACCTATCACCAGTACTGTGAATCCCTCAGTATATGCTACCAAGAAAATACACTCAATCTATATGTAAGTTGAAGCATCCTAGGGCCAACTTTCAGTTTGGCAAAGACAGATTGTAGTGATGGCCGCATAATAACTTGAAAGTATTTAATGTTGCTGTACTGCATGCTTCAAATGTTTAAATGGTGTTAGACATGTTGTTGCAATATAGAAATGTCTAAAAATCTTAGGACTATGGAATATATTTAAATATGGTCTTCCCTATTCACAGGATTATATTGAAGGTATTGAGACCCCTTTGAATTCTCTTTATTTTCCTCGGATTATACCCACACATATATCTTTTATATATCAGTTTTGACAAGTACAATGAGAAGTTGACCTTCTATAAAACCTGCACCGTTGCAGAGAAAGGGGGCAGTAGAAGACACCCTAAAATTTGCAGAGCCCCCTCAGATAGAAAATCCTGTGCATTACTAGGTAAACTCTGAATGACATTGCAAAGTTGCTATAGACTTGACATTTGATTGACGCTGTGACAGTTTTTGTAAACTTTATACACTGTCAGTACAGCCATATTAAGAACAGTTCTTGACTTTGTAAAGTCACTTTAAGGGAAAAAAAAAAGTAACTTGAGGGTGAAGATTAGAAAATGCCTCATTGACATCCCAAGGGCACTTACATTGAAAGAATAATGTTCCTCACTTTGGGACCATTTCCTTGGGAGAAAATAGATATATATGTGAGTGTGTCACAGATATATACATTCTATTGTCCCTAGAAGGTGTATTCCTTCTAGGGACAATGTGTTGGCTGTGTGAGTCCTTGAGATTCATTAAAGGGCCAATGGAATGCCGACTCCGCATTCATTTCCACACTGTGTGAGACACTTCTAGTGAAATTCAATTGTGACTATGAATGCTTCCGACCAGATACAATTTTAACAGTTTCTGCCACTGGAGTGGGAAGACCAAATAGCTATTGCAAATTCACATTTCCCTTTTCCAATTGATTGTGGCACTCCCCTTGGAATGCCCCACACGACAACAGTTCTACCTTTCCAATTCATTTTCATGGGAAGAAGCCGAAACATGAAGCGATGCCTTCTCCTCTACCAGTCACAGCGTTCCCCTAAGGGTATTTTTGTGTGAAAGCAAGCCACTGGGTAACAGACTGATAGCTTTTTGTCTTCCAAAGCTCATTGACTAAGAAAATAATACACATAAAGGCAGCCTATTCTAACAATATCCCAAGGGGGAAACAGTCTATTGCCACCCACTTTTAGTGATGGCGATAGAGTGGGCTATAGAACAAAACACCTTGGGGCTGCAAAGGATACCAAGCCAGTTCTGTATGTTTAGATGAAGAAAAAGTGGAGGGAAAGTCATGAAAACTACCTGGGAAGAAAATTCAGGAGAAGGTACCCATTGTCAATTCTGATTAGGTAAGAGTTAGAATGATCTCCATGGGTAATAATAGATTTTCATTGACTTTCTACGTTGCTTTACTAAATAGAAATACAAAAATGAAAAGGGCACCAAATGACATTTTGCTACTGAGAGAGCACAACCTGTCCAGAGTTTTGGGAAGAGCCAGTGCCCAGAGCACTGAAATTATTTCTTTAAATCCTCCCTTCAATTGCTAGATAACATTTATTTCTTAATAATGCTGAAAAGCAAGTATTCAATTTCAATTCAGAAATAATTCAAATCTGAAGAAGAAACACATTTTTGTCTCAGGTCCCATAATTGTATCTTACTTTATAAAAATCACTAGAACCTGCACTAGGCAATATAATTAAAAAAAAAAGAAAAAAAGAAAAAGAAAAAACATAGATTTTTTTTTCTGTTTACAATTTATAAACATAGTTAGCTTTTCCTTTTAATATCATTATATCCAGCTGCAAAATATCCTTAGCACTAGTTTTAATAATCTGATTTTATTTAAGATTGCTTCCTTCCTCCTTATATTTCTTTAAAAAGAAAATAACTTCGTGTTAGTAAATCGTGAATCTATTTTGGAAGAGAAATGGCTGACTCAAGTGCTCGAAGATGAAAATTCTAGTGTTCTGAGTTTAAAACAACAATAATGTTAAGAAGGAAAACTGATTATGTGAAAGAAGAAATCATTTACTTCAGAAGATGGCAGGATTAAAGGCAACTTTTGCCTTCCGTTTTTCTCACTTTAAATTTTCATGTTGAAGGAATGGAATGCTTAAATGTATTGACTGCTCTATCATTTACTAGATGTCTTAATAGTTATTTATTCTCCCAATTACGACACGCAGACAGACCTAGCCCATTTTACAGTTGAGTGTGATGAAGTCCTTAGAGCCTGAAGCAGAGTAAGAAGGTAGGCCTGTGGCCTCTGAGCTTGAAAAGAACTAATGCCCATCCAATACTGACTGTCAACTTGGCGGGATCTACAATCACAATCCCCTGTGAGACAAAGCTCTGCTCATATGTGTGAAGGAGCTTCTGAATTGGGTTAGGAGATATTTAAGTCCTTCTCTAAATATGCTTGGTACCATTTCTGGTGCCAGGCTGAGTAAAAAGGAGAAAGCAAGCTGAAGACCAGCATTCATCCCTCTCTGCTTCCTGACTGTCATTGCAATGTGGTCAGCCATTGCACACTTCTGCTTCCATTTTTTTCTGCACCCTGATAGACTGAAACCTCAACCTGTCAACCAAACAAACTTTCCTTCCTTAAGTGGTTTTTACCTGGTTGTTTTGCTACATCAAGAAGTAGAGTCGCCAGTACAACTGTTTGAGTGGGAATCCAGTTTGAAACTTATCTCTTAGTAAGATGTCCGTCTCTACCCTGGAAGATTCGGTCACTCTTAATATTAGCTTTGTGCAGAAGCACAGAATCAGTGCTACGCAGCAGGGGCCTTTAGTGAGTGGCTGTCTCAGAGAGAGCAGCTGAATAGCATCACTTACTGATTGTTAGAGACCTGCTCTCCAACCCCAGAGTATCTTGTCTTCCAGCCTCTGGTCTACATGGTCTTTGATGTTTTAACCTTGTATATGGTAGCTTCCTCCTACTCTGCTAGTCTTCCCTAAGCTCAGTGTGCTCATTTTTCAATATATGCTTGGGCATATCCTTATGTTAAAGTCTCTCCACTGAGAGGCACAAGATAGGCCTGTTTTTATGACTAGACACTATTAACTCTAACATAGTTCGTTCCCAGCAAATAGGAACCACTTCTTAGGTCCATGCTGTTATTAATTTAATAGTATAGAATGTCACATTTCCAACTCTAATCTGACTCAAAAACATTGCTTGGCACAGTTCTATGTCCTTAGATGCTAGTTAGGCCTAGCCTTCAGAGGACAAGAATAAGTCTCTGGGTTCCTCCCCTGTTTCCCCAAGCTTTGCCAGATAGCACACATATCATTGTCTTGGGGATGTTCCTGGAAATCAAGTCTTGTCTCTACTAAAGTTAAAACACGGGCTTCCTGTACCATTTTCTTCTTTGCCATCATCCTCCCTGCTGCCTGTGTGATGGAGTCAAGGGTACCAAACAAAGAATCATCTTTTCCTGGAATAGTAAAAGAATACTGCTAATCTATTATAAATTCAAGCAGAAGGTGTTTGAGGCCAAGTTTGGGAACAAAGCCAAGTGTGGCTCAAATTTCTAAAGCTCATCTCACTCTATATTTTGTAGACTTTTAATGAATAGCCTCCTGCTGAAGACCTCAAGAGCTATATGCCCAAACTTGGATGGGAACTTGTTCTAGCGAAATAATACTCGGATGACTTACATGCAAACAAATGAGAAACAGTCAAACTGGATTTCCCTTGAAACTCACAGGGATTTAAAAGTTAATGGGGAAAGTGCTGGCAACACACATTTAGACATTTTATTGAAACCGGGCTGTTTGAATAAACATCATACACTCACTAATGCAAAGCAAGAGAGAGTTCGCCACCCCTTAATTATAACAGTACTCCAAGTGACGGGGAAGCATGTCACATTCAAGTTTCAGATGGAAAGCTTCACCTGGCAACAGACTTTGGTTCCAGAAACTTCTGCAGTTGTGTTATAGCAACCCACTGAGACATTAAAACAGGCAGTGACGTTCTCAACTCCGTCTGGCAAGCACCATGAGGCAAGTGGAATTTAAAAACAAGAAAAAGGAGTGTCCAGAGTGTAATGATTAAGTTTTGAAAGGAAGTTAGAGTTAAACACATAATTTGGAAAGAACATGGCTTTTAAATGCAGTAAGTGTTAGCAAATCACACAGGAAAGTATGGTCAGTGCTCTGGTTTCTCCCTTCAGAACTGGGGCTTATAATTTAGATCTGCTTACATAGGAGAGATGGACAGATCTGGGATGGAACTGTAATTTTCCTAATGTCCAATATTTGTATTAAACTAGTAGTGAGAAGGGTAGAATGTCTATGACCACGTGGGACCAAAGGTCCTGAAACTGTGAAGTGAATTCCCATTGGCTTGAGCATTAACTGCTTCTGAGATCATCCAGGGTCCTGGTTTAAATAAGAAGACACCAAGTTAACCAGGTGGTGGTGGTTAAACCTAGCATTATCAAACCTTAGCTTGCATCAAAAACACCTAAAGGGCAGGGCTGGGTAGCTATGGAGCAATGGTTCGATGGTTAAGGTCATTTGTTGGTCTGGGAGAGGACCTGGGCTCAGTTCCCAGCATCTGCATGGTATCATAACCATTCACAATGCCAGACCCTCTTCTGACGTCATGAGCACTATTCATACACATGGTACACACACACACACACACACACACACACACACACACACACACACACATCACATTAAAAGTAACAAATCTGTGAAATACATTGTCTGAATGTATGTCATCAAATAATTAATAAAATTTGAAACAGATTGCTTAATACCTGCCCTGCCCAAGGATCTTATGATTCAATAGGTCTAGGGTGGGGCTTAACATTTTCCCTTCTAACAGGTTTTTCATATATGATTCTTGTTCTGGTGCCCTTTACTAAAGACTATATGCTTCCAACAATTGTTTTGGCTCCAATATTAGTTACTTTTCTCCAGTTGTGGCATAAAAATCTTCTCAGGGCCCTTTTACTAAAGACAACATTTAATTGGGGCCTTGCTCGCTCTTTCATGGGGTCCAAGACCACCATGGTGGGAGCATGGCAGCTGGCAAACAGGCAGGCATGGTACTGAAACAGTATCTGAGAGTTTATGTCTGATCTAAAGGACTAGGCAGAGAGAAAGAAGACAGACAGGGGGTTGTGGGGAGGGGAGAGAGAGAGAGAGAGAGAGAGAGAGAGAGAGAGAGAGAGAGAGAGAGAGAGAGAGATTATATAAGGCTGTTCATGTTATTGGCTTCATATTGTGTCAGATGTGACAGTTTGCAGATTCTGAACAGACCCATTGGTTACTGCAGTGAGGTCTTCTTATTCATTTACTGTCTGTAGAGGGCCTCTTTGTTCCTGCTATTAAGAATGTGCCTTTTATTATTTTTTTTCTTTGTCTGTCTTGTTAAAGGGTCATGAATCTTAGCAGCATTTTCAAAGAATCAGTCTTTCAGTTTTATTAAACGATGGCATTCATAGTTGAAATTTCACTGATTTTTCTTCCACCCTCTTTGTTTCTTTGAGGTTACCTTTTAAGTCTTATTTTTCTTATTTCTCCACGTGGGAGAAAAGATGATTTAAGAACTTTATTCTCTTTAAAGTTTCAGTGTCAACTGCTTTACTACATTGCTCAGTTTCCCCCCAACCTTAATGGTTCTCTTGGGTCCTTAGAGCAGCTCTTGGATTAGGAGAAAGGATATAGCAGTGGGAGAAGGGAGAGAGTTTTGTGTGGCCTGAAGAGGTTTTGCATCACAGCATCAGTACTGGGAGAGAAGAAGTAGGGGGAACTAAAGGAAGTGAGAGATGCTGGTCACTTGATTCTGAGATCTCTACTGTAAGCACCAGAGAAATTAATGAAAGACAATTAAGCAAAGAGGAACACAGCCAGGCTATTCTCAAGTATTTTACTAAGGACATTGTGATAAAGTTTATGTTTCCTTAGAATGCAAAATAAACTTGAAATACACACATTCTTATATGCAGACTGCAATTCTAACCAAAACACTTGAGAATTGAAAGGTGGTGGCATTAGAAGGAATGTGTTTTATTAATCTAGGTCAAAAAGGCTTTTACAAAGGAAAGGTCCTCATACACACACAGCCACACTGGAGCCTCCTGAAGTTGCCCCAATATAAGTAGAAAGGAGAGGATTGTTTCTTATACAGTATTTCAGAGTGTCCATTACAGATTTTGCATTAAAAGTTTAATGTAAAGGCCAATTTGCTGCCTGTCCCTGTGAATGGCCTTATTAATAAATAATCCATATCATTTAATTAGAAAAACTATAGTCAAACCAAAAATGTAAAACATCTTAATAAGATGTCCTTATGAAAGGTCATTGCCCTTTGTAAATGTTTTCTGATGACACTTCTACACAGGAAAGTTGTTTTTAAATGCACACATGCAACACCAATACATTCAGTCCAGCAATTTAATCATTTCTAAGAGTTGTGGTTCGGCTCTGAAGTGACCCTGGAAGGCTTGTGTCCTGATGAGCTTTACAGAGGTGGAACTCTTAGGAACCGATGAGACCTTGAAGGCTCTGAACTAATCAATGGATTCGCCAGTCGAAGGATTCATATTTTGAAGGCACTAATGGGTAGTTATAGAAAATGGGAGGTGGAGCCCGGGTAGTAGAACTAGATCATTGGAGACATACCTGTACAGAAGGTGTCTGGATGCACCCTAGACATACTGTATCCTTCCTTAGGCTACCAGACTTTTGTAGCAATGGGACTTTAAACTGTTATTTCCCATGAGTCTCATGTTGAAAAAGAGGGGGAAAATTGCCTGCCTGGTACCCAGGGGAAGAAGAACTGTTTCCCAGAAGGCGATTTCGCAAAGTTCAGAGAATTTGGAGAAGATATTAGAGCCAAGATAACATCAACTAAATGATGGGTGGGACCATACCTTGACTGCTTAGGTACACATACATCGTGCCTTCTATTTAAACTTAAACCTCATGATTAAGGGTGTTGAACATTTCGGTAAGTGGTTCTTGACCATTCAAGATTACTCTGTTGAGAATTCTCTCTTTAGCTCTGTGACCCATTTTTTAATTGGGTTGTTTGTCTTTTTGGAACTTCTTGGGTTCTTTTTATAGTTTGAATATTAACCCTTTATTAGATGTAGGGTTAGTGAAGATCTTTTTATAATCTATAGGTTTTGCCCTATTGACAGTGTCCTTTGCCTTGCAAAAGATGTTTAGTTTCAAGAGGACCCATTTATCAATGGTTGATCCAAGAGCCTAAGCCATTGGTGTTCTGTTCAGGAAATTCTCTCCTATGCCAATGCATTCAAGGCTATTTCACAATTTCTCTTCTATTATCCTCAGGGTATTGGATTATATGTTGAGATCCTTGATCTACTTGGACTTGAGCATTGCTCAGGATGATAAATATGGATCAATTTGCATTCTTTTACATGTAGAGCACCAGTTCCACAAGCACCATTTGTTGAATCTGCTTTCTTTTTTCCACTTTATGGTTTTTGGCGTCTTTGTCAAAGATAAAGTACCCATAGTTATGTGGGTTTATTTCTGGTTCTTCAATTTTATCCCATCGATCTACTTGTCTATCTCTGTACCAGTACCATGCAGTTTTTATCACAGCTTGTAGTACAGCTTGAAATCAGGGACGGTGATTCTTCCAGAAGTTCTTATATTGTTGAAAATTGTTTTGGCTATCCTGGGTTTTTTGTTTTTACATATGAAATTGAGAATTGCTCTTTCTATGTCTGTGAAGAATTGTGTTAGGATTTTGATGGAGATCACATTGAATCTATAGAATGCTTTTGGTAAGATGGCCATTTCCACTGTTAATCCTACAGATCCATAAGCTTGAGAGATAGTTCCATGTTCTGAGGTTTTCTTCAATTACTTTCTGTAAGTACTCAAAGTTCTTGTCATACAGGTCTTTCACTTGCTTGATCAATGTTACACCAAGGTATAATATTTGTGATTATTTTAAAGTGTTATTTCCATAATTTCTTTCTCATCCCATTTACCATTTGTATAAAGGAAAGCTAAGAGATTTGTTCAAGTTAATTTTATAGCCAGCCACTTTACTGAAGTTTTTTTTATCAGCTGTAGTAGTTCTCTCATAGAGTTTGAGGCTGCATATGTGTACTATCGTATAATCCACAAATTGTGGTACCCTGACTTCTCCCCTTCCAATTTATATCCCCTTGACCTCATTTTGTTGTCTTATTGTTGTCTCTAGCTAGAACTTCAAATACTATATTAAATAGATATGGGGAGAGTGGGCAGCCTTGTCTTGTCTCCAATTTTAGTGCGATTACTTCAAGTTTCTTTCCATTTAATTTGATGCTGGCTGATGGTTTGCTGTATATTGCTTCTACTACATTTAGGTATGTGCCATGAATTCCTGATCTCTCCACAACTTTTAGCATGAAGGGGTGTTATATTTTGTCAAAGGCTTTTTCAGAAGCTAATGAGATGATCATGTGACTTTTTTACTTGAGTTTGTGGATTATGATGATATATGTTCTGTTATTGAACCATCCCTCCATCCCTGGCATGAAGCCTACCTGATCTTAGTGAATAGTGTTTTTGATGTGTTTTTGGATTCAGTTTGCAAGAATTTTATTGAGGTTTTTTTTGCATCACTATTCATAAGCAAAATTAGTCTGAAGTTCCCTTTTATTATTTGGTCTCTGTGTGGTTTAAGTATCAGAGTAACTGTGGCTTCATAGAATGAATTAGGTAGTGTTCATTCTGTTTATGTTTTGTGGAATAGTTTGAGGAGTATTAGTATTAGCTCTTCTTTGAAGGTCTGGTAAAATTCTATAATGAAACCATCTAGCCTAAGGCTTTTATTTTGACAGATTTTTAATGACTGCTTATATTTTCTTAGGGGATATGCAATTTAGATAGTTTACTTGGTCTTGATTTAACTTTGGTAAATGGTATCTTTCTAGAAAATCATCCATATTGTCTAGATTTTCCAGTTTTGTCAAGTATAAGCTTTTGTTGCAAAATCAGATGATTTTTTTTTTAAATTTCCTCAGTTTTTGTTGTTACGTCTCTCTTTTCATTTCTGATTTTGTAATTTGGATATTGTCTCTGCCTTTTAGTTAGTTTGGCTAAGGATTTGTTTGTCTTGTTTAATTTTTCAAAGAACCTGCTCTTGTTTCGGTTGATTCTTTGTATTGTTCTCTTTGTTTCTAATTGATTGATTTCAACCCCGAGTTTGATATTTCCTGCCATCTACTCCTCTTGAATATGTTTGCTTCTTTTTGTTTTAGAGTCCAGTCCTCTTAGGTATGTTTTCTTCTTTTTGTTCTAGAGCTTTCAAGTGTGCTGTTACATTGGTAGTAGCTTTGTAACATCCTTAGTCATTGAGGAATGCAAATCAAAATGACCCTGAGATTCTACCTTACACCAATTAGAGCCCACCTTACACCAGTCAGAGTGGCTAAGATCAAAAACGCATGTAACAGCACATGCTGTTGAGTGTGTGGAGAAAGGATAACACTACTCCTTTGCTGGTAGGATTGCAAACTCGTACAACCACTCTGGAAATCAATCCAGTGGTTCTTCAAAAAAACAAAAAATAGGTCTACTTGAAGACCCAGCTATATCATTCTTGGGCAAAAGATGCTCCACCATACCACAAGGACATGTGCTCCACTATGTTCATAGCAGCCTTGTTCATCATGCCAGAAACTGGAGGCAACCCAGTTGTCCCTCAACCAAAGAATGGATACAGAAAATGTGGTTCATTTGTACAATGGAATACTATTTAGCTATTAAAAACAAGTATGACATGAATTTACAGGCAAATGGATGGAACTAGAAAATATCGTCTTGGGTGAGGTAACCCAAAAGGCATGGTATGTGCTCACTGATAAGTAGACATCAGTCAAAAGTACAGAATACCCATGATACACCCCATAGACACTAGAAAATTAAAGAAGGAAGGCCCAAGTGAAGATGCTTCAATCCCACTTAGAAAGGATTGAAATAATCATGAGAGACAGAGAGAGAAGGGGACCTAGGTGGGAGAGGGGAGAGGAAGAGGAAAGGGGGACAGGATCAGGTAAGAGGGGAGACAGAAATGGTGTGCAGAATGCTAGGGCAATTATAGAAATATGTGGCTGCCCAGCGTGTGGGCTGGGAGAGTGGCAGGTGGCCGGTGGGCAGATGACCGGAACTTCTAGAAAGTCCCAGAGACCTGGAATGTGAGAAACTCACAGGACTCAATGGGGATGACCTTAACCAAAGTGCTCAACAGTGGGGAGACGGAACCTGAAGAGTCACCTTAGTTAAATAGGGTCCCCAGTGGAGGGATGGAGACATCAATCTTCAAAATTTTTGACCCAGAAGTGTTCTTGACTAAAAGAAATGCACGGGTAAAAATGGAGCAGAGACTAAAGGTATGGCCGACCAGTGACTAGCCCAACTTGGGATCCATCCCATGGGTGCACACCAAATCCTAACACTGTTACTGATGCTATGTTGTGCTTCCAGACAAGGACCCAGCATGGCTGTACTCAGAAAGGCCCCACCAGCAGCTGCAGATATTTATAGTCAAGCATTGTACTGAGGTCAGAGACCTCTATGGAATAGTTGGGGGCAACTGAAGGAGCTGAATGGATGGCAACCCAATAGGAAGATCAACAATTTCAACTAATCTGGACCCCTGGGGGCTCCCAGAGACTGAGCCACCAACCAAAGAACATACATGGGTTGGTCCAAGGCCCTTGGCACATATGTAGCAGAGGACTGCCCTGTCTGTCCTCAAGGGAAGAAAATAAGCCTAATCCTACAGATTTGATGCCCCATGGAAGGGAAATTGGGGGGAGGGTGTCTGTGAATGGTGCAGTCTCTCAGACATGAAGAGGAGGGAGTGAAAAACAGTGGTAACGGGGGGGGGCAAAATTAAAGCATGTGATAAGCAAAAATTAAAATAAAAAATAAAGGACTCTCAATCAAAAATAAGCAAACAAACAAATAAATAAACTTAAAACTGACAAGACCTTGAGGACAGATTTAAGGTAGCCCTTGGACCTCTTTGTTCTGCTTCCCAGTGTGACACACTGAATAAATCTCCTTTCTCTGCTTTCACTATTCCTTGTCTTTTAATGGACTTGATGGGGACAAGCATCTGAGCCTCGCTTGTTAAAGCTGCAAAACCCAAGCCACACAGCTACTCCAGTAGTCTTATCAGCCACACAGCTACTCCCGTAGTATGTCTTATCATCCTCTCCCCATTTTCTTCAACATCTCTGCCTCCATTCCATGATACCATGAGTCAGTCTGACTGACATCAAGTTCTCTGCCATTATGTTTTGCTTCACACAGACCCAGATCCACTGAGACTGGTGGCTGAGGGCTGAGACCTCTCATATGGGGAACTAAAACAGATCTCCCACCATTTACATTTTTGTTTATTTATCGCAGCAACAAAGCACTTGCACTTTGAGAAAAATCTGAAGCTGTCTCTGAAACTGTTTTTATGGAGTCAACAGTGATAATCCACTGTTTGTATACTTCAAAGGTTTATAGATAAGAAAAACAAATGATTTATAAAAACTACTTGAGGAACTGCCAAGATTATCAAAGAAATGCTAGGAGGATTTGAAAGGAACTGCTCTTGGCTGAGAAACTACAGACATTTGGTGGTGGCTACCATGGAAGGGTTTTTTAGTGCTGTGGTCCTCAGTAGAATGACTGTGCTCCAGTATATGGCCCCAACACCCATGTACATTTTGAGAGCACTAATTGGATTCAATGGTTGGAAAAAGCTAAGTAGGTCACAAAGGACATGAAGAAAGAGGGAGATGTGGGAGATCCTGGATGAGAGGGTCAGAATAAGAATGGGATGAATAATGTAGTGTAGTATAGTGTGTGTGTGTGTGTGTGTGTGTGTGTGTGTGTGTGTGTAAAATTTGTAAAGAGTAAATGAAAAATATTGAAAAAAGGAATGAACAGACTTCAAAGAAATCAACAAGAAATAGCAAGGAAATCAACAAATCTAGGCACAACAAGGCTAGAGGCTCAGGGAATCCACTTTCTGATCTGAAAAGTGAAGTTTGTTCATAGCTAACCTTGAAGATGACACCTGCATCGACCAGAAAAACCAGAGGCAGTCATGTCACTCCATTCTTATTTTGACCTGCTGTGCTAACTTAGACTGGCTAAAATACAACCTAATAAGATTGATCCATAAAGACCAGCCCCCTGGGTCCCAGAATATGACAGCAATTGCAGACAAGGCAACTGAAAGCATGGAGAAGAGATACACACAATTAAAATATGTTTGCTAGGTGTTTTATAACTGAAATGTTTCTGGTCACCATTGTCCATGTGTAGCTTTGGCTACATTATGGACTCCGTTTTTCTACCACCCTTCTCCACCCTTGTACCTTCCAACTCCCCAATACTAGACAGGAGATTAAGAAGGTAAAGGGGGCATTGATCACATGAGATTACTTCCTGCTGATTAGGGACATCTAGTGCCTTGAGGTAAGTTGATTTTCATTAAGATATCTCAGCAAACAGCAACCACAGCAGCAGCAACACCAAGAAGAACAGCATCCTTGTAGCTTGGGGCTCTAGTATTTTTATACCCTCTTAACCCAGACTTTCAAACGTCATACACTTGCAAAACCATCTGCAGCTGGCAAAATCACACCCATGCTAGAGCACTGGGAAATCATAGTCAGCTGCTATAGAGATTCTAAAGCAGCCCCATATCCCACATCTGAGATCAAAGCAAAGCATATTCTTATAACATTTCTGTGTTTCTAAAGAACCCAAAATTTTCACTGTATCTATACTCATAGATATTTATGCTAACTAAGTCTCTTCCTTGGTAAGGCAAGTCTAAGCCAGTAGTATTGGATAATGCCTATAGTCCCAGCACTTAAGAGCACCTCAATTTCAAAGTCAGCATGAGCTACAGAGTAAGTGCCAGGGTAGACTGAGCTGCAGTCAGAATTCCAAGTTCAGATAATCAATGACAATGAGAGCCTCTACAATTGTAGAACATAGCACAGAAATGCTACCTGCTCTTCATTCATCGTCTTCATTGGTTGGGTTTGGAGTTAGGACAGCAAGACACAGGACTAAAAGTATAAAATCCCACTGGTACAACTGGATCAAAAAAACTAAGAGGGGCTAAATGCCTCAATGATTTCAAGTGCTCAAGGCTTTAAATGGTTCATTGGGAAGGCAAACAGAGATTGTTCTGAGTCCTTGTCTTTTTTATTGTCATTTGATCACAATCCCACTAATGAGATGAATGACTGCTTCAGTGAAACGAGGACTCAAGCATGCTTAAAGCAATTTCATTATGTTTCTTTTATACAGGTGCTTCACAAAGTTACTACCTTTAAATCCTTTGTGTTTTAAGCAGGGACAAAGACCCACTGGTCTTCTTCACTATGGAACCTGGGAATTCACACAACATATGGCAAGTACTTTTCACTAAATGAACAAGAAGGTAACATGCTACTATGCAGACTACTTCACCTTAATCTGAATAAGCCTTGGAGCTAACATTCCCAGTTATTGGTTATTTTCAGAGAGACCATTTAACTTTGGATTTTTAAGTCTCTTTGGGATAAAAGAAGTCCTTTCTGGGTTGGCAAGTTATGAGGTATAATATATTTGGAACTATTTGGAAGTGTTAGTCAACTTTCTATTGCTATAGTAAAACACCTAAGACAATCAACTTAGACAAAGGTTGTTCGGTATCACAATTTAGAAGGCTACATATATGATTGATTGGATCTGAGGTAAAACAATACATTATGGGGGCAGTATGAGATAGAGGGCAAAACTTATTTCACTTATAGAAAAAGTAAAGAAAAAGAGGAGGAGAAAGAGGAGGAGGAGGAAAAGGAGGAAAGGACCAAAGTCTTTATCCCTTTTGAACATGTACCTTGAAAACTTAAAGTCTCCTCACAAGTCCCTACTTTTCATGAAGGTTCTCTTACCTCCCAAAGTCAACATTGCAGCTCAAACTCTTTAACACAAACATCCCATGCATAAGGCAAAGCACTGCAGTGGTCTAAACCATGCAGGTTATACTGTTATTTGTGAAACCTGCTACTGTGGTGGTTGATTTTTACATGCTAAATTGATTAGATTACATGTAGGACTATTTCTGGGTGAGTCTCTGAGGTGATTTTGATAATTAACAAAATGAGTAAAGAATACCTCTTGCCCAATATTGGTGGTTATCATTCAATCTAGAGGTCCTAAGTGGACAAAAGGCATAGAGAAAGAAAATGAGATTCTTGCTTGAGCTTGCAGAGTAGTTTCTTCCTCTCAGACACTGGTACTCCTGGTTCCTGAACCTACAAACATGAACTGAAATACCCATCGTCCTCAAGCAGTTCTCAAGCCTTCAGGCTCAGGTCATGACAATAGCAGCAATATAAAAACAGCTCAAATTCCCTGTATCACATCAACTAATAACAATTTTGGTACCCTGAATGGGGTTGCTGATGAAAATATTTAGGCACCATTGAAACCAAGTAGTGAGTAGAGACTAGAAGGGTTTAGACATTTAGACATAAACGGTCCCAAGAAAAATTATGGTGAGCAAAACACCCTCCAAAAAAGAGACTGTAAAGATAATTTCAATTTTAGAGATATATAAATGGTCAGAAACAGGAAGAACATGGATGGAAAAGTCTATCCTTGTGAGGTCTCATGGAATAGGGAGTGTGTTTTTAATTTGATATTGCAGGATGAATAGATTATGTTTGTGGAAAACTGAACTTGTGCACATTGAGATTGGAAATTTCAAATCAAGGTATCTAGAGTAAAGCTTTCCATTTTTGCACATAATAAAATAAAAGGACAGACCAAGGATACAAATGGGTTTCTATTGGTTAGTTTTCTACTGCTGTGAGAGAGTACCATAGCCAAAACAAATTAATGGAGAAGCGGGAATAATGGACAGGAGGTGGGGCGAGGCTACAAACCCTCAAAGTCCACTGACTACAGATTACAAAACCTTCCTGAACATCATTGCCAGGTGGGGAACACAGGTTCAAATACAGAAACCTACGGGGGGCATTTCTCATTCAAACCACACAAGGTACAATGGTACAGTTTTCAATAAAAAAAGAGAACTTGAAAGTGTAGACAATAGAGACAGACCAGTGGAATAGAATTGAAGACCCAGAAATGAACCCACACATCTATGGTCACTTGATTTTTGACAAAGGAGCCAAAACCATCCAATGGAAAAAAGATAGCATTTTCAGCAAATGGTGCTGGTTCAACTGGAGGTCAACATGTAGAAGAATGCAGATCAATCCATGCTTATCACCCTGTACAAAGCTTAAGTCCAAGTGGATCAAGGACCTCCACATCAAACCAGATACACTCAAACTAATAGAAGAAAAAGTGGGGAAGCATCTCGAACACATGGGCACTGGAGAAAATTTCCTGAACAAAACACCAGTGGCTTATGCTCTAAGATCAAGAGTCGACAAATGGGATCTCATAAAACTGCAAAGCTTCTGTAAGGCAAAGGACACTGTGGTTAGGACAAAACGGCAACCAACAGATTGGGAAAAGATCTTTATCAATCCTACAACTGATAGAGGCCTTATATCCAAAATATACAAAGAACTCAAGAAGTTAGACTGCAGGGAGACAAATAACCCTATTAAAAAATGGGGTTCAGAGCTAAACAAAGAATTCACAGCTGAGGAATGCTGAATGGCTGAGAAACATCTAAAGAAATGTTCAACATCTTTAATCATAAGGGAAATGCAAATCAAAACAACCCTGAGATTTCACCTCACACTAGTGAGAATGGCTAAGATCAAAAACTCAGGTGACAACAAATGCTGGCAAGGATGTGAGAAAGAGGAACACTCCTCCATTGTTGGTGGGATTGCAGACTGGTACAACCATTCTGGAAATCAGTCTGAGGTTCCTCAGAAAATTGGACATTGAAACCTGAAGATCCAGCTGTATCTCTCTTGGGCATATACCCAAAAGATTGCCCCAACATATAAAAAAAGACACCTACTCCACTATGTTCATAGCAGCCTTATTTATAATAACCAAAAGCTGGAAAGAACCCAGATACCCTTCAACAGAGGAATGGATACAGAAAATGTGGTACATCTACACAATGGAATATTACTCAGCTATCAAAAACAATGACTTTGTGAAATTCGTAGGCAAATGGTTGGAACTGGAAACTATCATCCTGAGTGAGCTAACCCAATCACAGAAAGACACACATGGTATGCACTCTTTGATAAGTGGATATTAGCCCAAATGCTCGAATTACCCTAGATGCACAGAACACATGAAACTCAAGACGGATGACCAAAATGCGAATGTTTCACTCCTTCTTTAAAAGGGGAACAAGAATACCCTTGGGAGGGAATAGGGAGGCAAAGTTTAGAACAGAGGCAGAAGGAACACCCATTCAGAGCCTGCCCCACATGTGGCCCATACATATACAGCCAAACTAGATAAGATAGATGAAGCAAAGAAGTGCAGGCTGACAGGAACCAGATGTAGATCTCTTCTGAGAGACACAGCCAGAATACAGCAAATACATAGGCGAATGCCATCATTAAACCACTGAACTGAGAACGGGACCCCCGTTAAAGGAATCTTAGAAAGGACTGAAAGAGCTTGAAGGGGCTTGAGACCCCAAATGAACAACAATGCCAAGCAACCAGAGCTTCCAGGGACTAAGCCACTACCCAAAGACTACACATGGACTGACCCTGGATTCCAACTGCATACGTAGCAATGAATAGCCTAGTAAGAGCACCAGTGGAAGGGGAAGCCCTTGGTCCTGCCAAGACTGAACCCCCAGTGAACATGATTGTTCACTGCAGGGCGGTAATGGGGGGAGGATGGGGAGGACACCCCTAGAGAAGGGGAGGGGGAGGGGTTAGGGGCATGTTGGCCTGGAAACTGGGAAGGGAAATAACAATTGAAATGTAAACAATTGAAATGTAAATAAGGGGGCTGGAGAGATGGCTCAGCGGTTAAGAGCACTGGCTGCTCTTCCAGAGGTCCTGAGTTCAATTCCCAGCAACCACATGGTGGCTCACAACCATCTGTAATGGGATCTGATGCCCTCTTCTGGTGTGTCTGAGGACAGGTACAGTGTACTTATATATAATTAATAAATAAATAATTTTAAAAAAAGAAATGTAAATAAGAAATACTCAAGTTAATAAAGATGAAAAAAAAGTGTAGACAATTTTGTATTCAATATTGGAAGAAAGGAAAAGCTACAGAAGAGACAAGACAATGGCTTTGAACCAATTTGAGAAAGTTATGGACTTGGATCTGCCATCTCAGTGAAAGCTGAGTCCAGTTATGAAGCCATTAAGCAAATGACCTTGGTGACCTGAAGCCAGGATCAATAGTCCAAAACAACGATGAAAATAATCCCAAAGGTATTTCACGAAACATCAGGGATGTGTTTCCAACACAGGCCAGGATTTTCAAAGGTCTAGAGATAAAACTATTTTAAATGCAAGGTCAACATCACATCCATAAGACTGTATACTCCAATACTCCATGGCCCTAACTTTGTCATGTGTGGATCCCATATACTGCACTGAACAAGACATCGCTATCTCAACCTGGAATCCAAAGGATACTCCAGACAGCCTGTAAGACAGTGGAGTTGTCAATGGGGAAACTAACCCTCTGGGTCCATCACTTTTCTAGTTGACATGAGGGTGAAATATTGAGGCAAAAAAAATATCTTCAAGACTATAGGTTTAATGCTGCTAGCTGTCTCAGCATTATATTTTAGATATAAATATGTTTTGATTTCTTGGTTTTATAACTGGTGAAAAAATACATTCAGAGTTAATCTTGATTCTTAGCCATATCTGTTTGGACAGCATTTAGATAAGATTTTGGACTTTAGGCTTTTCAGTTAACACAGGAAATGATTATGTGATAATGAGCTGAAAAGAGAATGTTGTGTGTGTAGGGAAAAACCACGAAATCTGCAGGGTCAGAGGTAATACATAATGCACTGAATATGCCTCTTCTACATTCATAGGATAAAATTTTAATTTCACATGTGGTAGAAAAACAAGTGAATCCTTTGAGAAGTGGTTGTGCCAAAGTGACATTCTCTCATTTCATTGAGATGCTCGCTCTTGCACATCTGGCAGAAGATTAATATCCAGAATACGTAGAGCATTAAAAAACGGAGTCAGATAAACAAAGAAACCATTCAAAAAGTTATCCTGGGTTTGAACAGAGTTCTCAATGGAAATAAAGGTGTTCATTAGCAAAAGCAATTAGTGAAATACAATTCAAATCAACTGTGAGATTTCATCTTACTGGAATCAGAATGGTAAAGATAAGAAAACAACCTACAAATGCTGAAAGAGACATGGAATGGGGAAATCTCACTCACTGTTGGTGGGACTGCAAACTGGTCCTGTTACTCTAGACATCATTGTGTATAATCTTCCAAAAGCTAAAAATAAACCTGCCATATGAACCCAGCTTGGCATCTGCCCAAAAGACCCAACATCCTATTTCTCAGACATTTACTCAGCTGTGTTCATTAGTGCTCTATTCACAATAGCCAGGAAATGGGGAAAACATAAATATACTTTAACTGACAACTGGATCATAAAAATGTGCTGCATATACACTGTGCAATACTAGTCAGCTACAAGGGAGAACATGAAATCATGAAATTCTCAGGTCAATGAATGAAATTTGAAAATATTGAATGAGTATCATAGACCCAGAAAGAAAAATATTGCATGTTCTCTCTCATCTGAGGTTACTACTTCGAAAACTTTACATATGAGCACATAACCTGGACTAATCGTAGAAACTGTGAAAGTAAAAGGGGACCATACTGGGGAGAGGGAGCAATTCAGAGGGAAATAGCAGGGTACACGGTACACATTGTGTTCCAAAGTGTGAGTGGGAAAAACCTCAGAAGAGGCTCTGACTAGTGGGTGGAGAAGGAGATAAATACAGAAGGAAGAGGGTAAAACAACAAGATATCTGAAATAATTCATAAGGAATCACTACTATCTGCCTAAATTATTTCATGCATGAATATGTATACACACACATATATATATATATATATATATATATATATATATATATAGAGAGAGAGAGAGAGAGAGAGAGAGAGAAAACTGACAATGTTTCATACAAGAGCCAAAGACCATCCAAAAAAATTCCTAACACTAGCACTAGAAATCCTCTTTTCCATTGTTGATCCATATTATCTAAGAAAATCCCTGTCTAAGAGACACATAGAGTATTGTTGTTGCCTTTGGTTGTCTCCTAGAGGTGGAAGGTAACTTCCATTGCCGGACACCCTGCACTTCAGACATAAGGCCCCAAGACCACATGATGGATCTAACCTGAAAAACTACTCCAGGAATTCTACCTTTTATGATCCCAGAAGGCACCATGCAAGCTTCTAAAGAAGGGAATCAACCAACAGCCCTTCTGAGCTATAACACTTATGAACTACAACTAGCATGACATGCTAACCGCTAGGGTGCAGTAATGGCAGGCACACCTTGGTGGTAACCCACGGTTCTCTAATTGCACTTAAGACCTACTTGACAGGAAGGGAAACTTTCCTTCATCTCAAAACCTAACCAATAACCCAGGGCTAGTGACACCATGGATTTTTGAAGAGAATCCACAACAACCCTTTTACTGACCAAACATACTTCTTAACTATATTCTGAGAATCTGTCCCTATGCCCCCAGATAAGGATGGTCCTTATCCCTTACAAAGAAATTCTCTTTGCAACAGACAGGGATTTCAAGTACTTGTTTGGGTTGAAATACCATATAAAGAAGTGCACAGGACTGTATCCCGATAGTATTTATCTGTCCATACTGCATTGTATAGTTTCTATAAATTTCACATGTAAGGAAATACAATTCATTTAATTTTCCCTAATTTCTAAAAATGTGAATAACATTCCAAGTTCATGAACCACCCCAAAACAGGCAAATGGAAGATTTATCCCTAAGCAATGGTTGCCCAGTCCCTGGTATCAACTGATCTATTCTGTATGCACGGCTCTTTCCCTAAGCACCATGTGACAGAGTGATAATGGAGGGTGATTATAGCTTATGTTTATATAATTTTATGTCTCTTGTATGACAGAAGTGTCTGTGTGTCTGTGTATTAAGATAGAAGATTGGAAACAAAGAAGGAGAATAGAACTTTTCCTTCGCCTGTATCATTTTTTCTATTATCAATTACATATAACACTTAAAAAAACTGAAATAAAAAAGTATATATAAATGTCAAAAAGACACAGACATATTGCCAGAAATACTCAAATACTCTGGATCAATCCATTTTTGTCCCTATAGTGATATACCTGAGGTTGAGAACTTTATAAAGAAAGGGATTTCATTCATCTCACAATTCTATAGGCCTAAGGGTGTCTGCTCAGCTCTAGCTAGCACCTTCTTGGCTGCCATGCATTGTCGCATTTAGCATCTTGTTGAAAGTACAAATAATGTAGATACCATATGGTAAAATAGTAAGAGCGAGATTAAGGAGACAGGCAAGCATTTTCAACAACCTCCCATGATAATTAACCAGGGTCCCACAAGAAAAAAGTTCACTCCATCTGAGGGCGTTTTCCACGGTTAACTAAATTGTTAAGCTCCACATTGTACTTTATACTCAAATTACATCTGGGGTGGGAATGGCAACTGCATAGCTTGCTGGTGTACATTTAGGTTAGTTGGGTTTTCCCTCACTGTCATTTGCTGCCCCTGTGTTTATACGCATTGGATGTATTTAGATACCAGTAGTGAAGCTGCTATATAAAAACCATAGACACTGTCAGTTTTAGTGGATGCAACACTAAGTTTTAGAAAGAGACATAAAAGTGTGTTCATTGAGTATCACCACACACACACACACATACACACACACACACACACACACACACACACACACACACGTGAACTAATCTCTTTCCACTGAGTCCCACCTCTTAAAGATTACACACCATGTTACAAATCAGAGACCAAGGCACTTCATTGACCTTTGGGGAAGCATACCCAACCTGTGAGGCTAGCTACAACCAGCTCTGTCACTAAAGTTTGGATATTGATATCCATTTCATCCAAGCAGTCTATTTTACATAACTGCAAAGATTAGGGGCAGGACAGAGCTCAGATCTTAAAAAAAAAAAGTGTTGACTTCAAATGTTTCTCTACCCCTAAAGATACTGGTGCTTGTCTTTGTAAAGTTTCTTCTAAGTCATCCTTTAAATGAATGAGTATGCATTGCTAAACACTATCTGGCCTCTTCATAACAATGTTTTCCAAACTTCTTCATTCCGAACACATTTAATGCAGCTTGCCTTCCAGGAGAGAGCAGCTAGATCACACCGCATGGGTAATCGCTCTCCCAAACTTACATGTACACACTCAGAATAAGCCTCTCTTGTGTGTATAGTTTCTATATATCCGTCAACCAGACCTGATGGTACAAGGCTGCAATCCTGCCTAAGGTAGGACTGTAATGGAAACTGAGTCAGGAGGATCACAAGTTCAAGGGTAGCCTGGGCAACTGAAAGAACCACAGCCTCAAAATGTAAAAGTAAAAGCGAGAGTGGATATTGCCTAATAGTAAAGTCCTGGAAAGCATGAAGCCCTACACTCATCTCCCAGTCCAGGGTATGAGGTAGAAAATAAAGGTAGAACACATATGTTCTACTTTTAGTAGTATACAATATTTTAGTAGTATATAATAGTTTCGTTCTGGCTTTGGTTCTGGCTCTCCCAAGAAACCTCAGCATGCCATCAGTCATGGCTGCAGAGAGTCCTGACTATTGCCATAGCATTCATTGTCAAGAATACAAAGGTCTTGGCTTCTTGACACATGGATCCCTCCACAGATCTGCCCTTAATGACATGGCAGCTGCCAGCTCCATGAATAAGGACAAAGAGAAGGCAGAAACAATCTGCAACGCCTTGTGCAGCCTACTATTGGTACTCTCACATCCTCGGTAGCCCATTGGTAGCAGGTCAGTGAGCAGAAGAGTGGACTGGCTGCATGCAAGGACCAGGAAGGGAGACGCAATGGCTGCCTCAGAATACCTATAGTAACTCCAAGGTATTTACAGAGATAACCACAGACTTCACACACATCTCTCTGCTAGCTGTCTTTACAAATGGAACTCTGGTTAAATTATTTGAATTTTGTACGTAGCTGTGCTGTAAGGAAAAAAATCTCAGTTATATTAAAAGCATACTTAACTATAACTTGTCAAATATTTGACAATCAACAAATCCGTGCTTTTAAAACACCCAGAGAACACAGCATATTTTATACAAGCAAATTACCTATCAGTATAAGCTACATGCTCAAGTGAATAAATACAAGAAGCGAGGTATTAGATGGAGGAAAAATTGTATTGTAAAAGAGAGCTGCAAGAGCTTATTATTTTCCTGACAAAGTCTGCTGTGGCACAAGAGGACAGAAATCCATTTGGTAAAAAATCAGGTTATTAAACCTAATATATAGAGTATCATGTCAGAAAAGAAATGTGCGAACCTGGAAAAAAGACTGGAAAGATTTACAACAGCATGTGTCATGCTCTCTGTACTGCCTTCCTTACTCATCATGTGTTTTATCTCTGGTGTGTAGAAAGTACATGTAACAGTCACATCAATGAAAAAATACTCATAAAATGCTCGCTATCTTTTTTTTTAAGTCTGGTTTGCACGAAGGTACTTCTGTTCTTTTTGGAAATTTTATTTGCCCCATATAAATCATTCTTCCCAATCCAGAGGGCGTCAGACACCTGCTCTGGCATTTACTCTAAGACTGTTGGAAACTAATTGTGAATAGGTGAAGTAAGAGGAGAATTTCATTTATATTAACTCACTTTTATGTTCAATGCGGTCAAAGGTAGAGGTCTGCCTCTTTCTGGTCCATAAAATATGGATTGCTATTTCCAAAGTACATCAGCAGCAGTAATAGCCACTCCCATTTAGACGGTCATATAATCTTCTGAAATATTGACATGATAAAGCAATACAACCAAAAAAGAACAGCGGTGCATGCATTTTATTGACAAATAAATGCATGGCTTTAAATTGCTCATAACACATTTATACCTGATTGACATGTTATCCAAAACAATATAGATCGAAGCCTTCTGAGATCAATAATTTCAAAATAATTTTCAGCACGGATAAAAATACAAATTCAATCCACCTCTGTTTCATATTGGAGTTTGTGCCACCTTGGCAGTCACATTTTAGGGCAAACTGTACTTTAATTTTATATTCAAACCTTTTCTGGGTTTCCTTTGAGAATTCACTTTTTAATATATGACACTTCCTGGTTCAATTCAAGCTTTATTCACTTCTAGAGACTACAGGAATATAAATAACTGACATCCTCTGCCATTCATGAGTGACAAACTGCCTATAACATAGGAAAATAAAGCAGGTAGCCAGAGATATAGACTTGCTTTGAGAATAAATATGTATCATATGTATAAGCGATAAAATAACGATGAGGTAGATATTGTCATAAAATGCTTTCCTATTTTACTAAGAATAAATTATGTCAGGTGATCTATTGTGAGTGCATCTATGTTAAAAGAATCAAATACTTTCATTGGGATGCTGGATCTAACCATGAGTTCACAGAGAGCATAGGAGTTAACTGACATGTGTTAGTCTTATTGCAGACTGAAGCTTTTAGTACACATCCACCCTGAATTCTTTCACTCTGTGACTAAAACATTGTAAGTCATCACAATGGTTAAAGTGAAAATACAACGTGACAAGCAAAAGCATGTCTGTGGAGTACTTAACAGTTTTTCCAATTCATAGATTATGATCTATGTGAGCATTGTCAAGCAACCCCAGTGATCTTTTCTAGGTACCAAGAACTCTTCCTACCCCTTCAAGAATTTCATTAGTTCTCGTAACTCATTGAGATGGCAGAAAACACTATCTACAAATTCCAGATGAAAGCACATCAGACTGAAGCTCAAACATGCACTCTCAACTCCTTTACCTCAGAAAATTATTTAAATTGTATATTTAGATCTGAACAGGGAAATAAATCTGTTCTTCTGTCTGTTATCAACACTCATTCTCAATATACACTAAATCACTTGCAGACAAAAATCAGTGGCCCTTTAATTTTATTTATTTCTGACACCACATGGAGATAGTGCCTGATTCCATAGGTAAAAGCATTTGGTCCCACAGGATTGTTCTCCCTTTTGGGGTGGATAACAAACCTCGACTGTGACCTATATAGACTGATTAAAATTTACAGATTCCCAGGAGTTCTCACCCAATCAAATTGGTTTGCTTTCTAGAATGTCTCGGAACACTTGTAAAGCAATGTATTTACCTTTTTGCATACCTGTAAAAGGGAGTAACTCAGACATGGTCAGGTAGAAGAGATGTCTAGAACAATGTATGTGGGACAGGGAGAGTGCCCATAACATCAGACCAACCTCCATTGTTGAGTAACCCAAATGCTCTCTGCATGCTATCCTTTTGATTTTTCCATAGAATCCTCATTGTGCAGGTAAGATTGTTACTAAATTACCAGCCTTTAGTGAGCAGCTCAACTTCATCCCATGTCCCATGATGACATCCAAGACTCCTCATTCAAGGGTTACCAGCTCTTAGTTCACAAAAAAAAAAAAAAAAAAAAAAAAAAAAAAAAAAACTTGTCATTTCAGATACTTTAAAGAGTTTTAAGAATCTATGTGCTATGAAAGAGAAACAGAAAAGAAGACTTCTTACTATATCACGATAGACAACATATTCGTTTCTCTTCTCAGATGAAATTATTAATACACACCAGTCATTTGGAGGCAAACTCTGTCCCTAAAGACAGAGACAAACTGAGGAGAATAAAATTGTCTCAATACAAACCATCAGGCAAGGTTAGTTTCAAATAAATCATCCCTGTATTCTCTAGATCTGAATATAAGCAGGGCAGCTATAGTGATGGTTATAGGTTTGAAACTATTATCTTAAGAGAGCCAAACCCTGATTTTCTTTTGGTGTACACAAAAGTAACTTTCCCAGGCAAAGATCTAACAAATCCCAACGTGGTTGTTTCATTCTCTCCAGTCAATAAGGATTCCTAACTGGCAACAGGATTTCAGGCTAAATCTAATGATTAGAACTCTGCTCCTAACTGCGTGATAAAAACATCCAGAACCAGAAGCCTCTTCTAGCTGTTTCATTGACTATAGAAGAAAACTTAACTTCAAAGAACCCAAGTTTCTCATGGATCCTCTTATATTACCAGACTTGGAGCTTCCCAAACTTATGGCTTCCCCACATTATGAGATAACATTCACTCTTTTATGAAATAGGTTTTTAACATAGGTTTTCATTCCTTGCTTCTAAAAAGCATCACACCTTTCCCAGTGGTTGCCAAGTAACTGTCACATACTCAAGCACTCATAGCTCACGATTCCAGTGTTTGCACTGTAGTGACAAACTCTGAAAACTCCCAGATCCTCTCATTCAGGCCTGTGGGTGGAACACAGTGTTCCGTGTGGCCCAAGGTCTGAGAAAGAAGTTGCAATGACATGTCTTAATTGTCAACTTGATAGAACCTAGACTCATCTATGGGATGGGTCTTTTATCATGCGTTTAGGGGATTATCTCGATTGCACTAAATGAGGAGGGCACTCGATGAGACTAAATGAGACATGCCCACTGTCAGCACCATTCCACAGATGAAATCCTTAAGAGTTAGACAGAGTTGAACAGCAGCCCGCATCATAGTTCTCTGCTTCCTAATTGTAGATGACATGTGACCTCCCTGCCATTACTGTACCCTTGAACAGTGAGCCAGAATTAACCTTTTCTACCTTAAACTGTATTGTCAGAGAATTTTATGAATGCAACAGAAAAATAAACTATGATAGAATCCTTGAGAAGATTAGCATCATAAAGACTCATCCATTTACACAGTCCAAGCATTTCCTAGCTAATGCTCAAAGCATAGTTTAAGCTGCTAGCTGGAATACACACATCTGGCTTCTCTAAGTGGGTCTGGTTTCCTCAAAATATGTTGACTGGCTTCCATGGACAAGAAGTAAACCCACGCAGAAGCAATGTCACTTTGGGGGTACTAACTCCAGAAGGTACCCATGATCACCTACACTGAATTCTATAGCTTAGGGCAGTTACCCAGTTCCACCCAGTTTAAAGATGAGGGAATAAGGAAGATGTCATTATCACATTATAAGAATAGCATGCAAGATGGGATGTATATTTGTATGGACAAGTTTGGAAATGCAAGCTGCCACAGTTTGCTTTAGGCCACAGTCATTCCCATCCCTAGCACATGCAAAATCCCTCCCTGAAATCCTCATGTTGATTACAGAATCAGCTCAAAGTCCAGGAACTTGTCATTTGAATCTGGTCCAGGAGCAGATGACACTCCTCAGATACACTTCCTTAACTCTATCTCCATAGCTATAGCATAGCCATCTTAAGACTGTGAACCAAACAGATTAAAGAATGTCTACTCAAAATGCATCTAACACCCAATACTAGGGCATATATAGTTGCCATCACAGTATTTCTGTCCATTTAATTTTGGCTTGATGTAGTTTGCTTTAAAGTTTTGTGTTTTGCCTAATTTGCATGACCTTAGACAAGAGCAATGGGCACAAATTGCTTTCAGATATGTCTTTCTCTGTCTTGGGTTCATATGAAGCTGACAGGAAATGAAATCTTTAGGGTGCTGGGAGGCCACATTGGTTTTGGTTTTGGTTTTGTGAGAGGAGTCCTTAAAGCAAGCCTCCTTTGTGCCTTAATCTTTATAAAAAATATTTATTAAAAGATTTCCTGACATCAATCTGGATATAATCTCTACCTGGAGTCCATTTATGAATCCGAGAGTCTGGAATGGGACTCTGCAACCCTTGGGTTTTCTGTACTTTCTTTAAATTTTGTTCCAATATAAAGAAGTTTATTAGGTACATTTCCTGTTTTTCACATTGGTGGAAGCATTTGTGGACCTGGAAACATTATGTGATGAGAGTCCATGGACTTCAGCTTTTGCCTCTTTTGCCTATGAGACCTCGGCAGGTGTCTGTTGTGGCTAGCCTTTGTTCCCTTGTCAATACACTTCATGACAACTTCCAGGTCCCACCAACAAAGCATGTGTTCAAGTTTGCCAAATACCTTGTTCCATGTCAATTTCACAAATTTTGGTTTTATGGTATTTCAAAGAAGGGGGTGCCAATATATATTCCTGTGGCTGCACTGTGTGACCCCAAACTTTTTAGCCTAAAGCAATAATGTATTGTGCCCTCAGAATGCAGGCAGGGCACAGTAGAGATAACTACACACTTTGGAAAAACATCAGAAGCCAAAGATCAATGTCTGGATGACAGAGTTCCCTAACGGTTGTTCATTTTATTCCTGTGACTTAATCTAGGCTGAATAACTGTCACTGATGATGTCTTTATATACCCATGCTTCCTTACAACAGCTCCAAATCCATGATCCTTGAGAATACCAAGGACTACTCAGGAGCCATATTACTTCATATGAAGTAACCCCATAAGTCACTCAGTGTCATTTCTTCCATATCCTGAATTATAAAGTTCATCTGGTTTTGAAAGAATAGTCTTTAGCAAATGATGTTGGGAAAAACTCAAGAGGCACATGCAAAAGGATGGGCCAGGGGCTCATCTTATCCTATATTCAAAATGGGCTGAAGATCTACAGGTAAGAGCAGAAACCATAAAAATTCTAGAAATTCCTGTATGTTGGCTCAGCATTCATGGGGGACTGGGATGAACCACTTCAAACCCCTGTCAGAGTAACCATTAAGTGGGATGATCTTAAACCAAAAGGCTTCTTCACAACTGCAACCATATAGAAAAGATGAAAAAAATAGAAAACGGATCAGGAAAAAATGCTGACTCAGCCAAATACTGACTCATCCTCTAACTACTAAGAAGTTAATATCAAAATATATAAGGAGTCCAGACAAATCAACAGCAAACCAAAATAGTGTAATACATATTAAACAACCCCTAAGAAACCTCATTAAATGTTCAAAGAATCTGCCTCAACATTTCTCCAAAGACCTAAAAATGCCCACCTACATGAAAAGGAACTCAGTATCTTTAACCAACGAGGAAATATAAATCAGAATCACAATGGAATATCAGGTCAAATCTGTTAGGAAAACTATTATCAGAAAACATTGGGTAAGTGTTCCTGAGGGCACAGCACAGAGAATCCTGGGCCCTGATAGTATAGCTAAAACCTGGTGCAGCCAACATGAAATGGCATGAAAATAACTGAAAATGAAACTGTACTCCACATTGCACACCAAAGTTTCAGTCAGCCATGACTCATTTACAGTGGTAATCCTGTAAGACTCCTAGTGACATCACAGCAGACTTAGCTTTTACAAATACACACTGTTGTTTACACACTGACAAGGTTGCTGAACTGCATTTATCAGACTATATTGTTGTCAAATAAGCTACAACTAGACCATAAAACTCAGCAATCCCTCTTCTCTAATTATGACCAAGGGAAGTAAAGTTGGAATCCCAAAGAGGTGTTTACATTACCATGTTTTTGATGCATTATTCTTAGGAGGTCAAATGCTATAATTTATTTAGCTATTCATCTATTAACAGGCACTGAGATTGTGTTCCTATCTTGGTTACTACGAGATGATAAAATCTTATGAGATTACCAGGGGTGTTTCATTTTGTTTTGTTTTGTTTTTGTGGGTGTGTGTATGCCTGTGTGATTTCTATGAAAGCACATGTGTGTAGAGGACAGAGAACAACCTGAGGTGCCCTTCCTTGCATTTCAACCTGTTCGAAATAGGGCCAGTTGCTGTTTTCCACCATATAAACCAGACGAGCTAGCTCGTGGGCTTTGGGAAATTTCCCATCTCCGCTTACCATCTTGCTGAAGGAGTACCAGGAGAATAGAGGCATGCAAACTGGATGGGCTCTTCTGGAGGCCTGAACACAGGTCTTCATATCTATACAGCCATCCCTCCAGCATCCAACCATTTCAGAGAGAACAAAGGCTCACTTAATGAAAATCTGTTCACATCCTATTATAAGAAGTCAATGCGAAAGCACAGCACACACATACAACCCTGCAGCCATGCACGTGCACACAAGATATGTATACATCTGATCATTGAAGAAAACATAAAGGATACACTTTAGACATTATTTATTTGGGAGTTAATTTTCTGTATAAGATATTATTTCAAGATACTGAATTAAGTGTATAGGTGATTGAGTGCTACCTATACTGGTGGTGGTGGTGGTGGTGGTGGTGGTGGTGGTGGTGGTGGTGGTGGTGGAGGTGGTGGTGGTGGTGGAGGATTGCAGATGTCAAGTCAGTAAAATAGACACATACAATACAAACTCCTAGATATAACTGAGGAATGTGTAATCCAATTTCAAATAAATTTGAATAGAAGTTACTGGAGTTTTGTTTGTTGTTTTTTGTTTTTATCAACCAGGGATTCTCTGTATAGTTCTAGCTGCTCTGGAACTTGTTCTATAGGCCAGGCTGCATCCTGGTATTGAACTCAGAGATTCACCTTCCTTTGCCTCTTAAGTGCTGAGATTAAAGACATAAGCCACCACTGCCCAGCATTTTTGTTATTTTTAAATAGAAAAAAATTGATTTTTACCGGATCAACTGCTAAAAGCATACATAAATATGATCTTTACATAAACACTATAAGTTGATTTTTATAACTGAAATTTGCTGTTTGTCTACCCTGCAAAGTAAGATTCTCTCAACATTTTTAATGTTTTTACTTTTTTGCACTGCCATAAGCTATTGAGAATACTGGGGATCATTAAACACCATTAGTAATAAGGTACATGCTAATTTCATACTCCAAGTTTCTTTATCTACCTCCCGAGTGAGAGGAAATCCCTGCTTGGTCTTCAACCTCATGTCAGCCCCAAAGCATAGCTAAGGCTTGCCTCCTTTTCTTACATAATCAGATAAACAAAAGGGCAACCTTTCAAATAAGTTTCTGAAGACCAAAAAATTCTAAAAGAGGCAGGACACAGTAAAGTCACTTAATCATATAAAAATCCCATTTCAATCATTAAAGTGCTATTCTGTATCCATTACAAAATTACCTTTAAAACTATAACTATTAAACTTTAAAACTATTAACTTTAAAACTGAGATGTTTAAATTAGATAGCTGGTTTTCTGCTCCAAGATTTTTCAGAGATAATACTGAAAATATACAGAAAAAAATCTGAGTAGTATTTCTCATATACATTTAACCTTGAAATTCATTTTTACATTCCTTGCTGACTAGTATATGTTGGTCAAATTCCTCAAAAAACTCAAACAATAGTCACAGGTGGCATGATGTAGTTTAAGTACCACATGCCATAAATACATTGGTCAGATGTAAGATTTTGTTATCTAGTGATATCTGTAGATGTGCTTAGTTTTTGTTCCTACAAGCTAATGCTCACAGATCACAATGGTGTGGACTATTGAGATGAAGTTACTAGTAATTCTCACAGTCTTGGTGGCCAATCAGATAAGGAGATGATGATTTTGATCTGAGAGTAGGACAAGTTACTAGGAGCACACATTAACTGCTCTTCTCATTGCCATGACCAAATGCTTGACAAGGACCAACGTAAGGAAATAAGGGTTTATTTTTGGCTCACAGATTGAGGGGAGACAGTCCATCACAGTGTGGAAGGCATGGTAGAAAGAGAGTGAGGTGGTCGATCACATTGCACTGATGGCCAGGCAGCAGAGATTGGATGGGAATCAGATTTGGGCTACCCTCACAATTTATCCCCTGTGATCTGCTTCACTCAGTAAAGTTGTAATGGTTGGACAATTTTTTAAAAAGTTGCAATGTTGTAAAGCTGTAATGGTTGAACTCTTAATGGTTGGACTACCTTCCAAAACATCATCACAAACAGAACTAAGTATTCAAACACATAATCTTGTAGAGGACGTTTTATACTCAAAGCATAGCATAGCATGATGTCAGAAGTAAGCTGTCCTGGATAGGATGGCATACTGTGTCAGTCTCAGTGTCAGGATCATCAAAACAGTTGACTGGACACTGGGAAGGTCAGAATGGAAGTCCTTCTAAATGGGCTGATTTCATCATCTTTCCTCGGGTCTTAGAGGCTTCTGTAGACCTTTCTATCCAGCATGTGAACTCCAGAAAGCATGCTCCCTTCCCCCACACCAGACTCAAACTACTGCATTCTTAGTCTTGCATTTCATGGTATGGACTATTATCAGTTAGCCATGGGTCAAAGGCGACCCGGGAAAGACAAATAGCTATTGTGCCACTTGCCAACAATAATCAGTCAAAGATATTTCTTATTTCTTTCCTTTCTGATAATAATTTTACTTTTTCTCAAAGATTGAGATCTAACTGGTCTCTTGCATTTACTGAGGGTGAACTTCTACCAACATTAAAGTCTCCTTGGAATTAGGTGCACAAACGGAAACCTATAAGTTATCCAGCAATAATGTCTCATGACATTCTCAAATTTATCAACATGGCTTTAGGAAGCCATGGCAACTCCTTTGCTGGTCTCACTATCTACCCTTAAAGGAAGAATGGAGTGAGACTTCCCTAAAAGATGGTGATGATGATGATGGTGGTGGTGGTGGTGGTGGTGGTGGTGGTGGTGGTGGTGGTGGAGATAATGGTGGTAGTGATATATCTTTATACATAAACATATTCTTATTTCTTTTGGACTAAAACTAAGTGGTGCCTCATTATATCTTTGTTTGGGAATTGTAGTTTATTGAGCAAGTTCTCACAAACACACACAACAACATGGCACTGGTCTAGTCTGATCAAAACTGGTTGTTGTCATCGCTCAGAGCGTCATTCACATAAGTCAAGCATATGCTACCCATCTTTGACATTTCAAAATACTCCACTTAACTTTACTTGATTTAAATCTCTTTTTCTGCCTTATTCAGATTTTCACAATCAATCCTGCCATAGATTGCAATGAGTCCAAATAACACAGAGAAATTTTTCAAGTTTTTTAATTAAGAAATTATGCAAAACTTTTTTGGCAGATTCATGCTCATAATAGAAGGCACTTGCCATCTAGCTACTGTTGAGGATCTTGGATGGATGATTTCACAGCTAGACCTGTGACTTTGGAAGGTGAAGTATTTTACAAATACAATCATGGCCTGCCGTGATGGCTATGGCAGGAAACTGCTCATCATGCAAGTATGATGACCCGAGTTCAGATCCCCAGCATACAATTTAAAAAGTTAGGTATTGCACTTGCTGACAGGAGCCTGATATAGCTGTCCTGAGAGGCTTTGCCAGAACCTTACCTATACAGATGTGGAAACTCATAGCCAACCATTGGACTGAGCACGGAGACCCCAATGAAGGAGTTAGAAGAAGGACTGAAGGAGTTGAAGGGGGTTTGCAACCCTAAAGGAAAAACAATATAAACCAACCAGATCCCCCCAGAGCTCCCAGGGACTAAACCACCAACCAAAGAGTACACATGGAGGGACCCATGGCTCCAGCTACACATGTAGCAGAGGATGGTCTTATCTGGCATCAATGGTAAGGGAGCTCCTTGGCCCTGTGGAGGCTCAATGCCCCAGCGTAGGGGAATGCTAGGGCACTGAGGTAGGAGGGTGTGGATGGGTCGGGGAACAACCTCATAGAAGCAGGAGATGGGGGAGGAGATAGGGGGTTTGTGGAGGGGAAACTTGGAAGGGGAATAGCATTTGAAATGTAAATAAATAAAGTAACCAATAAGAATTAAAAAATAAAAATAAAAAGCTAAAAAAATAAAAAGCTAAAAAAAAAATAAAAATAGGTATAGAATGTGCTTCTGTAATCCCAGCAGTGACAAGTAGATTGCTGGAGGATTTAGGCAGTCAGCAAACCAAATTTTATTGTTATAGGTTTAGTGAGAGACCCTATCTCAGGGACTTTTGTGGACAAGGGAGAAGAAGATTGTAAGAAACAGAAGTGATGAATGGCTACTAGGAAACGATGTTTTTGACACACAATGCAGCAATTGGAACAGCATACATGTTAATTCCATGTGCAAATTCCAGTCAGACAAAATTTTAGCATGCAGTAGGATAAAGAGCATGAAGGTCCACTCTTAGCTGAGAAGCAAGTGGCAATTCATAGCTGCTCAAAGATAGGAAGTTGGTTCTCTTTAAGGTTATGATCCTTGATAGGTAGACTCCGCGGCAGAGTCCACACCCTGTGATTACGAGAACTCTTACAGTCTGGCTCCTTGTTTTATTCACTATCAACTTACAATGTCTACTCGGAGCCAAGTATGCAGAACACTGGAGAAAAGTGCTTCCTTCACCTCATTCAGTGGGTCTCATGCACCTCCCTCTATGCTGTATGCTAGACACAATGGTGAATTGAACCAAAAGTAGTCTAGGAGGCAATCAGAAGATCCCTGAGGTGAATCCAGAAGACAAGAAACCATGGGTAAGGGAAATAGTGATTTGTCCAGTATATCAAGTGAGCCCAAGAGAAAGAGGAGTCTAGATTCATCCCCAGTGTATGTCTGATCCTGCACTGTCTTAGTTAGGATTTTACTGCTATGAACAGACACCACTACCAAGGCAAGTCTTATAAAGGACAACATTTAATTGGGGCTGGCTTACAGATTCAGAGGTTCAGTCCATTATCATCAAGGTGGAAGCATGGCAGCTTCTAGGCAGGCCTGGTGCAGGAGGAGCTGAGAGTTCTACATCTTTATCTGAAGGCTGCTAGCAGAATTCTAGCTTCCAGGCAGCTAGGCTGAGGGTCTTACAGCCCATATCCAAAGTGACACATTATTCCAACAAGGACACACCTACTCCAACAAGGACACACCTACCCCAACAAGGACACACCTACCCCAACAGGGCCACACCCTCTAATAGTGCCACTCCCTAGGCCGAGCATATACAAACCATCACAAATACCATGGCCAACTATAACCTATGGGAAAAGGGGAGTTTATTTTGGCTTATGATTTCAAAGGGACAGAATCCATAATGGCTGGTAACCCAAAGCTGTGGTAGTGGCCAGAGCAGGAAATCAGCTGATCTCATTTTATCCACACACAGGAAAAGGAGAGAGTGAATGGGAAATGGGTTGAGGCTATAAATCCTCAAAGCCTACCCCCAAATGGCATATGTCCTCCAGCAAGGCTGCACCTCTTAAAATTTATACAACCTCCAATAACTTATAGGTACTTCTTGTGATAGTAATCTTCATTGTCAGTGTCACCGGATTTAGAATTACTGTGTTGGTCTATAACTGTGGAGGACACTAACTGGAGACCAAAGAGAAGATACAAAAAGCAATCTATAAGGAATATTTCTCATTCAAACATGTTCAAAGGTGTCTTCTGCCACTGAATGCCACATGCTGTGTGGCATTGATGCCGCATGACTTCATGCACACAAATATGTATCCTGCTACCCTCTGGAGGTCAGTGTGGAGAGAAAATCTGAGGATCCTCCAAAGCCTGTGTATTTATCCTTTCTACACTGGCTCTTCCTGTCATCATATACGTAGGTCTCTAAGAAGACAGGGGTACTTTCTCCTAGCTTTGAGTATTCCTCAAAGACTTCCTACCCCATCCTTAGAAGATGTAAGCAGTGACCATCCCACATCAAGCATCACTTGAACATTGGTTTCTAGGCTAAGGTGAATCCAGACATAACTTGAGAATGCATTAAAGTTATCCAGAAAAGCAGATCTTGTAAAGTAGCTCCATCTTGGCTTTAGTTCTGCGACATCAGCAGCCCCAAAGACCTTGGTCAAAATGTACAATCTTGAATTCCTTCCCCAGGAGCCCCCAGCTCAGAATGTCCTTGCGTATCCCCAGTACTCCATTACACCAAGCTTGTTTAGCTGTCCGAGGCCACCACTCACCGATCTTGAGAGTGGACAACATGTCTTAACTATTATTTTTAAACACTGTAGGTTTAAATAGCAGTGAGTTCAGAAACCATAGACAATATTGCTCACAACCTGAATACCTGCAGGAAGTAAATTAAAACTGTATAAAGGGAAATTTGAAATAAACATGCAAGACAAAAAAAGGGGGTACTGAAGTGTGGGAGAGAATTCAAGTCTTAACAGTATAACTAACTATTGATAAGAATAAGCAAAAACCTCCATGTAGAAGGAAAAAAATATAAAATTCTATTTTGAAGCTCAGGTAACAAGACTTTAAAAGTTCTCTATTTTGAAAATATGATTTTGAAAGTAAAATAGTTGAAAAAGCATACCTGAATAAGATTAAAGTATTGTTTTGCAGGTGAAGTGACTTGTTTTCTTTTTTACTTTTAATGTAAGTTTACGTAAATCCTGCTGTCAATGTTCATGGTATGATTAAACATTAGTAAGCATACCTGCATTTTTATGTCTTTTTAATAATTAAAAATTCATAGCCAACAGGTTAAACAAAGGCCATCCCATTTGTATATATATGGTGATTAGGATATATAAAAATGAAATGGCTGGTGGCTAAGACTTTTACCTATTGACCCCAATTAATTATTCCCCCAAAAGCAGGGAATAGGCTAACCTCACAGGTACTTCTTCTGACGGCAAATCTTCATCAATAATGTCACTGGATTTAGAATTACTGTGGAGGTCTACAAATGTTTGATTGAGGTAGGAAGGACCTCCCTATGTGAGCACAACCCATGACCTTGTGGATTGGGGTTCCAGTGAACTTAAGGGGGAAAGCAGGCTGAGCACCATCTTCCAATGATTCCAGCTTCTTGACAGCAGATGTGATATGACCAGCCTGACACACCCATGCTGCCATGCTGTCCCTTCCATGATGAATTGAATTCTCAAATCAGGATCCCAAATAAACCTGGAAAGTTGCTCTTATCAGGTATTTTGTCAGAGAAATTAAAAAGAAAAAAAAGGATTAACACACTCATTAAATCTTATACAGACTCTGGTGGTAATTTGAGGCCTTGAGACTTTTGTGAATTTAGTAATAAATAATATTCATGCACAGTGCCTGCCCTCATCCCCAGCCAACATTGTGAGTATGCAGTCATTAGAACCCTACTTTCAGATGGCAGGCACTTGACATCCCAAAGCTGGACAGTGACAAGCCATGTGATGGCCGCTATAGACTCCAGGTGGTCTAATAGACTTTCAGTCTACATCCTCTTCCTGATGTGTTCATGCCTAGAACAATCCAAGAAATGCATGGACACTGGGAATCTCAGAGTTGTGCTGCTTAAGACTTGGACTTTCAGAGCCTGTAAGATACTGAAAAGCAGGAGAGTAAAACAAAAATGAAAATTTACCGGGAAAAGAAGTCAAAGAAAACGCACCATCCATTTTCACTTTTTTCATGATGACTATGTGGAGGATTTGTTAAAATATCAAAAGCCAAAATACTACCTTAAATGTACTGCTTTAACTCACTATTTGTTAAAAGCATACATAGGGTACAGAGGAACTCTGGTCTATTTCAACATGATGCATTGGGGTTGGACGGTGTCACTAAGTTTGGGAGGTGTCTTGTTACGTATCCTGCATACAAATGGATGATGGTTGATGTAAGAAGAGAAAAGAGAAATGGTACCTTCTGACTGATCTTTGTCTTATGACTTCAACCCCAGACACATTCCAAATAAGGGTAGGTTCTGCAGTCTACTCCCTTGGGCTTCTAATAGTCCACTACCAGCTCAGGGGAGATCAAGGTTAACCTAAATTCCCACATGTGTACAGGAATTTAAGTTGGTCTGGGTGAGAACCACAGGGCCTCTCTCATGATGTTCCATGAAATGGGTTCACACTTATGACAATGATCAAATGTCAAAGCCTGTGTCTAGAATCTGGGCTTTGTGTCCTAAGAGAATTAAAGTTCTTCATTCCGTATTTGCTCTCATTTAATACGAGTTGTTCACATCTCCCATCCTCCATTCCTCCACCCCCAGGAACTTACCAGATCAAACTCCTTTCCAGTAAGCTACTCCCCACATGGACCCACTGTCCCCCTTTACTTCTTGAACTCCTCACCTTGTTCCAAAGCCTCCACAGGAGACATCCTTCGTGACAAGTGTAGGGAGAAATGTAGCAAAGAGTTAAAACTGAATCCCTTGCCTCTTTGAACTGTTTGCTCCGCACTAGGTGTACACAGATACACGTTTGATGTGTTAACTAGAGAATCTGACTAGAAAAGAACAAAGTAGCTGTCACTGGAAGGAAGACACTGACACAAAAACCACACAGCCCTTTATTGAAGAACTGTCAAGCCTATCCTACAGCTCTGGGCTTGTCTGTGGTATTTATCAAAGGCCTCTATCTGATGCAGGAAATTAAAAATAATAATAATAATAAATCTATCCACTGGACATTTATTAAAGGAATCTAAAATTATATTACATTTAAAATGACTAAAATGGATAGTTTGCCAAATCAGAAACAAGGTTGTTTTTATTATTTTGTATATATATTGGCATATATATTTGTATATTCATGGGCATATTTTTCTCATCACAAGAATATATTTATATACAGAGAAATAAGTATATAGTACATCTCATTTACATGTTGTTAAATTAAAGCATGCTCTTATCAGTGTCAGGCGACTGCTATATTCAAATGATTACTTTGTTCTTGATGGGACCTTTAATAATACATATAAAATCAAGTATTTTAAATATTCCTTATCTCAGCTTAAACAAGGCCCTTTCAGGCAAGGGCCTTTCTTAATTTATGTTGCTCTATTTCATAGCATTTTTCTGGCTACCATAACCTGTAAAGAAATAATACATCTACTGTACAAACTTTCAGGCATCCACATACTAATTATAAAATCATCTGCTTTGGATATGCTATTTAAAAGTAGTTCTGCTTTATTATCTTTCTAAGCATTCAATAACATTAGCAAATATGCCTAATAAAAGTATTTACACAATGCTATGACATGAGTAGAAATTGATCTCAGTATGTACAGAAAGGATAGCCTATTGTAAGCATATATAAAAATTTTCTATATACTTAAATCAATGTGTCTCTTCATGTTTTCTGGTCACAGTGACATAGTACAAAGCAGGCTTTGGACTTCGAGCTTCAAATTTTAACTAAAACACTAAAGATTTATATCCTGGGGTCGGTTACTTAACCTTCTCGAGGCTTAGATTCTTCACCTATTATAGGACATGGATAATATTTACTGTGCACGGCTTGTTTAACTGTAGAGATATTTACCAAAGCAGGTTCTAGACGATGGCCGCTTAAAATAGACCAAGTCAAAGTGAAGTAAGGAAAAGGAAGGAAATTCATCCCAAAGATAAACGTTCAGAAAATTGCACAGCAAGTAACATGGAGGGAAGAGACTTCTGTCTACAGAAGAGAGCTCACAGCTTCTTAGAGCCTTCCTCATGCCGACTCTTCAGTGGCCTGCAACTCAGTGTGAGACCAAGCTGCTCTTACTCACGGCCACTCTATTGCTTCTTCCTCCTCAGTGTGAAGATTGGAGTGGCAGGCTTGGCGTGTCGCAACTGGCCAGTTCAATTGCTCTCCCTTCTCAGTGGCTAAGAAGCATTTATATATGTGCACACTGATGAGGTTGGAGGGGGGACCAGGCTACGGTGTAAACTGAGGTCAGGATGGATCCTGGGTAGAAGCTTAGTGGCCATCGAGATCGGTTTGAGAGCGGTTCTCCCTAGTCAACCCAAAGAATGACGTGTAGGATTTGGCCTAAAATTCGTTGACTCCTGCTTACTTTTCAGAATCCAACACCCTGGAGGGAAGCAAGGACTCGGTGAAAAAGAAACTTTTCAACCATCCAAAGGCAGGAAAACCTGATGATTCATGTCTCTCCTTTTTGAAATTCTCTCCTTCGCTGAAAATTCCAACTGTTCAAAGGATCTGATAAATAATACCAAGTTCACTGGCATTTCAAACAGAAAAGACATTTTATCTATTTTAAGCCATGATAAATGTCATATTTCCATTCAAATTTGGGAAGATCACATTTTCAGCTACCCACCAACTATGGAAAAAATCTTTCAGACAACAATAACCTCCTAATTGAAGATTTCTCTTAAGAATTTTTAATAGAATAATGTGGGTGTTATCCTTCGGAAAAACAAAATGACTTTTAATGAAGCAGTTCAAAATCAGGGCAGGAAAAGAGCAAAGAGTCCCCTTGAGGTTCGTGTGACAGTTTACATAAAAAGATGTTGTATTTTCTCTTCGCAGGGTGTACACCGTCATTTTGTCTTATTATTCCTGACATTCGGTTCATCATATTAGCATCTTTGTGGGAAACATGAAAGCAATTAAGGGTTTTGCTCCCTATTCTTTAGACGATACATTTTGCTTTTGCTCAAAACTCCTAAGGACGAAGTAGCCCTGGTCAAACACCAAATGCATGGGTTTTTAAATGCGATGAAGATAGAGCTTTAATAATTTTCAATTACAGTCATCCTGCAATAATGTTAGTGAGTCTCATCTAAAAAGTAAATTATTCATTGAATAGAAAATGGGAGAGCTTGGGGTTTTGTGACTCCCATTTCAAGTTTCGGTGAGTTTTTTCTTGATAAAGTCCTTTTTGAAGATCACATATTTTAGACTTTGTTTCTATTCCTTTTCTTCATTCATGATGGCCGTGTCTACTTTTTAATTTACTTTTCTAACAAAACACGGTAGCTATTGAGTGGACATTGAGAGGGATTTATCCAGAGTGAGAATTCATTCACTGCTGCCAGATTCTGATAAAATAATATTTTATATTTTGTTTTAAGAATTTCTTTCATTTTAAGCAAATGAAACCTAGAACCATTTTTTTAATAAAAAAAAAATGTTTGTCAATTGGCTTTCCTGAGGAGATTGGCAGGCAAAATAGTCTTCCCTCTTATTTTGCATTAGGAATGTTGCCTTTCAGGTAAATAAATAGATCGCTATAGGAAAGTGCTCAGAATACCACAAAACTATGGAATGTTAGGAAATGCTTTAAATCCAAATAAAATAATGATGAGAAGACAATATAGTTGATTTCATGAAAATAAAAAAATAAAAATTAAAAATGTGTGTTGGGGTCGAGGGAGTAATAGCAGTTCCTTTTGGGACTTAAAAATAAGTCATTAGCCCAGTCATCTCCTCCACTCCACTGCAATCTTTCCATGTTTGTGGTGAGATGAGATTGAAGCTCGTCATACCCGTCCCACTGTGTGCCTTTCACCTGCCATCATTCTGTTCCCTTCGCTAAGGTCCTTTGCCTTAAACTGAAGATGGTGTCACAAAATTAACCTGCTGATTAGATTGGCTCAAGACTTTTTCAGTGATACCCGAGACTGGATGACTTCACCCAGAGACCTCTAGGATCTATCGCAGCCTTACGAGGCTTGGCTGTGTAACATGTAATTCTGAAGTCGTCACCACAAGAATATTGCCAGCTCCTCTCTGAACCTAAGCCAGCATGGCTGACACGTCACTGCAGAAACCTGGGCATCCTGGGTCTAATTCTAGAATTTCTGTTGAGCATTAGTTTACAGTCTATTTTTTTTCCTTTGGGTTATATTTAAGCAAAGCAGTTTTCCATCTGTTACAAGGAGAAACAAAGTCAGGACAAACGTGATTTAGTTCTATATTATAACTCGTACTACCTACTGATGTCCCCTGATTTTACTTCATCAAAAGCTCTCAATGCACCACAAGAACAAAGAAAACAACATCCTCATTACCTCTCTCTCCTCTACATCTATAGACAGACACTGCAATTTTTCACCAGCTTAGTCTAAACCTTTCTTGTTCTATTTCTTGGTGATGCCATGTGCCTCTTACATTTACCAAACAAGTGTCTTACCAGAAGTGGCACGGCAGCTTGACATTTAAAGACCACCCGTTGTCACCTGAAGAAGAGGCAAATGCATTGACAGATATCTTCCTGTAGTGTGAGCACCAGTGTTATGCTTGAACAAACATAGGTGGCAGCCCAGCCCAGCCCCTCTCTAGCTATATGGCTTTTACTGTCTCAGGCACAGTCAGCATTGGCCATGATGTCTGAGGCAATTGTGACTGCGTGCATCAAGATGTGAATAGGTGGAAGACAACTTTGGCTAAAAATAATCATGGAGAGTCTTTGAATAGGAACAGTTTGGATTAGATCCCTTCTTGAAAAGTCCCCTTACTGAGCAATTTAAGGTTTGTCTAAAAAGGACAACTATAGGAACACTGTGAGAGAACTAGAGATCTGAGTTCAAATTTTAGCCAAACAATTACTTATACTTCATGGTGTGTTAAGGTGGCAATGGGGAAGGAGGTCCCCCAAACTCTCAGACCAAGGACTGTGTGTGCATAGCAGGCAATTAAGGAACGTGAACTAATAGCGGTGGGTGACTGAAGTGAGAGACGAGAAGAAAGGCATCTCCTGCAGTCTAGTCAACACCATCTGAGTCAAGGAAAACCACAGTGTCATGAAAGTTAGTCCCCGTCACATCCAGCATTGGACAATTAATCAGGTATTTTTTTTAAATGACCATGGGTGGTTTGTTCTCTTCCTCCTCTCTCTCTCTCTCTCTCTCTCTCTGTCTCTCTCTGTCTCTCTCTCTCTGTCTCTCTCTCTCTCTCTCTGTCTCTCTCTCTGTCTCTCTCTGTCTCTCTCTCTCTCTCTCTCTGTCTCTCTCTGTCTCTCTCTCTGTCTCTCTCTCTCTCTCTCTCTCCTCCCTCCCTCCTCCCAGGAAATGGCCTCCACATGTCTCTGCCATGACATGATTCTTTTTAATGACTATAAAAGTGCTTATTAAAAAACAAAAAACATAAAACTATTCAAATGTTAGAATTTGAAAGAACACCCTAAAGAAAACTTCATCTTCGACACAGCTTCGCCGTATGCTCTGAAAAATTCCACTTGAACAAAAAAGCATCTTAAAGTGATGCTTTGTACTTCCAGTCCTCTTATCTCATTTTTGTTCTTATTTCTTGATGATGTTGAATAGATTTTCTTGAAAACAGTTGTCCTATGTCTTGATTTATCAAAAATAACAGTCTCTCTCTCTCTCTCTCTCTCTCTCTCTCTCTCTCTCTCTCTCTCTCTCTCTCTCCTTTTCTTTTTCTTTCTTTTCCTTTTGTGGAAGGAGATTCCAGAAATATGTCTGCTAATGATGAGAATGAGCTACCCCGAAGGCAACAAAGAGCAGCACAAATGTGTAACAATGTTGGTGAAACTCAATGACCCTTGCCCACTTTAGTATTAATGGCTTTCTTCACAAACTTGGTAAACAGAAAGCTTATTAACAATAACTTTGGTTCACGTATTTTAGCCCTTACTTAAATCAATAACTTTCAAATGTTCACTTTACTTTCAATGTTTATTTTATACTCTGTGACAAGATGGTTTAACTGTTAGAATACAAGAACCAAGTGTTTTCTCCCCGTAGCCAAAGGAACATGTGATGGAAATATGGGGTCTACATGTTTGGTAAGAGCGCTATGATGTCACTGTGACATGTTTATTGTTGTTTGGCAAAATATGGGGCAAGATTTGGATTTAAACAGATAGGAAGACACATACCACACACTAGAGATCACCATTCACGTGGCTCCCCAAAGTCCACACTTTTTCCAGCACATTCTTTCAGTGAGCATTAAACTGGGTGAAATGAATTAGCACCTACTGTTTGAACCCCTTATTAAGCCCATTTTCAGCAGTAAGGCCTTTACACCAGTCTGCTCAATGGCTGTAACAATACCAAAGACAGGATGGCTTAAACAGGATTTTAACTGAAGTCCAAAGTTAAGGTGCCTTCCAGTTTGGCTTTTGAGGATCTGGTCCCTAGATTATACATATACAATCTCTAGTGTGTGTGTGTGTGTGTGTGTGTGTGTGTGTGTGTGTGTGTGTGTGTGTATGTCTGTGTGTGTCTGTGTATGTCTGTGTATGTCTGTGTGTGTTGAATTTTTGCATGTGTGCATACAGGTAGGCATAAATGTGCATGCATGTGTGTGGAGGTCAGAGGTAAATACTTTCCACTATGTTTTCTGAGACAGAATCTCTCACTGACCTTGGAACACACTGATTTAGCTAGTTTGACTGACCAACAAGTTTCAGGGATCCTCCTGCCTCTGCCACACCAAGACTTACCTGTGAATTCTAGAAATCTAAGTTCAGGTTCTTGTGCTTGCACAACAAGTACTTACAAACTGAGCTAACTCCCCAGCTGATGTCTGGCCTCTTGCCTTGTGTTACGAAGCAGGAGGAGGGGGACGTCAGCTCTCCCTGGCAGATGGTTCCATCTCCATGACTTCATCTAAGCCAATTGCCTCCTAATGGCTCTTCTCCTAATGCCACCATACTAGTCTTAGAGCCTCACCATATGAATATTCTGGTGGAGAAGAAACAGATATTCAGCCCTGAATACTTATTTCAGCATTTCAACAACCAGATTTATCCTCTAAAACTCAGAATGGGCAATAAATGCTTTTTACAGTTGAGAGAATGCTCGATCAAATCCCTTAAGGCCAAAGTTTCTCTTCATTATGTGAATCATTGGTTAGATAAAACACAAATAATGTCGTTACATAAACATATAGTAAGATTTGATTATCTAATAGTCTAAAGTCATTTAATATTGTCTTAGTAAATATGCTGGCCATACGATAGTGAATTTGATTTATACATTGTTATATGTATAACTACATTACACTGTAGCTTTTAAGAGCCAAGTACAAGATCAAACTATCAACAGGCTATTAGCTTTGGAAAATTATTTAGGAAAAATAAGAAAGAATGATTATCTCATAGCCTAATATCAGTAAATTAAAATGTTTCCTCATTTGCATTTTATTCTATCATTGTGGCATTATAAAACTTTGTAATTAAATAACTATGCCATATGTTGTTTTGTGTGGCCATTGTTTTCTAAAAGGGAATATATTGTCTTTTCATCTGTTTATTCTCAGGCAAACTAATCCTATGGCAAACATAGCCTGTTCTTCAATCTGATTGCCTGAGGGACTAAACATGGGACATCCTAGGTGCAGCCATGTGCAATCAATCGTTAGTACTCCTTTTCCACGGAAGGTGTTCAGTACTTCAGAATGTTTGGGAAGCTTTGAACATCTTTCCTGAACAAAAGGCTTAGGGTTATTCCATCTACTCAAGAACTTAGAAGGAAATCAAGGTCCTTGCAGCCATGGGTATCTTAGGATCTAACGTCTGACTTCTCAAGTATATATAACTGGAGTTTTTAAAATGCCAATATAAGCATCATGTTCCGGAGGCTGGGAAGATGGCTCAGGCAAGAAGGCATTGCTGTATAAGCATGAAGATCTGAGTTTGCTTCCTGCACATACATGTTAAAAGCCTGGTACTATACTATAAAGCCATGTTCTAAGAGCCACAAAAACAGAGACAAGAGTCCTAGAACTTGCTGGCCAGCCAATCTAGCTGAATCAGTGAGCTCCAGAGTCAATGAGAAAATCATTCTCAAAAACTAATTTGAGAAGGCACTAGGTATCAACCTCTGATTTACAGCTAACATGCATGTACATGCATCCATGCATCTGTGTATACACACAAACACACACACATACTCATGTACGCACACACACAAATCTAAAAGTAACCATCAGAAATAACAGATTCCTATCAAGGGTAGACATTGTCTACCATGGTTTCTAATAACCATAGTTATTTGAATTCCTTTTGTAGTGTGGAGTTACCATGCATTTCTTTGGCTTTCTCTATGCTTCTGTGCCAAGGAGAAGACTTAAATTTGTGTCATGTTTTCTTAACCAATGTAAGACTCTGTTCATCCCCAGTAAGTATACTGAGGCACTGAATGTCTGTCATGTTTTTGTTCTTAGTCATGTAAGCCTTCTTCTCACAATAGTTCAAATGCCTTTCAATCAGTTAACTCATAGAACTTTCAATTACTTGGTTCACAATAGTTTCTTGTTTCTCATTTTTCTATTCTTCCCACATCCTGATTCCTCCCTCCCTGTAGCCTATCTTCTGGTGATTATTTAGCAAGGTCTTTTGAGAAAATCACATTTCCTTCACCTTTGCTACTGAGTATGTCAGCTGGATACACAATTTTAGCTTGATACTCACATCTCTTGACACCCTACAGATGCTCCATTGTCTTCTGACACCTGGTGTCACTCCACTTAACCTTTAGTGCTCTAGAGTTTATTGATGACATTCCTCAGCACTGATTAACTCTAACTTACCTTGCACAGGAGTCTCTGTAACCGGGATACATGTCTGGTATTAGATAGTTTAAATTATCAACTATAATATAGATTTTTCTCCCATTTTTTCTGTTTTATTTTCCCTTTTAAAAAAATCTAGGAAATTTTTATGCTTTCATCCCTGTCTTTCAAGTTCACTTTGGAGTGACACAAAGAAATAGTCTCTATCATGAGGTATGAAAGCGTTGTAGCAGGGCAGGAATACATGTTGGTGGGAGCCTGGAAAAAGGATCCTTAGGTGGTGTGGTGAGAGATGTCTATGCCAGTGTCATGGTAGGAGTAAGTTTGCCCTCCATTAACTTGTGTGTTTAAATACCTTGCCCCTGGGGAATGACACTTTCAGGAGGTGTGTCCCTGTTAGAGTAGTATGGCCTTGTTGGGAAAAAAATGTGTCACTGTGGGGGTAGACTTTAAGGGCTCCGTGTGCTCAAGTTCTCCCCAGTACAGAAGAGACAGTCTCTTCTGGATACCTTCAGATCAAGACTCTCAGCTCCTTTTCCAGCATCAGGTCTGCTTGAACGCTGCCATGCCTCCTGCCGTGATGATAACGGACTGAACCTCTGAAACTGTAAGCCACCCCCAATTAAATGTTGTCCCTAATAAGAGTTGACTCAGTCACAGAATCTCTTCACAGCAATAAAACTAACATACCAGGCTGGAGGTGATAAGCCTACTCATCATTTGTTAACCCTCAGAATCCACATCGGAAGGTCACTGCACTTTTGTTCTTATACCTGCACTTTCAGGAGGCAACCATTAAGGTGCTCTGCTGTTATTGGGGGGCATTTAAAACTCTGGCTTAGCATGAACCACATAGGCTAAACCCTAGTGCTTAAATAACAGTAGGAAAACACATATAAATCAAAACTACTATCCCTGATTGATCCTAAACTACTATGAATTAGCATGTAAATTAACATCCAGGATAAATATAATTGGTTGTAATATGTTTTGGGGGCAGAGTAAAACTTTGCCTACTATGTTTGTGTATGAAATATCAACTTAAGAATCATAAATCAGAAGACATGGCCCCAAGATTCCCCCCACCTCTGGATTATCTGTGTATTGTCATTTATGAGATAAAGTCACCCCTCGGAGGTTGGTACTAGAATTCTTCTTGCCCCCCATCCTCTATATCCTATTAATCCATAGGGCAAATCTACTTTCCTTTTATAATCTCTTCTTTACAGTATCAGGAGAAATTTGAAGAGGATTAAAGTATCAATTTTCACATACAAACAATTCAGATTGAAAGTAGGAAAAAATCCAAGGGAGGTACTCTGAGAGCAGAACTGAGAATGAGTGGGTTCTGTGAAGAACTACTGCCCGCTGCCATTAAAATAAACCCAAACACCCTGCCCTGGCTTGTGAGGTCATTTGCTTGTAATCCCAACTTTCCTTCCTCAGGTTTCTGTCAGCTGTTTCTCTGCATGAAATCTGTGTCTCGCCAAACTGCAACGACTCCCAGTTTATGGCACATAAGTGACTTTCCCTGCCTCATATAGTCTCTCAAACTTTCCTTGTCTTTATGTGTTCTCACCTCATACCATACCCCACAGCCCCATTTTAACATGCCCAAAACCCAATGACTTAAGACCCAGTTCAAAGGCTACCTTCTCCAGGAACATTCCCTCGAGTTCTGCTTTAGATGGACTCTCCTGGCCCTCTTATTCAAATCTAAGTAACTCTGAAACTAAATGCTTTTTCTTATATCTGTAGTGTCCCCTTTGCCTTGCTTCCACTGACAAACTTGAGGGAAGGCATGCTCAGCGGCAGGCTTCCTCAGAGCTCTCAAGACAATGCCTTGTGCACAGTGAGCATCCAACACTTGCAGAAGCTGTCCTGTCGCCAGCTCGGGAGATGTGAGTGAACTGAACTGTGGATGTCACTCAGACTAGAAGTGGTATTTGCAATTCAATGGGAGCTCTTTGGAAAATAGCTCTTATTAGAGGAGAATCTCTGCGAATCATTAACAGCCAGCAGCAATACTGAAGGACTAATTTTAATAATATTTCTGTGATAAAATTCAAAGGCTAGTTCCAGCAAAAGAGATATAGCCCAGACAAGTGCACCTGTTGGCAACTGCGATGACCACAAATCAATTTTCACACAGCCTGAAAGCTACAGAGATCTTTGCCTCCCCATCAGCTGCTCAGGGTCCATCAGTTTGCTTCAGCTTGCAAGCATGTCAGAAATGCAAGATCTCAGGCTGTTCTCTGACCACATTTAGTGAGTCTGATCTGCATTTTGACAAATACAAGGCAAACATAGACCCTCTGGTTTTAAATGTTTAAATGGACATTTATCAAATTAGTGTCCAAATACATCTGTCTAGGTACTAAGCAGACTCGCCATCAAAGGCTAACCAGTACGTGTAGCACAATTTAGCAACAAGAAGTGATTTGCATGCATCATAGGCGCAACTCCTAAAAAGGAATTAAAATACCATCTTCAAATCATTTTCTTACATTTTGCCTTCTTTGGGGTTCTAAGACAGCAGCCCAGGGAAAATGCTGAGAATCAGATGGGGCAACTCAACAAGAGAAGCCCCAAACTTGTCTTCTCCAGCAAGAAACGGAAAACACTAAATACCAACTGCCAAGGTCGTAATGGAGAAGCAGTGTCCCAGGTGGGGCTCATGAAATCCAAATTGTTTGATTCATGTCTACAAGAAGCAGAAGTGCTTCACTCTCACCTCTGAGGAGAGACCCAGAAGACCCCTCAGCAGAGTGGAAATACGGTCTCCCTGCCATGCTGACACCCTTAATTGTGGCTTTTGAGCTTTTGATGTTCTGACACATAAATAGCTAAAAATTTGCTTTTTCATTTTGTGCACTTGCAAGTTGGAAATGTCATCAAGTTTCATCAAGATTGAAATGGGGTCCAATTTGCTAAAAATGCCTCATGCATAAGGAAGTTTTGTGCTCTCTCCCGCATGGGAGTCAGCCGGCACAATGCATTATGCACCTCGAGCTGGAAGGATCTCGACATGCCACTCAAAACACCCAAGTGGAGGGAACAGTCGCTTTGGGGTCTTTGCACTTTCAGGGGGAGGCGAGGAGGTCCAACCCTCAAATATTCAATTCCCAACTAAAACTGTTCTGTGTCCTCACTATAAAAGTACTTGCATATAAATGGTACCTACAGCTTCTCCCTGCTCATTATCTCTGAATCACAGATGGTTTTCCTGCCATGGTATGCCCCCAACACAAAGAATGGCAGACTAATGGGAGAATGTAATTGCTATTTTATGTCCCTTTTGCTTTTAGCAAAGTATAAAACCAACAACTTTTTTTTTTGTCACAATAGGAAAGCAAGTGAACCAGTCAATGCAAAGTCTGCCTTCTGACAATTGAGCCCTATCTTTTTAAATTGGGGTTACATTTCCTTTGATTCAGTCAGGAGACTATGAGAGGAGACAACACGATTAAGATCGGATGTTTGCAGCAAAAAGGGCTGGAGCTACTTTCTGAGTAGAAGAGTTTTCATCGCCTTCCCCAGTGATGCTTTATTAAATCCCGTCTGTGTTTCCCTCGGGTTTCCACACGGTCACCAGTTTTAATTAACCACAGCCTCATTTAGACTATGGACATCAGAAGGGGCTTTGCAACCCAGAAGGAAGCAATAGATATGCAGGATCTGCGGGACTGTCTACGTATTAAGGACTCAAGTTAAAATAATAATAATAATAATGATAATAATAATAATAATAATAATAATAGGCAAACCAAGTCTAGAAACCTGTAAGTCTCACACATTCCAACTCACCTCAAGTGAGAAGGCACATCCAGCTCAAAGAAAAGTTTCTGTGGAACTTTTCTATGTCTTAGGAATCTGAATCAATTTTCACTATGCTTTATAGTATAACTGTATATTTTATATATTTATACACACACCACACACACACACACACACACACGCGCGCGCGCACACACGCACACACACACACACACATGCGCACGCGCACACGCACGTGCGCACACGCATGTTCTTTGTCCCAGGTATCAATGGTGTTGGGAGGGCTCACCATAGCTTTGGAAACATCCTGATCCAGCTGTTCCCAGGGATCTCTAGCTGTACCTCTCCATGCTGATCGTTAAGAGTCTGGGCGATCATAACAGCTTTAAATTTGAACCATTGCTCACTAGTTTTACTTCTGTAGGCATCGTCAAAATTCTATTGGCTAACATTAACTGCCTGCTACCTGTCAGGCAGATATGCTGCAAGTGCTCCCAGCTTTGTCATCTTTGAAATGCTCCTGCCTGCACGAATTGTTTGCTTGCTCCCCTTGTTAGACCTGGGGGCGGGGGTTACAGAGGGGCAAACAGTCCATACTGTCACAGTGGAACATAATAGATTGGAGGTGAGGGCTAGTATCTACTGCTAGCTTGTAGATCACAACGTGAGATCTTCTGACATCACTGGACTCTCACATGCAGAGGAGGAGCCCAGGGCTGGGGATATGGCTCAGGGAATAGAGTGCTCGCCTAGCATGCATGAAACCTAGGTTCAATCCCCAGTCCTTCATAAATCAGGTATGGGACTGCATGCCTATAATCCCAGCACTCAGGCAGTAGAGACACGGGGATCAAGAGTTAAAACTCTTCCTTTGCTACATGTGAAGTTGGAGGCTAGTCTTGGAAAGACGAGACCCTATTTCAAGAGAAGGAAAAAGTAAGCATGAAGAAGAGAAAGCCAAAGCCCACAGCTTAGCATCACATAATAAATAGCCAGAAGACAAGTCCCAAGTTTTCCGGCTTTAGCACGCTTGAGTTTTCCGTTCCTCCACAGATGGCTTAGGTAATTCCCAAGTCTACATTCCTAGAAATTGCTGTTTAAAAAAAAAGAGGGGCTTAAACGAATCAATAGAACACGATGAAACTTGGAGTCTTTATTTTCATGCAAATAGTCTGGGGATGAAGGGCAAGACATAAAGATTCAATGACCTTAATTGTAAGAGAATTAAAAATTCCATTAGTAACTATCACAATTTAATAATGCTCATTTTTTTTTGCAAGAATGGGTGATAGTTACAGGAAATTATAGCGACTTCTTAATTTCTAAGATGATTTCTTCAAGTGCATTTTCCTCATTAAATATCAGATGCCTTTGCAGCTGCCAATAGTGAGGCGGTGGTATACAATAAGAAATGCCCCGAATTCAGTCCTGTCAAAGATATCAGCTCATTTCGTAGGTGACTTCTCTGCCACCACAAGAATTCCAGAATGAAGACTTGTCAGGATTAGTCGTTTATGGTGAGTGACTTCTCAAGACTACTCAAGTAACTACAACTGATCCCCAAATAGGGTGGGGCTGTTAGGCCAGGTTGCGGTACACTTACCAAAACACTCGCCTATCAGCTGATAAACACATGTCTTCGGCAGGTTAGTGACCGCCTTGCTGCATTTCACCATAATAGTCTCTGAGTGTTTGTTGGAAAGTTGAGGAGTTGTTGCTAAAAATAAGGCCAAGAAGATGACAAAGAGGGTGAGGACAATGAGGAGGAAGAGAAGGAGGAGAAGTCAATTCTAAGAACAGATGCTCTCCACCTTACAAGCTTCCTTCAGATAAGGCAGAAACGGAGTCACCAAACATCCTAAAAATGACAAGCAAGTGCTCTACCACAACTGAATGCTCCCTCAACAGTATGTTCGCAATGAAGAAAACTCCAAACCAAGAGCATGCAGAAGATGCTGAAAGCATGCTGGAGACAGAACACCATGGATGCCATTTTGGAAGCATTTAGCCCTAGCATTCATGCTTTGATGACCGGCATTAGAAACCCTTGCACTGTGTGTTGTTGAGCATATTCCCTTTGCTTGCTGTAGGAGAGCATTGCATATTAAGACCCAAGTTAGGGGGCTTTTTTGTGCTCTGTTTTCCGATGGGCCAGATGGGTTCTATCATTACAGGAGTTATGTTTAATTGTGAAATGTCCCCCAGTGGCCTGTAGGTTGATGGTTTGGTTCCCAGTTGGTGGCATATAGGGAAGGAGTGGGAAACTTCAGGAGGTAGGAGGAAATGCTTTTGAAGGGCCCCAAGATACTTCCTGCCTTTTCTTTCCCACCGCAAGTAGCTTCTACCAAGTGTACCCAGAGCCATGATGTTCTGTCCCAGTATGGGTCCAGAATCAATAGACTCAAGGTCACTGGACTAAAACTCCTGAAGCCATCTGTCAAAAATATATGTTTCTCATTACACGTTTATGTTAGGTCCATTGTTACTAGACAGAGTCTGACACACTAAGGATACAAGAAAGACAAAAGTGCAACCACAGATAGATAAACCACTGGGCAAAGTAGCAATCTTCCAGACACGGGGTATTTTTAGTTCACGAGCACATTGCATGCACAATGCTCATTATCACAGGTGAAAACCATCCTGACAAACAAGGAAGTTATATTATTTTCTCAAAGACACTAAGAAATTAAAAGACAAATTTATTTTGCCTTTCTTGGTAATTCCTATGATGAATGTGATTGGGATAGCCTTATTGAGTGTGAGCTCAAACCTATGTAAACATCAAGGGGAATCATCATTATAACAGTCATGTAACACAATGCTCAGGATATTTTTCCAATCAAAGATGCCTTTAATATTTTCCCAGGTAAAATGGCCAATGTGCAATTTGGAAACCAAGTGATGGTAAATACTTAAATATTCATTTGGTTTCTTCCATCCTGTCAATATTTATGGTAACACTTACACCTTTAAATTTTGGCCTCATCCTATTTATAATAACACAGGCTAACACCACTCATTTATCTCCCTAGAAAAGGCAATTTGGTGGAGGGGGTAGCCACCACCAAAGCAATTTGTCATTAACAGCAGTTCTAATTAAATAGCCTCCTCTACGAATTACTGTATCATCTTGTGCATTTTCTCAGCCTAAGACTAAATATCTTCTAGACCATAATAATCCACCAGATCAAAAATTCAGCTGCTTAGGAAAGTGAGAAAATAGTGATTTACATGTTACACTTTAAAAGCTTCATCAAAGCTGTAATAATTTTGTTGGATAAACAATGTGATTCTCGACATTAATAAGAATTTCTAAATATGAACAATATGTACCCTGAGGAGAATAGTATCTAACAAGGAACTGATAAATTATGTTGGGCAAATAATCTGCATACTAAAACCTGTGTAATGGAGACAGGAAATTAAATATTGAAATGTGTAAATAATGCACAGTTTGGTGTGTTGGGTTCCTCCCCCGCTCCCTTAGTTGGGTTAAATCCCAGCTTCAAAATATAGACGTGACAGAGCATGCCCTTGTCACTCACACAAGAGAACAGAATACATTGGTTATGTCTCAGATTCAAATTTATGCTGACCAAAATCTCAGTAGATGAGAAAGAATGGGGGGTAGGGAAGAATATCCAGGGAGTATTTTTTCTAAACTCCCCAAAACTACATTTGGTATTTTTCATTTCTTGAGTGTAAAAATTACCTTTGAAAATTAGAATAAACTATTTTTTTGGTTTTAAAATGTCTGGTAATATGGAACCAATAGAAATGTTGCCCACAATGAAGCAGAGCCTTTGTGCAAGAGATGGATCCTGCAGCTGAGCATTGGCTGACCCAGGCTTCAAAGGTCACCCCATCACCTGCTCCTGGTAGGCTGCTCAGGGGATGTGTCCAAAGCCAACTGTGTGCAACTCTATCACATACTATTTTCTTCCTCAGCACAGTTATTTCACTGAGGAGAGATGCCGAAAGGACTTCACAGGCCAACATGAGGAGCTTTATAAGTACAGGGGCATGAGGAACGTAGTGCCATGTGACATTCTCCAAGAGATTGCATTATGAAGCACTGACAAAAGTTAACCGAGCAAAGAACAGGTAAATGAACCCTAACTAGAGAGGACAATGCAGACAGGAAGCTTGAAGTTAAATATATTCTCCAAAAGATAAGAGGAGAGACAAAAATACAGGGGAGGTCAAGTCCAGTCTGAAAACAGTAAGACACAAGCTTGAAGAACACACTAAAAATAATAACCAAAGATACCTTAGCCTGATGACCAGTCTCCAGAATGTCTAAGAACACGTAGTAATGAATTAAAAGAAAAACGAGTTGAAAACTCGGTAAAAGTTAAAGAAGGTAATTTTTAGAATATAAGTTCTACATGATTGTGAAAATTATTTTTGTTAGTATACAAGAGAGTTTATTCAGGGCATGTGGAGGGGAGTTGAGAGGGTAGTAGGGGCAGAGAAAGGCAGAGAGAGAGAGAGAGAGAGAGAGAGAGAGAGAGAGAGAGAGAGAGAGGTGTAGAGGAGAAGCCAGCCATGAGCATGTGGAGAAGGGGGAGGAGGAAGGGAATGGGGAGAAAGTGGAGCAGAAAGGCAAGAGCAAGAGAGGAGCGAGAGAGCGAGGAGAGGGTAAGCAGCCCCTTTTATGGTGTTAGGCTTACCTGACTGCTGCCAGGTAACTGTGGATCCATCTGAGAACAGATCAGAAGGAACAGGCCCCATTGAAGCGTCTGTGTCTGTGAGAGAAGGTTGGAGCATTTGTAGGCCGCTTCTCTGGAGCTGTCCTAGATGTAACTAGTGCCTGAACTTGACAAGTGCTGAAACACACACATATTTATTATAGGTAGAGATTAAGTACATTTGGAAGAAAATTTTTTCTTAGATGTACATTTGAGACCCAGAGAAATCCCATCCTCTGGAACAGGTAGTAAGTGGGAACTTTAGGCAAATGTCCTTATCTGGGTAGAGTCTATTTGGTCCTTGGGAGATAGCTCTGAGTGGGTTTCCTGTAGCTTGATTTAGATAAATCATTTGACTCTGAGGGTATCTAGTTTTGTCCACTGTGTTTCTCAGTGGTTATCATATCACAATGCAGGCAGACTCTTGAAGCTGTGTTCATATTTCCAATATCTTCTGAGACCTTGTGGGGTAAACTGTTAAAGTCTTCATGAGATTCTATCTGTCATAAATGTAAATATACCAATAGACATCTAGCCTTGCAGGAATGAGGACAAAAGAATATAAGACACAAGTTCAGGACCAGATGTAAAACTCTGATGGCGTCAAGTGTAAGAAAAATGGCTACTATTCAAACATTCTTCTTCATTGCTACCATCACTTCAGAGGAAAATTTGACAATGTCAATAAAAATTTATGGTTAAAAACCACTGAGCCTTTAAGGTAGAATAAACTTTTCTTATAATAATTCAAATATAATGGTTTATAATATTTGACTGCGTATTTGAAAAATAAAATGTTAAATATTATATAGCGATCTTATAATATATAAAATATTTTAATATACTTATAATTGTTACACTTTGTCTCAAACCCACCTATAAATATATCCATGTAAGAATATTCATACTAATATATAATTATATAAATGTTAATAGTGTAATATATGATAGATAGACACATATATGACATAATGTTTAGCAGTATAAAATAATCACGAAGTGATGGTGTGTTACTCATAGAATGAATAATCAAGGTACACAAGTTAAAAGGCAGGTGAGGTAGCTCAGCAAGTGAAGGAACTTGCTCTAAAGATTGATGACGTAAGCCAACGTCTGTGAGCCACATGATTGGGATCCACATGGAGGAAAAGAACTCTTGCCTACTGTCATCTAATCTCCACATGTTTGCATGCACAAGCGTGCGCACACATACACACACACACACACACACACACACACACTTAAATAAATAAATGTAATGTTTAAATGTTCAAAGTGCATTGAAGATGAATTAGAACCATGTGGATCACGAATCCTCTAAATGTAACATTGTGCAAAGAAGATAAAAAGCCAAGCTGGAGGCAGACACGAGCCTTGTCATGGGAGTCATGTGATGTGTTTTTGAATACGGCTATAACAGTTCAGGTTGCCTGGAGGCATTAAATGTAACAAAAAATACAAAGAAAGTTGAGGGATTAGGGAGCAGCAATCGTCATACTTGACATAAGCTATTTTCGAGAGGTGGCCAAAAACGTTGAGACTTTATTGTTATTCTGATATTTTATTTCTTAAAGCAGGGCAATAAAGAAATAGAATTCATTATAATATTCTTTATAACTTGTATGTTCAAACACTTCTCAAATTGTTTTTTTTTGTGATGTGATATATATATATGCATTTGCAAACATATGTGTACATATGTGCGTGTGTGTGTGTGTGTGTGTGTGTGTGTGTGTGTGTGTGTGTAGAGGCCAGAGGCTGACATCAGGTGCTGCCCTCTGTCATTCTCCACCTAATTTTTGAGGCAGAGTGTCTCTAGGAAGTCATTGATCCTGCCAGCTAGACTGGACAGCCAACAATCTCCAGGGATCCTCCCCTGCAATCCCGGCATGGGCAGACCACCTAGCATCTTATATGGTCAAACACATGACCTTGTGCTTATAAGGTAAGTATTTTGTCTACTGAACCATCTTCTTAGTCCCATAAGCAGAATTTTAAAAAAAGAAAAAAAAATCTCATTTAGATCACAGAGGAGAGAGTACGGGGAGACTAAAAGCAGAGAGAGAGAAGAGGGATGTATTACTCTCATGACATGAAGACTTCCCATTTTCTAAAAAGAACAGGCCCATGCTGGCTTTGCCTGGACTAGACAATAATTATTTCTCTCTTTCGTCCCCTCAAAATATCTACAAGTGGGTGAGTTAAACAAGAGAGAACACAAATTGGACGCCTTAAAGCACAGCTGAGTCCAATCAAACCCCAAAGTAATAGTCGAGTCCTGGAGGAGAGGAGAGAAGCTAATTTAACCTTTCAACCCCAGCTCCATATGTATTATGTGGTGACGATAATACAGAGAATGTTGTGAGGATTAATACATTCATTTCTCAAGCTTTGGAGATAAAAATGTGCTCCATAAGTGCTTTATTTTAAGACGTGTGGAACGGTTTGTTTATTCCCCTATCCCATTCAGAACCGCCTTAAACCTTATCTCCTGGTTCTGAGTTTGGAGATGAATATGGGCGTCTTTTAAGTGACTGGGAGTAACCTTTGAGGATTATGCATTTTAAGCACTGGTTCACAATGACTGTGTGACCAGATAGATGTCACACAGGAGAAAGTAAAAAATATAATCCCTTAGAGGTTAATGACACAAATTGTATGTGGAGTTTCAATTTGCTTCGATAATTCTAGGCACTTTAGAATTAGTGACTTTGGCCTTTAGCACTCAATGTCTGCCATTACAAAGGCATCCTGATTTGGGGTCTACAGGGAGGAAAAGCCGAGTTTGGGCTGGAAGGCAGCAAATCAAGTCATAAAATTCAAGAGGAGCATACAGTATATACTGTTTATAGAGGGACTGATGGACGCTTCTTCAAATATCTTTCTCTTCAGCAAGCAAGCACAACAGTTTACATTGGTTCCTCCACAATTTCTTAGCCACTGCTTTCCTGGAAGGAGGGCTCATGATTGAAGTGGGCCCATGCTTTTGAGATGTGACAAGCGACAAATAAATAAATAAATAAATAAATAAATAAATAAATAAATAAATAAATAAAACAAGCCAGAAGCGCTCACTTTTCTCCCAAAGTTGCTTTGATTCACACACACATGCACACGTGTGCACACACAAATCCTAACCATGCAAGTAAAATACCAAAGTCCTGTATTTATAACACAGTACCAAAGATATAGGTGGTCACAACTCTCTCTTGCTCTTGCCATCTCTAGGTATAGGATCGAAGGCAAAGAGTGCTGTGCGCCTGTAATTCCAGCATCCAGAAGGCTGAAGGGAGGAGGATCATGAGTTTAAGATCAGCCTTGAATACAGAAAACCACAGTTTGGAGTGGTAGCTACTGTCACCCACTGAGTTAACACTGTCCCAATGTGACTGTCCCTAGGTTATATGTGAGGGGAGAAAACACACAGTTCACAATGGCTTTTCCATATCACTGTGTCATCTTCTGTGAAGATCAAAAGTCATAATGATGCTTTTAATTTAGAAAAATTCACCAGCTATTTCCACCGTTTCTCCGTACCATCTGTCTCTGGAGCTCTCTCCACATCTCAGAGCATGAGGATTACACAGGGGAAGTTCTGGAAAATGCATTGCTACACATCTGTCCTGTGACTTCATTACCAAAATGAGTGGCTGGGTAGCCAGAGCAGCATCTTGTGGTTCACTAATTGTAGCCATGAGTTGCCTGGTGATGGGAACATAGTCTGATGACAGACAGATGGTTCCTCTGTTGTACAAGTGTCACAGAGTATACCTATGCAAACTAATGTAGATATTATACCATTTGGGCACACAGTCTTAAAGGGACAGTGCTGCATACATGATTCCTCATGGAACAAAACTCTATTATAGTACATGACTGTAATTGATCTTCTAGGTAGCTTTTAACATGATCCCTACAGGAACCTATTCTCAATCAAAATGTGATAGAATATGGTTTTCCCAGATGAGTCACAGTATAGCATCTGTCTTGTTAGTATAATCTCTTTTGATGGCTTCATAATGAAGCGAGGTGCTATGCAGAGGCACCTGTGTCACACAGAACCAGTGACGGCTTCCATCAAGTAGGCAAAAATCTTCAGAGCCCCGTCAGTTTCAAAGCCTGCTAGGAACTGAGACTTGCCAATACCCATGAAAGCATAAAGTTAGATCCTTCCCCATTCACTGTCCAGAGGGACCCTTATCCTTGGTGCACACCTAGACAACAGTGAATGTAGGACCCTGAACAAACCACCTGATAAAACACCCCTGACACCCAAAAAGCACAGGAACTGTGATGTCATAAACTGTCACATTTGCACTCAAAGTGGCTCATAATTTCTTATTTCATGATAAGTAGCAAGTATAAGCATTTAATTGGCTATTAATTAATAAACCATGTGTTAGGATGCTCACTGCATTACAATAAGTAAAATCAACTTTCTATGACCCCTTAAACTTCTAGTGTAGCACATGACTGGACAAGTGTTGTATAATAATAACCCACTAAAATTAGAGTTAATGCTGTGTGGGAGACAATAAGTATCCCAAGTACTTTCTATATATTTTAACATTTAACCATCACAACAAGAAATATCAACCGTATTTTATGGGCTAAAAAAATAAATACAGGGATTGCCCAGGGCTCCATTCATGGTAACTGGTAGAGTTGGGTTTGGACCAATTTCTTAATGATGATAAAGACAAATGTAAAGTGAGGAGTTCAATGAAAATAATTTTTGTGATACTATACAATGTATTTGATACTATATAATGTATGTGATACTATACTGTTATAAGTTATTTAACCCAGTTCCCATTAGGAACCAAATGACTGTTAACTACACAGGGATCATGCATCACACAGATTATGCACAGATTTTATTTAAGACAGGCTTCTAGACTACAAGAAGCCCCCATGGCAGTATATAACACACATATAAAACAGACAGAAGGAAACTGACTATTAATAGGCCTGCAATACAGGGAAGCAATGAGAGGGTCAGATGGACCAGACAAGGCACTGTGAACCTCACTGGAGAGCTTCGTCATCTAGGGAGTAGAGAAGTCTCCGAGGCTGTTTACTGTGAGCTATGAAGCAGGGTTCATCTGGTCATCTTTGCATTATGAGACGACAACACTGGATCCTGACAAAACAGATGGAAAGAGTCAAGACTAGACCAACTAGAATAGTCTGAGGCTATTAGAGCTTTTCAGGCAAGAGGGAATGATGGCAGTCTCAGAGAAAGGGGTGGGGCCAGGGATACAGAAGAGTGGTCATAACACAGAGATGCTTTGAAAATAAGAAATAGATAAAGGGAGGTGCAGGGGACTAAGAATGACTTAGATTTCAGCCATGTTCAGTTTGGGTTTTATGCAGTGTGCACCAACTGCTGCTGATGGCTACATGATTTCCAAGTCAAAGGCAGCGCCTGGGGAAAGTTAGTCCCTGGAGTCCGGTTTGGGGTTTCCCATATATCAGAGCATAAAACACAAGCCTTGCTACGGAAGGTTAGAGGTTGCCAAACATCCCCCAAAGGCACCTAAGGGCTTTGACTGGGGACTTCAATCACTCATTTAAAAATCAAATAGCTTTAGTTTTAGAAAACACACTTTTTTTTTAATGAGCGGGCCAATATGGTTTTGCTTCAGGCGTCATTTCAAAGGCAATCTTCTTAGAAGGATTTCTGAGTCTTTGTTTGATCAGCCCACTCCACCCCGTCACCAGGGATTCGTGGAATTTCACAATCCCAATTCTTTCCTTCCACAGCTAACCAGGTCTGTGCTGTGATAAACCCTAACCCCAATTCCTGCATCCACTTGATGAGACATTCCTTAGTGTCACCAGGACAGGAGCCAAGATGATAGCAGTTGAACAAGAAATAAAAACAAAGGTCCTTGCTTCCATTCAGAATATGACCAAGGCACAGGTCAAACACAGAGGGTCATCTAAGCTTCTCCGAACAACCAAGCTGTCCTTTCTTCTTTTGAGTAAATAGCTATTCAAAGAACCATGATGTTTCTTCTCTTCCTGTTTAGTTTTGGTTAGCCTCAATTTCTTCATCTACAAAATGGACATACCAGGTTGGGGAGAAAGCTATCTGTAAAATGCCCAGACATTAGCCTGCATTCCCCAGAAGCACATAACAATTGGAAACAATATACTAAAGGGAGATTTATTATATTGGATTACACATATGGTCTGGATAATACATCAATGGCTGTCGAGAGGCTGAGAAGCCAGTAGCTGTTCTGTCCACAAGGCTGGAAGCCTCAGTGATCGTAATCTGGAGCAGAAATTCTGGAGGAATCCGAGAGGGCCTTCAGTCCACACGAAAGCTGAAGAAGCCGCACTCTGATAGCAGCCAAAGAATATAGCAGCAGTGGCCATAGGATCAACACAAACAGGGCGGATAAATTTGTGAATAAAGTAGATGCACTCACAAGCAAGATGCAAAGGCAACCAGGCAAAAACCACTACTTTTTCTCCCAAACCTGTTTTATCTAGCTGCTACCAAAGGTGCCACCCATATTTATGGTATCTTTCCACTTCAGATACCCTGATCAAGAAATATCTTAGATGTAGCCAATGGCTAACCTCTTACTTGGTTTCAGATCCCTTAAAGGTAACAATCAAGATGTTAACCTCACAGGACCTGAATGTAATCATCAGAAGCCAGTGTGAATTTGTAATCCCAGTACTAGAAAGGTGGACCACTGGGGGCCAGCAAGGTGAATCCCAGGCCAAGGAGAGACTCTGTCTTCAAAAATTAGTTTTTGTTCTGAAGAACAATATCCAGAGTTGTCTTATGGCCTCCTCACACACATACCTGCATGCACATACAAACGCACACACACACACATACATACACATATACACACACCACATCACATCACATACATAGGCACAAAAAGGTGAGCATATTTATATGTGCCTACAACATTATTTTGAGAATGAGGTGGTCTAACTCCTGAGAGACGTTTGACACATTGCCTATTATACAGTGTGTTCTCCGTCCATGTCCATCACGAGAGTTGTGAACCATTTCAGTGCTAGTCAGAGGAAAAGGCAATGATGCTCAGAGCAGACCAAAGAAAGCTTTTAGCTATGAGAGTCTCACCCTGCAGTGGAAGAGACACAGAACAAATGACATTTGTAATAACAATGATCAATAAGGAAGCCCAGCCAGGCCATGGCCTCAGCCACTCACCTCTTTTCTCCTCTCATTTTTCCCACTGTTCCATCCCAGAGTATCTCACAGGGCCCTGTCACCAAAGCAGAAATGGGATCATAAGGGGCATGAACCTTATGGAAAAACAAGTAGACAGTGAGTCCGGCTCCCTGCTCCTGAGAATTATATGATACAAATCACTACGCCTGCCCAATTCAGAGTCTCTGGCAACAAAATAAGGGAAGCATCATCACACAGACACAAAGATCTACCTGGATTTTTGGACAGAACAAGGTGAAACTCTAAACAAAGGGTTTAATTTTTAAAATTAGATTTTAATTTAATTAAAATTTAACTTAATTAAAATTAAATTAAGATTTAATTTTAAAATTAGAGCTGTCAGCCCAATATATATTGAGCACAGACTATGGACTCAGAGATGAGCCAAGCATAGAATAAAACACATCGTGAGCTCCTGCTGGGTCCCATTTTGGGAGCAACAGACAATGGTTCTTCTTCAGATGGGACAATGAATCTCTGCCAAAATCTCAACAGTCCAAAATGGAATGGTGAAGCCATAGGTTGCCACCTATGCCATGGATGGTTGTGCTTTCAGAACAAGAAGAGATAAGCATTAGAAAGGTGGAAAGCCAAGAGCTGGGTCAAGGCAGAGGACAGAATGGAAAGTGGTGCTGTGCTGTCTCAAGTGAAGCCTGAGTGATGAAGATGTGGGATGAACAGGGCAGATCTGAGGAAATTGATTATGCATATTACATGTGACAGACAGCTACAAGGGGTGTCGTCTCTTCAAATTCAATCTAACTAGCTACATTCTCACCTCCTTGCTAGGTCCCTTTTTTATGTTTGCGTGTATGCATGCATGAAATAGAGGGTGTCTGTGGTGTGGTGTGTGTGTGTGTGTGTGTGTGTGTGTGTGTGTGTGTGTGTGTGTACTGTCAACTAGAAATCAGCATTCTTTGGGTCATTCTTCAAGCCTACCTTGTGTTTTTAGAATAGATCTCTCGTGGATATGGAACTTGGTTAATCAGAAAGCTCCCGGAATCTACCTATTTCTACCGACCCAGCTCTGCAATCATGAGATTATAAACCCCGACATACTGGACTTTTCCATGCAAACTAGGATTTGGCCCTGATGCATACAAGAGGGGATATGCCAACTGCTACATCTCCCCAACCCTATTGTTTATTCAGAGCATGCATTTCTCTGCATATGAGACAGTAGAGATCAGAGAGGGTCATTTCCAAATCAAAGTGAATCTGCAGAATGAATGCCGGTGTAAATCTTTATTCTTAGATTCATCTTCGGTATCATGGCTTCAGGTATAGTGAGGAAGAAGTTTCTAAAAACTCTCTAACCTCTTTTACTTCATTCAGAAACTAAATGAAGACAAAAGACAGGGTCCCAAAAGGCAGGCACATGACATTCGACTGACGGTAGAAGAGTGTTACTCCTCCAGATAAGCCCGTGGCTTTAGCTATCTTTAGTTCACATCTTCAGACTTCAGAGAATACAGTTTAGAATGATGAATCTAATGATGGTGTGCTTGTCCTGTGAGTCTCTAGCAGCAAAGAAATTTCTGAAGGCATCACAAGGTATTTGTACACTAATGTTGCCAGACACTCCAACAAACAGCAGTCCCAAGATGCCCTCGGGTTTATCAGAATGTATAACTCAGGATTCCTTATTCAGCCTTGAGATGGTTGCTCTCACTGTGGCTTGACTGACAAATTTGGAAGGTAGCTGTACAACGTCACTGCGAGCTGAGTTTGGGTCAGCAGTCAAGAGTAAGTTAACTGATCCTCATCGATAAGGTTGTGCTTCCAACCCTCACTATATCACAAAGCTGGCATTCTTCTAGGCTTAGAAGGCAGATGTGCCCAAGTGGCACCTGATTTCACAAAAGACCTTATGAAACCCCAGCTACCCGAAACCACTGTGCACTCGCTGCCACTTACATCTCTCTGACTGAGTAGAGAGACCTAGAAGGTACAAACACATAGTTTGAAAGCCTGCCACGACCTTTGCCTGAGTGGTTCACACACGGGTGTGAGGACCCGCCATCCAAGTGCCCTGAAATGGTGAGAAATTTGATCGGTCCACATTTTACCCTAATCAAAATCAGGCTCACACATTTTTTTTTTCCTTCTGGGTCATATGTTAGGTCACCCAACTAAAAGTACTATAGGCAAAGACATGCAAGACATCCTGCCGACATATCCCATCTGTAAACAGTGGGTGTTAGATTGATAAGCAAAGACTACTAGAGGCCCCTTTCTTGGAGACTAACCTGAGATAAAGTTCCACTGACATGTCAAGCCTCAGTATAAAATTAATACATACATTGATCCTGCCTTTTTAGAAGAAATTGGAGTAGGCAGACTTTGAATATGCTACTGCATTCGAAATTTATCTAAGTAAATACTTATTTTGAAAGCTAAGATTTAGGCAGCTTTTGTATTCCACATTATGCTAACATCTGACAATTACTAAGTGTGGGTATCAGCTAGTGTTGTGGGGTTTTCTTTTTTTTTAAGTTTAATTTAAAGCAATTTGACATGGAAAGGTTATTACTTTAGTTGCCTATAAAAGCTGTACTTTTAACATAAGTGTACAGTAGGCCCTAGGGTATGTGACTATTATCTTTTCTGCAATTATGTGGTGTTCTACATAATGTTAAAAAAAAAACTTAAGAAATATCAAAAGTACTAACTTAGATACAGTCTGCAAGTGGAAGGCAGAAAGCAGGCTCTTCTCACAGGATGTGGGGTGAGGTTTCCCCCTACAGCTTAGACTGAGAACAACGCCAGCTGGCTTGGAATAAATTAATTCAAATGATATCTTCAAAACACACACTTAGCAACCAGAATATCGATTGCATGAACATTCTGTCTTTAGATGCAGTTGTTCAGATTCGTAAGCTAAATGCCATTAACAGTAGGAGCAAGCCTCTGAACCAATTAACCTATTTTTCTGGAGATGCTAAGTTTCCAAAATAAAAAGAACATTTCTCAGATGGTGTTTGCCATCCAAAGCTTTCATATGTCCCAGAGAGAAAGAAAATAATCTCTTGCCAGTAATTGGGTAACTTTTTCTCTTCCCTTGATCTTTCAGAAAGATTGGGCTCGAGCAAAACAAAATGAAATGCTAATATTTTGTTCTTAAAAAAAAATGGAAGAACACAGCATAACCCAGCTCACCTACCCTCACCTTCCCACACTTATCTCAGAGGTGTTCGTATTTAACTAATGGGCAAGATTCAAGGAAAGAGCCTGAAAATGAATTTAATCAATAGCTGCTGTCAATTTTTCATTATTATGGGATATTCCTTTCCTACAATGAGAAATCATTCATGAAAAGTAAAGCCAGCAAAATGGAGGCATGCAGCCGGCCATCTGCCTAATAGAAACATTTTGTCCATCAAAAGACAGAGAGAGATGCAGAGCTGGGAAGGTGTCCTTATACTCCCTCAGCTCTGGCCAAGGGAGTGGAAGTTATTCCTGAACAATACTTCAAAAAAAAAATCACACTCATCACAATTACTATTAGAAGAATGTAAACTTAATGAGAGTATTTACCCTTGACCTAAACACCTTTAAAAATTACCACCTTTTTTATCCAAAGAATCCAGAAAGTGGGTACCATCCTCATGGGCACTTTCACTGTGGACAAGTCAAGTGGAACTCCAGTGTCTATGAGCCAACATCTGGATATAGAATGTCCCCCAAAAGACCTAGGAGTAAAAGGCTTGGTTCTCAGTTACATACTGTTGGGAAGTAGTAGAACCTTTGAGATGCAAGTCCTAGTGCAAGGTCTTTACGGCAAGGGTTGAAACTGTGCCTTGTTTGTAGAATACTTGCCTAGCACACAGGAGGCCCTTGTTCCAACTCTAGCACTACCAGAATAGGAATAAAATAAAACGGAACCATTGACAAGAAGTTGCTTTGACTGTTCTTTAGGGCTAGGAAAACTCCATGATTAAAGAGTTGGGCGTATAAGTGTAAGGGCCTGAATTCAGATCCCCAGGATCCACACAAAAAGCTAGGAATGGCAGTAGATATGTGTAACCCAAGTGCTAGGGTCAGGGAGGAGACAAGCAGATCCTGGGGACCAATGGGCAAGACACTCTAGCTGAAGTGGCAAATTCCAGAGAGAGACTCTGTTCCAAAAAAAAACCAAAGAGGATAAAGAACAATAGGCAAAAATATCTGAAGTCAACTGCTGGTGTCCACAGGCACATAAGAGAACACATACACATATACAAACACCACCCACAAACACACACACACACACACACACACACACACACACACACACACACACACACATACACAGAGAGAGAGAGACAGAGACAGAGAGAGACAGAGACATCAATATAGATATATAATGCATCAAATTATATTTTATATATTAATGTATATGAAAATGATCAAATGGTCTCGAGGCATTTTTCAAAGACGAAGAGTATGATCAACCATGGCTCTCTCCCAACCCAGCTACCTCATCACAGATCCAAAGCAATGGGGCCAATGAATCATGAATAAGAACTTCTGAGGCTAGAAGACGAAATAAACCTTACCATTTAATAAGTTAGTCATCTAAGGTATTTTACTACAGTCATAGAAACCTGACTGATACACCAAGTCCAGCTTGTCTGTATACAAAACATATCACCTTGGGTTGGGGACATAGTTTGGCAGCACACATGTTCTAAGTTGAAACCCTACTTATCATTTCCAAGTCTAAGAACCTCTATGAATTTGCTTATTCTCCATTTGACTCAGTTTCCCAGTGAATAGCTGGGGTTAATAGTCTGATTTGTCTAATAAAGTTGTAGACGTTGAATGCACTGTAGCATTTAGAACCTGGCTAATAGTATAGTAATAGTAATTCAGGTATCACTGTAGCTTTTCCTTAGACTCCTCTTTGCTTCCTTTTGTAGACTCCTCTATTCTTGTCTAGCTGTTTGGAAAAAATAGTCAAAGGGTTTTCTTAAAGCTAGAAAATAAATAAAGATAAAGATAGAAGACATTGTAAAGCTTCCTCTGGACAATTCTTTTAATGTTTCCTCTTTAATAGATCCAGTTTCATATAGAAAAACACTTTAGAAATTTAACTTTGACTTTGTCAGAGACCATAAAGATCTGCTTGGCATTTTGCTATCCCACTAGGAGATTGGTGAGGTAAAAGGTGACATATTTGTTCATGTGCCCAGTTTCCTGCTCGGTACATTGTTGGAGTCTTGCTGTTGCCTGCTCAACTTTACCAGAGACATAAATGGATGATAAATATGCCTTCTTAGACGCTGGAGATGTTTGTCAACCTGTGAATACAAAAGCTTACTATAATCCTTTAGCTTAGCTCTTATCCCGGAAGGGATCCCTTGTGCTATTCACAATGAAGCTATGATACAGAAGCCATCACACAATTCCAAAATAAGAGGAAACAGAGGCTCTGGGGCCCAACTGTAATAAGCATTACAGTAATACATTAATGCTGCAGTCTGGTCTTTAACAAAGCATCCCAGATTGGCCAATCTCTCCCACCTCCTCTCTATCTCCCCTTCCCATGGTCTTGAATGGCCTTGCCCTTCCACACAGTTATCTTCTCAGTTCCCTCCATCATGGAATGGCTGCTGCTTTTGCTTTCTTCCTATTTATAGCCATGCCATCTCAGTCTCACTTTGAAGCCAGTCTTCCACAATTTCTTGCTCTATGTGAGTAACTTAGAAGGACTAAGTTACCCCAGCTCTGAGGCAGGACCTGGACAGTAGGTTTGATTTCCTCAGGACACACATATCCCGATCAGTTGAGAGATTGGCATGAAACTCAAGCCTGGGTGTTGCCTGCTGTGTGCTTCAGAGGGTGAAGCTGCCTTTGTTCTTGGGTGGCATAGGTAGATTCTAAGTGCTGGGCATTTAGAACGCAAGCTGAAGAGAAGCTATCAATAAAGTCACCAGAGATGAGAGCAGATCCAAACCGCAGGAAGAAAGCTGTGCTTTGGTATCATTTTAGCCTTCTGATCCAGCCATGCCTGAAGCAATGACATTTCCTAGAACTTCTAGTCATTTAAGCCAATAATGCACCATCATAATTCACATGATAGTGGACTAGATTTCTGCTCTGTGCCTCCCTCTCAGGCTCCCAATCCACAAGTCCTTCATGGCCACATTTCTTGAGAGCTGAAACATGCCACATTCACTCTAGAGATGTCCTAGCTTTGCATAACAAAGGGCACAAAACTGACAAATTTCTCTGAGTCCTTACCTTACAATGAAGATTATATCTTCCCTTACCCATTTCATTCCCATGAATAGGAAAGCTGAAAACTCACTTCTCCTCCTCCCTCCTCCTCCTCCTCCTTCCCTCCTCCTCCTCCTCCTCCTCCTCCTCCTCCTCTCTCTCTCTCTCTCTCTCTCTCTCTCTCTCTTCCTCCTTCTTCTCTTTTCTTTTCACCCAGTGGGAAAATAACTGTTGTGTGAACTGAGAACATCTTTGACTACGCTTTCTGGATGTTTGTAGGCTCCAAGCAAAATCCACAAGGTCCTTAAGCACAGGAGCTGCCTTCTCCATGTGTGAGACCTAGTTGTACACTTGTGGACCTACCAAGCACACTCTGTACTGAGACTCACAGGATGGCAAGCACCTGCCTCAAACTGAATGGCTCTGGCTGTTGTTACTAAAGGATACACGTGCATGTGCTAGGTGACTGTTGTGTATTCATAGATAGGATTCTGGGCGGAAACTTGGGCAACCCAGTAGCTACTAAACCAGGGTCAACACTTAGAAAGCTAAGCTTCACTACACAAGAATGTGTATAACATCTGGCCACTATGAATGCTTCAGAGAAACAAAATTTCAGTGATTAAAACAAAAACAGGCTTCCAATGTACAGGCCCCTTGGAGTTCTACAGCAGAAGCCAAAGGACAGCCAAGGTGGCCTGAAGCTCAGAGAGGGACTGTATTTGTTCAGAGGGAGGTAAAGAGGCACATCACTTCCTCAGTTGGACAAGGTCTGGGTTTCCTGACTTAGCAACACATTCTGCAACCTCAGGACCATTCTCCTCTCAGATAAATGGGCCTCATATTATCTCATAAGGCTGTATGGCTGTCATAGGGATTAAAAGAATGGATTCTGAATGTATAAAATACAGAAGGTGCTATCGTCTACAAAGCACTCTACTAGCTACTATTAAAGCTAAAAGGACAAATCACAAGGACATTAGCAAGGACAATATATTGGCCAGGTCTTGGCAGTTTGAATTTAAGGCATCTGAAGATGCCAATTCTACAAGGTACAGAAGATTCTGTCAGAGCCTGGCTGAACTTCCAACATAAACTCATTTTAGACTGGTGGAGTAGAGGTCTTGCTGTGGGTAACTAGCACAGACAGGACTGAGTGAGGCCAAAGAAACCAGGGCAAAATGCCCAGGAAGCTTCTCCAGCTAGGCTGATAGGTAGTAAGGCTTTGGAAAGTTATTATGAGAGTCTGGGTTGAGTTAGTTCAGTGTTCTGTCTTTGTGTTTTTCTTTCTCTCTGGTTCCTAAACACAAGAACCTTTTGAAAATAGTATGTTGTACCAGCAAAAGTAAAAGGGAACCATGTTCATATGAAGGACAAGAGGCAGAGAATTAGACACCCTTTGAGTCCCCAAGAAAGAGGTCTTCCTCAACACATAGGGAGAGTGAGAACAGAGGGCTGACATGGTGGTCCCTGCCCAGTGTCAAGAGAAGACTTTCATTATCAGTACCAGAGAGAAAGCTTGCTTCCTTGATTGGCTTTCTTCATAATAACAGACTGATCGTTTATTGGAATGACCGGCTGCACGTAATAATAATTTTCTGAAAATATTAAAATTGACTTTAGAATTGATGCTTGAGAAATAATGTTGATAAGAAACCCATAGCCAGTTATTAGGCAACTGGGATGGTTAATTTTAATTGTCAACTTGATTAAGAAGTACCTTGGTGCTAGCGAGGCTGTGCACTCTGCATAATGTGTGTGTCCATGGGGCAGGTGTTACAGAGGATTCACTGAGGAGAGAACACTCGCATTGACATGGGTCTCACCGTCCCACGGGCTAGTGTTGCGGAATGAACACAGAAGAAAAAGGGAAGAAGCCAGGCAAATGCCACACTTTCTCTTTCTCCATTTCCTGATCTACTGAGATACACACAAGCAGCCTGAGACTCCTCCTGCCACAGCACCAAGCCCTGCCCTCTGCCAAACCTGGCTCACATTATGAACCCTCCACCAGGAGCCATAATAAAGCCTTTTCCTCTCTTTGCTTTGTTTGGGTGTTCTGTCATGTCAACGTGAAGTGTGCCTACTACCGCCCCATGAGTAGTCTAGAATGTTCAGTGTTATTTTTCTAAAAGCAGTATTTTTAATGAGGAAATTTGGGGAAAACCAGGTTATCTATTCCATATGCAGATAAGTTCAGACTAATTCAAAGTTAGAAAAAGGAATGCCGGGGTTTGATTTGAGAGACCTCGAAGCCTGCCTTTGTTCTCTTTAGCTGTATAGAGCAGCTATCTCTGTTTCCCCAATACTTACCTCACTCTCGCCGACTTGCCAAGTCTACCCACCACACCCACTCTTTAGCTGAGACATGCTGTTTCCAAACGCACACCTTTGATCCAGGAGTGCTCACAGTATAACCCTTGTTAAGCACTGGTTTGGGTGTCAGCTGAAGTAGTTGATTTTTCAATCTTTCCCATACCATCTCCGCACTAGGAATGATGGCCATAAATATCTCAACGGATTGTGTAGGAGGTGTTTCCTACAGTAACTTCTCAACACACACCAGGGCTATTGTCTGGCAGCAATAAGGTGTTGGACTGGCGGTTTTGGTTCTAAAATATTGAAATAATAGAATTAACGAAGAGAGCAAGGTCTGTGATGGAAGGAGATGCTCAGGTGAGTGATTTAACATGATCTAGGGGTAGAGACAGGCAGGTAAGGGGCTCTACCTGCCTCTTCCAGTACCTAAAGACAAAAGCTCCCCACCCCCTCCATTCCAGTGCATCCTCTGAGAGAAAAGGAAAATAATACTGCCCAATTTCATTCGCTGGTTCATGAGCCACTAATTTTCCCTCCTAAACAGAACTGGTATGTGTGATTAACCCCTGCTGATGAAAGGTTTTCCCAGCTCTGTGCATCAGTGTGAATTGCAATAGTGGTTGCTGTTTCAAATTCGTTCTTGCTCACCGCTTTATCCTTACATAACTCTGCAAAGCCTGCAGCCGGCTTAGGTCATCCCTGGTACGTGGTGCTGAGACAGCACACTTCCCCTGAGTTCCCAGGACTCTCCTACTCCACTGTCTGTATTGATCTCAGACTGGATAACAACTCCATAACGAGAGAACCAGACACAGCGAGGTCACTCGGATGAGCGAGACTGTGCCATAGGAATCAATTTAAAGTGCACATGCTAATGTACCACATTCCAAGTGCTGAGGTCTCTGGTTGGGCTTCCAGGTGTGTCTGCATTCTAGAAAGGGTTAGAACAGGGCAAGCACCCTCTAAGTGTTCTTTGTTTTCACCCGTTCATGTATCTGGGCCATTCCTTACTTGATTTACAGCTTCCAGATTCAGGAATGTATCTTATGAATGTATAGACAGAATCGGGACCCAGGAATACAGTTCAGCTGCAGGGAGCTTGCCTAGCACCTAGAAAGCTGAGTTTGGTACCCAGTACTTTGGAATTTGGGTGTGGTAGCACATCCTATAACACCAGCATTCCAGAGGTTGAGGCAGGATGAAATTCATAGAGAGTTTGAAGTCAGCATGAGATACATAAGATTCTGTCTGAAAAGGAAGGAAGGAAGGAATGAAAGAAGGAAGGAAGGAAGGAAGGAAGGAAAAGGAAGGAAGGAAGGAAGGAAGGAAGGAAGGAAGGAAGGAAGGGAGGGAGGGAGGAAGGAAGGAACAAAGGAAAGATGGAAAAATGGAAAAGTACAGGTGAACATTGTAGAACAAATACTAAAAGCTAAATTTAGCTAAGGCTACATCTTACAATGGGAAGAACATCAAGAAAGGCTCTATTTCAAAATACTGTATAGCATGGTGTCCGGGGGTTACTTAGGAGGCAGTCAACTAACTGGGGAAGGTGGCACAATGAAAACATACCTGACTGCCTGGATGGGGTCTTTTCCCCTGATGCCTTCAATAGTAAAAAGAACCAATATCCCCATGTACTGAGAGAGAGCTGGGTTCTGAATCCACATCCTACACGTCCTCAGACAGTGCAAGGCAAAGTTCGATAGGTAGACAGAAGGCTGGGTTCACACACATGACCCCCTCAGTCCTTCCCCTAACTGCTAGAATCTGGGGCTGTGACCGATCTAGAAATCTGTGCCTGAGAATAATTTTCCAAGTGCTTGGCTGAAACGAGAAGGGAAATGACCCACAGCAGTGGCTGTAAAGACAGGGAGCTGACATGTAAACTTCAAGCCTCAGAGTAATGATATCCCTTCACGAGTATTTATGTTACATTCACATGTGGCCTCCGAATGAAAACCAAATGGCAAACAATAAAATCCTTTCAAGACAACCAATTCTGGCAAATAGTCGCAACCCGGAGCTCTTTAGTACAACGGACTGCTTTTCCTTCCAGTAAGTCACGTGCTCCTCAGAGCCCCACAGACCATGAAAAGTCTTCGAAAAGCTAGATTCCTCAGCAGCCAAGGGGAAGGAAAGAGAGGTTGTTCCAACTTCCTTTCCCAGTGTTTGGTAGAACTGCTATTTTACACACAGAACGTAGAGCCATGCTGGGTTTGACTCCTGGCTCTGTCACTCCAGAGTCAATGAGATGTTGAACAAGACGTTGCATCTCTAGCCTCAGTTTCTGCAGCTGGGAAATGCAGCGAGCAACCCTGCAAAGCTCAGAAGCCTATGAGGAAGAGTTCATGGTCTGTCTATCAGGATGTGGCTTTAGGAGGCTGAGCACATAGCTGTACAGGTACAAGGACTTGATTCCTAGAATCTGTGTAAAAATAGCAGGGACTTAACAGCATGGGCCTGGACTCCTGACTGTAGGAAGGCAGAGACAGGTAAATCCAGATACATGGGCCTCCCTGGTTAGCCTATCTAATCTACCTGTAGAATCAGGCCAATGAGATGGGCAGTCTCCAAAACAAACAAACAGAAAACCACGTGAATGGCACCTAAGGAGAAATGGTCCCCAAGGTTTTCCTCTAGCCTGCAGCCAGACACTTGTGCACCTCTATATTTAAATACACACACACACACACACACACACACACACACACACACACACACACACACACACACACACACACAAACCTAGAGCCTAAGTTAACTTAAAGGGCTATTTATAGAGGGAAAAAGGCTGCTAATATACCAAGTGCCTCCTACAGCAGCACCTCTTCCATCCACTTCCGGGTCAATTCCAGTTTACCTTTCAATTCTTCAGGTGAAACAAAAGGACTTTCTGCCCAGGTCCTTCTACCAAGTTCCCTAATACCCTGGCTTATGTTGTATCTTCCTGGTATGTGCTCCAAAGGCCACTGTACTTTACTAGCCAACATTAACATTGTATTACACAGTTATTTAACTGTATCTCTTCCTGGAGAAAATACATTTTAAAGGGGCAGGAGTCAGGCTAGTCCAAGTTGCCTCTCTACCCTCCAGCCAGTGTTAGCATCCACTCCATGATGGATGACTAGATGAATAGGATTTGGGTCCAGGGACAATGCTATTAGGGGCCAAAGATATAAAGGTGAATGAACACTGAGAGACAACACACTGGCCATAACACAATGATCTTATTACCAGAGGAAGCAAAAGTGACCTCCAGTCATTTATTTCTCCCAAAGTCAAAACAAGGGCACATGAAGTAGTTACTGAACATGACTTATCTATGAAGCCCAGAGGAGTGTGGGAGCTTGCATGATTTTGTGAAGGATATTTATTTTGATATTGTTTTATGACTATCAGTCCAGGAAGCCAAGAGACAGATGTTACTTACCCAAAGGCTAAATTATCTCGACCCTCTGGAAAGTGAGCAGGTGCCCATCTGTTCTCATTTGGAATCTGGAATTTTACTTTATTTCTCAGTTCCTGGGTTAGAGATTTTTTTTAAATGAAACCTCAGACAGGTGTTCACTGCATCAGCAAACAGAGGAGACACTCAAACACCCTTCTCTTGTGGGCCACCACAGGCCTCTAAACACTCACCTGCCTTACGCCTGCCACAACTCCCAAAGAACAAGGATCTCTGCTCCTGTGGAGAGGGCACCTTCCCCAGGGCCTCCAGCACCTGGACCAGGTAACAACTCCAATGTTGAGTTAGGCTTCTGTGAGTCAACCCTTAAATCCATTCTAAGTGTCACAGTAACCATTTTGGCTCCTATCTTTCCTCTAACCTCCCCTTTGTCCTTCTTACTTGGGTACTTCTGAAACCAAGAATTTGGATCATGCTGTCAATTTCAGATGTAGCATGGCTTTTGTATTTTCCACATGTGGATGAGCTTCAAGAAAGAAAAATATCCTGATATATATAATGCTTCCCTCCTCCTCCTTCCTCAGTTTTACTTCCCATAGCTTTGGTTATCACAACGAGAAAAGACAATGCAAAAAAAATTGCAGAAATAAATAAGACATAAGTTTTAGACTAGGTTTGATATGTCTCATACACTCACATCCCAGCTACCCAGAACACAAATTCCTCAGTGGCTAATGTATCCGCACGACATATGCCACCTCCCCAGTAGTCACTCTCTGTCAGGTTATCAGGTTGACTCTAGCAGAGCTGCGGGGCTTGTGCTCCAGTAGCCCGTATATCAAGAACAGCCCCCAAGTTCAACTCAGATGTGCCAGAAAGACGCTGTAACACAGTTCCTCTGTGTGTGGGGGTGGGGGGGTGGGAAGGATTCTTGACTTAGCAAGGTGGTAAAACGATTATATGTGAAAGTTGCTGAGGTCTCTGGTAAGAATGAATCTTCTCCCCGTGACTCTAGGCGGAATGAACTGCAGTTCACTGGGAGAGCATGTAGACAGTGCGCGTGAGATCTCAGCTTCGATTGTAGTGACAACGAAGGAAAACCATGAAGTCTGCATGCATTTCACTATCATATGCACTTAAGCAGCATCCCTGAAGCCCCAGGCTTGATACCCAGTAGCAAAAGAAGAAAAAAAGAAAAGAAACCTGTTGTTCATTTTGCCATCATACCTCAAGTGTAGACTTCATGACCACATGCACAATACGTGTCTAATAGGCTGGAAAGAACAGTAGTAAACTTATGTCAATTGCATGAAAAAAAAGTTAAAAAAAAAAGACCAACATGGCAAGTTGAAGTCTCAGTTCCAGTCATTGTGTCAGCCATCACTGTAGAGCCTCTAAAGGAGGAATTGCTCTTTTTTTTATTGAATGGTTTTTTTATTTACATTTTAAATGTTATTCCCTTTCCTGGTTTCCTGAACATGAGCCCCCTATCCTATCCCCCCCCTTCTTCTATAAGGGTGTTCCCCTCTCTAACCATCACCCCTTGTTCCTCCCTTCCAACATTCCCTTACACTGGGAATACAAGGGGGGTCCAGCCTTGGCAAGACCAAGGACTTCTCCTTCCATTTGGTGCCAAATAAGGCCATCCTCTGCTACATATGCAGCTGCAGCCATGGGTCAGTCTATGTATAGTCTTTGGGTAGTAGAAATTGCTCTTTAATCCCTGGTCTACATTTTCTCAAATCCTCACAGTGTACCAGCAAATTTCTATAAATTCATTCATTCACTCACTCTAGAAATCTGTACTGGCTCCAGGCTTTTACTACACTCCCACTCTGCACGGATACACGAGGTCATGGCAGCACACAGCCACTGTGTGCCCACTGTGTCCAAGGGTGGCGATCTATACTGTACAAACTATAAGGAGCATGCCTGCTTACAGCTCACTGTAGTGGTAGGGAGAAAGATTGTATATCATAAACAACTTCGAGTTTCAAAAGAACTTCAAAGAGTGGTAAGAACTAGAGATAACATATGGGTTACTGAGACCAACCATGAAAACATCTGTGAACTATACTGGCTGGAGACCATGAGACATTCACTGATGCAACAGTTAAAAGTCAGCTGAAAAGTCAAAGAAACGATTTTTGTAGGCATCTCATATAGAATGTATTTAAATATCCACCTCCCTGGGCCGCAAATGAAATTAGCCCTTGGCCCTCAATAGTCATTTATTGAGCACTGAATAGGAAGCCCAAAAGCCACATCGTCAAAACCACTGGTCACCTATATTTCCACATTTCTATGGCTTGCAGTGTTATTATATTAGCTTTGCCATGTCTGTCAATCTACTGAGTATGTGTTCACATAGATAACAAGTTCTGGAACATGGACAAAATGGAAAGAAAAATTCACACGCAGAAAAAAAAGAGCCTTAAGTTGGATAATCATACAAGTTACAGTGAACAACTATAGGAATGCTGTAGCCAATGTTTTATACAGGAAGTGGTTCTTGGGGTGGAGTTGGGAACAGGGTACCCTGAAGTAAAATCAAGGATAGACCTGCAAGGGACACGAAGTAAGACAGGGAAACACAGACCCAGATCAAGGTCACCTACAGAATTCGGCCTCAGTAAAAGCAGTGGCTTTCTATAGTGGTCCTCCTCTCTCTCCTCTCCTCCCTCCTCCCTCCTCCTCTCCTCTCCTCTCCTCTCCCTCCTCTCTCCTCTCCTCCTCTCCTCTCTCTCTCTCTCTCTCTCTCTCTCTCTCTCTCTCTCTCTCTCTCTCTCAGCTACAATTGCCCTGTGAGAGCTCAGGTGTGCAGATGTAACATCAGCTGCAGAACCCAGCGCATCTGAGGATAGGTATTCTAGAGACTAATAGGCTCCAGAAGGGACACTCATTTTCATCCTCTACATCATTCTGACAACAGAATTGGATTACTAGGGTTGTCTAAGGGTGGTATCGATGTGTAACATTTGCCAATTTGGCTGGTGTAAATACCCCCATTGTAGCAGATTTCAAGCTATTGGGAGGATCAATGAACCCAGAACTGGGAGCTTGAGTGACTAGACAAAGACATATCGGGCAATCTTAGTCTAGACCTTACGTGACATCCCCAGTGCTAATGAGCAAGAGCCAGCAACTGTTCCTGTAAACGGTGGTGGGTTCTTCCCTGCTTGGCCATCTCAGTTCTCATTCTTTGGCAGGAAAGCAGTCACAGACATGTACCAGAGCGGCACAGCTGGGTTCCAGGTGAACTCTATTTACAAATGGGTCCGTGGATTACATTATTGCCAAGATCTGCTGTGGATATGATTCAGTTGTTTTTATAATAATGTGTCCTGTTTAATTTATTAAGTTGGGCCAACACTGAAGTGAGGTAAGAAGGGTGTCTGTGGTACAAAATTTAAGGGAAAACTGCCAACAACTATGAAAATAAGCTCCTCTTTTAAGGTTCATTTAGTTTACGTGTGTGAGTGTTTTGCCTGCAGGTATGTTTGTACAACTTGTGCATACTGTACCCTCAGAGACCAGAAGAGAGACAGATGTACTGGGTCAGGATTTAAAAAGGGTTGTGAGCCACTGTGTAGGTGCTGGGAACAGAAACCTGTCTTCTGCAAGAGCAGCAGATACTCTTTTTTTTTTTTTTTTTTTCCGGAGCTGGGGACCGAACCCAGGGCCCTGCGCTTCCTAGGCAAGCGCTCTACCACTGAGCTAAATCCCCAACCCCAGAGCAGCAGATACTCTTAACTGCTGACCCACCCCTCTATCCCCAATGAACTCTCAAATTCCGGCTCTCTGAGCATCTGTTTTGTCTTCACCTTGAACCTGGCCCTGTAATTTGTTTACCCTAACCAGATTTATATGTGTATTGGTAGGGTTCCTGTTTTCAAAACCAAACTTCTGATGAACTGAACACCTAGAATACAGAGCTTGCAAAACTGTTGAAAGGGTCAAGAAGTGGATAGAGTGGCGCAACCATACTGATGCCCTTGCCAACCAAGGAATCCTCAGCATCTTCCTGCTCATGAATATGGGAAACTGGAAACTGCCAGTGAACTGAGTTCGACGACAGTATGATGTAGTCGATACCTAGAATTAAGTTAACCACCCCTGTCCCTAAAGACCAGGAAGTTAGTAAGCAGCATGAAGACACCCACTTCCAAACATATGCCTCTTGCATATACTTACAGGAATCTAATGTCTTTCAGAACCCTAGCTGCAAGAGAGTCTGAGAACCATATTAAGTCATTCAGTGGCATTAGAAAAAAAAGTAAAATGTATACCACAAAGGACATCCTAACAGCCTATATCAAAGAAGCATGAGACTCTCCCATGCCAAGTCTGATTTCCACCCAAGGTCACCTCTAAAAGGAGGAAACACCATTTCTTCCTCTACTTTCTGGCCTCTTCCCCACCTTATAATACCTGGTTTGTGGTTGAAAATGAGCATGCGACACTCAGGGAAGAATTGTGATGGTGATAAAGAATGTCACCAGGCATTGTGGAGGCTAGCCCAAGTCACCAGGCCTTGTGGAGGCTGGCCCAAGTAGAAGAAATGACCTTGGGAGATGGATAGGACAATATGATGTCACATGCCTACAATAGTGAGTTTATTACATGAAACCCTGAATTAAAAAGAAAGAAAGAAAGAAAAAAGAAAGGAAGACAGGAAGGAAGGAAGGAAGGAAGGAAGGAAGGAAGGAAGGAAGGAAGGAAGGAAGGAAGGAAGGAAGACAACTGTTTGTGGAGACATCAAGATGGCTCAGTGGATAAGAGTACTTGCTGCTAAGGGGGACACCCTCGGCCTGGTCCCTAGGACACACATAGTGGCAGAGGGTAACTGACTCAAGTTAAATTCTCCTCTGACCTCCAAGTACATGACATGGATGTCTATATATGCATACGTAAATTCAACATTTGTTTTACAAAAAGAAAGAGGGCAAAAAGAAAGCTGAGAGTATCTTCCATACGTCAGTTGTCTTAAAGGAAGTTCTGCCTATATCCTCATATCTATTACTAGTGGAGGGAAAATGTTGGCGTCATCTCCTACGGTCAGAGATGTGTCCAAACAATACTAAGCAGTGTGGGAACATAGAGTGTTCTGCAGACTGCACTTCCTAAGCCTTTCCATAGAAAACCAAAATCTATGACTCAATAAAAATTGAGTTATTTTGTCTGTAAAATGACTTACATGGTGATTTCCAAGCACGCCACATAATACGTATATAATTATAAATTACAGTAATCAAATGAGCATTCAAACTTCACCACCTCAAGAGACACACAATTGAGGCGACCAATGTATTTCTTCTGACACCTTCATTCCTCCCCCGTCTTTCATTCCAAATAAACGATTATCCCCAATTTTAGGTTGTATGCTGCCCAGCTTAAAACACCATTTGATTGCACAGGCACACGATCTGAAATATTTTCCAATGTGTACACCTCAATTTATTTCTAACACACAGAAATTCACATTCCTGTCCACGGATGTCTTTCAAAAGGTACTCGTTAGAATTAGAAAAGAAAGGGAGAAGTCTTGGTTTATTTCCAAGGAGAATGGGGAAGGGGGTGGAAGGGAAGAAAAGCAGGTATTTTCCATTAATTTACCTTATACTTTGAGTTCTCACTTACAAAAATAGTTTAATCATGAAGTCCTTTTGGGTGCAGGAGTCTACTGAAACAGTGGTTAATTTAAACTGTGTTTCACAATGGTGAGCGGGTCACAGAGATAATAAAATTAACCTTCCTTCATTTTTTTTTCAAATCTCCCCCACACATATCCCAAGGAAGAGTGGCACTATAGAGAATACAGCGTGACTCTGTAGCTGGTTTTCGGGATGGGAGCCATCACTGAATTGTCACGCTGCCCTTAACAACATATTTGTGTTTTGCAAAATGTATAATTTTTTTTAGCCCCTGAACAAATATATTTACATAACTGTGTCTAACGAGAAATTACATTTAACTTCTCAGAGATGACAATAACTAAAGGCTGGACTGCCAATTCCACTTCATTAGCGTGGTGGAAATGCATTCCAAATGTTAATAAAAATTCCAACATGCTGATAAATTAGAGCTTGTAAGGAGCATGTGACACCTTGGTTAATATATTCAACCTCAATTATATTTCTCTTCAGCACCCTGTTATCTGGAACCTTTGCTGGCAATCAGAGGTGCTGTTGTTCCGCGGCCAATTTCTAGATAATGTAGCTTATCAACACTGTGGGTAAACTTGCCAATGGAATCAAGCTTCACTGAGCCACACACACGCTAATTGCATCTCTTTTTTATGCATATTTACTGACTGTCACTTCAAAGAAATCAGTGGCCCATTGAGGCACCCAGTTAGCTGGAAGAATTGCCTCTTGCAAATGAAAATTAGCAAACAAGCTAGTGATAAATATGAAATGAACAGAGTATAAAAATACTGTTTTGTTCCCAAATTTCCTTGTCATCCCAATTGATCCTCCGCAGAAGGAGTTCTGAACACAGGGTTTACCTTTTGTTTCCGACGAAGACAGGAAGAGTTCCTTCTCAAACCCACTAACTAGCTAAAAGCTTGTTAGCTTTTTCCTCTTCTCCCACGCCACCCCCCAACCCTAAATTTCTGTTCGCATAAACAGGTTATTAAATCCCCGTATTAGATTTGCTTTGGAGTTTGAACAGACAAATGACACGTTAACACTTCAGAAACAATTAACCCTGGGAACTTAATTAAGTTCTTCTGACTTAAAGGAAGCACATTTCAAAATAATGTTTTTAAACTCTCCCGGTTTGCTCAAGAATAGCAACGCGTTCCTTCTGCAAAGCACCCAGAAGTTCTACTTAACGGCAGAACGCCTTGCCTGGCTATATATGGATAAAGGCTATGGTTGCTGTGAGCCCACTGCACTGATTATGTCAGAGCGAGGACAAAAAGAAATCAAATCCGGGCTGAGAAATAACAATCATCAAAAGTGTTTTCCAAAAGCCCGAACTCAGGGTGCACATAAAAGAGAAGACGATTTTATAACGTTGTCCTGAAAGCTGGGCATAATCAAATTTGCAGAATTTGGGCTGTGTGTTTGAAATCTCTACCCTGGCTGTTTTAGAATAACATTTTGAAACAACCCCCACCCCCACCCCTGCCAATACAACAATGTTTTTTAAGGGAATATTAGGTTTTGGAAAGCATGTCATTTTAATATAAGCAGATCGTCTTAATATAATTTAAAATAAACCACGTAGCAATTAAGCTATAAATATTTTTCAAGGTCTGGTGCCAAACAGAGCAATTTAGAGTGGCAAAACTCAACAAACAAATGGCACTTAAGGTCTTAGCTTACAGCTAACGGTCAGCGATACTTTATTTGGTTTGGAAGACCAAGCCCCATTTCTGCTGTGTATCACAGTTTGACACACTCTGAAACTGCTCATCCAAACATTAGCGATGCCGTACACTTGAAGGGTATTGTTGGGTTGCTTTTAGCTTTTTCTCGAGGTTATTATTTTCTTACGGTGCCTGTACAACAACACAAACATTGATACAAAGCCTAGGGAATTTTAAGAAATTCACTAAGACCTTCATGCTGCCTGCTCAGCTCTTAGACAAACAAAGCAAGTTTCTCCAGTAACTCACTGCCCAGCAGTGAGCATCCTTCACACCACTGTTCTGTCTCGCTCTTCATAGGGCAAAGCGATTCTACGATTACGTATCTGTCCCCCCAGTTGATAAGGGAACCCCAAGAATATTGTTCCCTGAAAGGACAAAGACCCCACCATTCAGAACGTCCCAGGAGGGGGGCAAAAGACACTTGCATAGCTAACATAGACCAAAGGTAGGAACAAAGACCTATAGGTTACACAGAAAAGACCTTTATCTTCCCAGGAGCTCTAAGAAAGAAATCAGAGGATAAATGACGTTGGAATGAGATCTTAAATGAAAAGTAAGATTTTTAACCCTCACTGGGTAGACATTTCAGAGAAACTGACCACACGAGTAAAGCAGAAGACACGGAAATAAATGATCCATTCACAAAAGAGAGATTCAAAGATACCGGGGTGGAGGCAGATCATCCCTTCCTCAGGTAAACAGAAAGACAGCTACACGCTACGAATAGTGACTTTGCCCTTTTATGCATTTTAACCCTGGGAGGGAGACAGTGCGAGGAAGGGTGCTTGTTCTTCCAAGACTGAGAGAAAGGTTAAGAGACAAAGCAAAATGCAAAACTTATCTTAATTGTCGAAGTTCACCTTTCCTGCTATCCAATTACATAACTACTCATTCATATAGCCCCATCGCAGGATGTGTGTATCACACGGGGAGCTTGATCTCGTTGGGCAGACGGGAAGACTCCCAATATGGTGGTTCAGAGGCAGAGTATCTTAGCCACTTTGAATCAGTAACTATTAAACATTGCCTCTGTTTTTTAAGTAGCCTTCTTGAAGTTTCGCTTGGGTTTTAGTCCAAAAGGGACAACAGTTGGAGTAAATGCAGAGCAGAGCTTTGCCTTTAAGAAGCTAGGACTGTCAATTGTTTTAATTTTGATATTCACCTAAACAACTCTGGTGATTATGGAAAGCAATCTAAAAGTTGTAAAATTTCAAAGCTAGTCAGTTGTTTGCAAAAAAAGGTTTTGATTGATTAATAAGTATCATTATTACCTAGCTATCTTAGAATATGGACAGTATAACTGAAAACTGAAAAGGTGACTCATGGATACGGTGTAGTTTCAGCTGACCATCTTAGTTTGTGTATTATCTGCTGGGTAGGAAGCCAGGAGCTTTGCTAACAGGAAGTCATTTGATATAAGAACAGACCTATGAAAGGGATAGTTTCAATTAAGGAAGGAAGGAAGGAAAGAAGGGAAGAAGAAAGGAAGGAAGGAGAAAGAGAGAAAGAGAGAGAGAGAGAGAGAGAGAGAGAAGGGAAAGGGAAGAGAAGAAAAGAAATTAAGGTTATTTCTTTTGACCAAGGCTAGTTAATGGCTGGCCAACACTTGAATCTGGACCTTGCCCTTCCAAGCCTATGGCTTACAGTGTTAAATTTTTTAAATTTTTGTAAATTATAATTAGACTTTCTCTCTTGTTAATAAACAAGCTTATCTGGATTCATCTTGGTAAAGAAGGCTCTACATGGAAGAAAAGAAAGGGAAGAAGGAAAGAGGGAGAGACTAGGAAGGAAGTGGGATGGGAGGGAGGAGAAAGAAAGAGATGACAGCAAACAGCTAGCTTTAAACCGTGTTATTCTGGGGATCTGACCACAGTCAGTGCCTCTGCTTTCCCTTCCATGGTTCCCTTACCTACAGCCTGTCTCTCGGTAAGCCCTATGAGGGCAGAAACCAGTACCCTGGGCACTATTCTATCCCCCCACACCCACCCGTGGCTAGCCAGAACAAGAAAACAGTGCACACTTGATAAATGAAATTCAACCAGAATTCCCTTTGTCACTTTGAATGTGTCACTTCTCATGTCCTCTCAAAAGAACACACCCACACTAAAGACTATATTCATGACCCTGCACCCAAACACTTGTAAATTCACATTCAAAAGATGTCGCCTCAGGCCTGTCACCGTGGACTTGGTGAGAATGGTAGCTGGCATCCTCAGTCTCCTTCCTCTCCACCTGGACACGGAGAGACGTGAAACAGATTAGACTTCGTCTGCCTCCCCTCAGCTCCTTACAGTGAAGTTTCCCATGTTGCTTTGAGGGCAACCCCACCATCAGAAGTGTCAGCACGGCACGCTCAACATTCCACAGATGTCAAAGTTCACATGAATGTTTTGTCTTTCCTGCAGCAGGTTCATTTTACATGTAGCCACACTCCAATGGCGTTCATTAGGGCTGTTACCCCTTCTCATACCATGCCTCGAGAACTCATGTTTCAATAGGCAGACACCGGCCCCACATTCCAGTCTGGAGCCCTGCATGTTTATTTCATAAGTGAAAATAGCCTGGCAGTTAAAATGTGTGTCAAGTATTTGGCCCTGAAATATCTCGTTTGTTGTTTGTTTTGCCCAAATTCCATCAAACACCTGTTTTGTACTGAAATCCTTATTAAACTGTTCTGGTCTTTTTTTTCTACTTTTTTTTCCTCATGGAGTTCTATTTTCCTCCACTTTTTTCCCCCTTTTCTTTCCCAAGCCCTTGGCTTTTGAGGTTGAAGCTGCAGTTTTCCTCGTTTCTTTTTTTCCTGGAGTCACCCTCCTCTCCCTGGTTGGGAGGAGACTTGTTCTTTGTGTTAGAATTATTCCTGCGACTCGTGGAAAGGAGAACAAGGGTAAAATCAACTGGCTCAGGAAAAACAAAAACAACTGAATTAGCCCTGTGACTGGAAAAGGGGTCGCTGCAGAAAGTTCCCAGGGACCAGACAGAGCAGAACCAGAGAGTGGAACTTACTTGGAAACAGAGTTTATTTCAGAGCAAAAAATCAAACTGGTGTCTGTCACAAAACAGAAAGCCCGGACCATGAGATTTGCTCGACCCTGAGGAGTCTTCACAGCCTGTGATCCAGGTTAAACTCAGAGTGGTGCAGGGGTAACTTTAACACCCAAAGTGCACTTAGTACTTGAGAGAATGGGGTGGAGTAGAAGAAAGAGGTAGCTTTGAAAGTTTTTAACAAATTGGTCAAGTGTAATTTGTTCTGAACATTTTTTGACACAAGTCACCCCTAATTGCCATCTCTGAAAGGTGTCTCAATTAAGATCACACAACGTTGCTGTTTAAATGCTACACATTTGTCTGAAGGAGAAAGAAAGCTACAACATTGTCTATTAAGTGTCAAAAAGCCTTTTCTTTAACTGCAGAGGGCTTGGACACAACTCAGGAAATACTTCAAATGGAAAAGAAATGTTAAACGCTACCCTTCAAGCTATTGGAAAACCTATTATCAAATGTTAAAACCTTGGAGAAAAAAAAATAACCATGACTGTCCCCAGCAGGATGACATATCTTTGTTTAGCAAAGGTTGATCACCATTGATAATCAAGAGCTAATAAGAATGGATGCAGTCCAACTGCTAATTAGGAATCCTGAGGCTTAAATTAAGGAACTCGGGAGGACTAGGTATGGTGTCTGCTTCCATAGTTCTCTCCCTGCCAGAAACACATCCAACAGAAAACGCTGTGGATGTTTCTCTTTGCTGCATCTCTTAAGTCATAATGTCAGCACTTAGATGCTTAGGGCTCTGTGTGTGAGAGAGAGAGAATGGTGTGGTACGTACATATGTGAGCACAGGGGCAGGAGGGGGAGATCAGAACTTCAGAAGAAAATGCTGTGAGGGGCGACTGTAAACTGTGTATGCACCTCCACACACCCTCCCCCCTCTCTCTCTCTCTCTCTCTCTCTCTCTCTCTCTCTCTCTCTCTCTCTCTCTCTCCCTCTCTCGGTTCATGGGACATAATGAGAATTAATTAGTGCGTTCCGAAATCATTAGCCCCAATCTCTCCAACGTGTGCATCTCTGCCTAGCTGAAGATTTTCTAAAGAGAGGAGACAGAAACCAGAAAGCTGGGGTCAGAGGCAAAGGCACAGATGCGCAGATAAATGGCTGTCCTGTGATGGTACCTCTTTGTGTTCATGATTACAAATGATTTTAGTTCAACCTCTGAGGCACGGGCTGCCCCCTTTTTCTTGTTCTAAATACAGTACTTTCAACCCCCTCCCAATCCACTCCTTACAGACTTGGAGGATTTAAATTTTTCTCCAAAATGCCACATGTCAGTCAAAAGAGAAAATGATTGGCTTTTAAAATTATAATTTAAAGCACATTGACTAGAGGCTATGTTTTCATTAAAATTTAACCCCCTTTTATGCTCACATCTGCAGCTTTGGGAAACATGCTGAAAAGATGGGTTTCTATCTCTGTATCTTTCCACAAAACCAGGGCTAGAAAATTGAAAACACAGAGATACAATGAATAATAGCCCGTGCTAATAGGACACTGTTTCTTTAATAGCACCCATCAGAACATTCCTGGCTGCTCTTTCGTTTGCAACATACAGACAAGTCAAGAGCCTTTCATTTTCATCTGTAAATATTCCAAAGTTAAATCTAACGGGAAAGCTTTAAGTGAAAGGTGTACAGGGGGCCTTATTTTTTAATGGAATCCTTTTACGCCCTCTCTGGGCCATCATTTTGTGCAGACAAATGTTAATTTTTGGGCTACACATAACCACTTTTATACCATGATACTATTTCATTAGACTATGAATTATTTTCTGAGTCAATATTTTAGTAAAATAACCCAAAGCATGCAAATGTCATATGATAAAATGGCTGGCTGTTTCATTTTCTTTTTGGCTTAAATGCCAACATTAAAAGTAAGTTACCGTGGTAGTTACCAATCCCTTTCCAGATGGTGGCACCGAATATAATTCTACAAACAAATGAGACCGTCTAAACTCAACTAAAAGTCAACTAAGATCTGTGATTTATTTGACAGAATTTTGTCAGTCAGATTCTACTTTTGATAAGTTCGTAAAACGCTTCTATTGTGGAAGTTAGGTGAAGGTACATTCTCTTTTGTTTTCTTTTTACAACTTCTTAGGTATCTATAATTACTTCAAAATAAAAGTTAAAAATAAATTACCTCTAAGTGACTTTTATAAGTCTGACTTCTCAGACATGCTAAAATTTTCACACTGAAAGAATCAACGTGATCTCGCTGAAATGCAGACCCAAAGTTTAGAGATATTTTGTAGGAGTTCAGAAATCAATTCAGATCAGAGGGAAGTCTAATGTGATTCAGATCATCTTCTATGACCTGAGAAAGACCATGTCTCTAACTTTCTCCAGTTACCTCATATTGCTTTGGCCCCAATGTCTTGAGATGACTCTATATTCCAGTCAGACATGATTTCCCCTCATATTGTATAACCAAAAAAATATCAATGACTAAAACCCTGAATATGAATCACTGCTCCACACTTCCTGTGTAGCCTTGCTGTGCTCCTTACCTGCTGGGAGCTCAGTCTGCCCATCTGTAAGATAGGGAGAAGAGCAGAATCTCCTTCACAGCTATTAAGTAGAGTCCATGTGCACAGAGCCTCACAGCCATGGTGCCTGTCCTCTGCAGAGCACTATGTATATCTCTTATAACCTGCGTGGGGGGTAAACCACCCCTTCTTCCACTTCAAGAACCAAGCAAAATCAAGGGGATGGGTCATTAGAGCCACTCAGAGCTTCCTTTGCATGCTCATTCCTCTTGCTAAGGCTACAAGCAACCTGTCTCTACGGCCCAGTTCATTCATAAAGAAAGACTACGATGAGGCATGAAACCTGTGGTTTGTCAGCCTATGGCCCGCTAGTACATGAGTGTTTCCACGCTGCAGACATTTGGGCTGCCTCTGTTGACCAATGTTTTACATTCATGAGACCCTAAAGGCTGAAGTCACGTCATTCTGTCTTCACATCTCTTGGCCAGTACACAAGCGGATAACTGAAAATGAAGGCATTCAAGCCTACAGAGCACTGGAGCCTCCTCACCGTAAGGGAGATATGACTTTATAGAATCACTCTAATTGCTAAGGTTTTACCTTTTCCAACTTCTGGAGCTTGGTCACTTTCAGGGAGTGATTTTGTAAACCAGCTTCCAACAAAAGACTCACTCCTTCTCATCTCCTCAATCGCATCTTCCAGTCGACTTTGCCGGGGGAACCCAAGTACTAGTGCAAGCATGAGGGGCTCTCAGCAAGGGAGAGCATCTCAGAAATCAGGATTCATGGCTCACTGCTCTGTTGACAACGTTCAACATAGGATTCTCAAATAAGACTCTGGAGATCTGAGGGACACCCACAGGAAATCACCAGGCTCCTGGGCTGTTTAATCCTGGGCTCTCTTAGCAGCACCCTGAAAGGTCTTGCCATAATTGTCACCTAGAGGACTATGATACTGTGTTCAGAAAAGACTTCCTTTTCTGTCAGAACTACTTATTGACTGTTACTCGAGAAAGCTTCTTACTGATAAATCTAACACCACAATAATTCAATATTTTTCCTCCAAAACAAAGCCATTAGGATTTTATTAGAAGAAATATTTCATCTTCCCGCTCCCTCTGTTTAAACACAGCACAGATGTAGCTCTCTGTGTGGGTTGTTACAAAGTCGGGGAATATAATTTCTTGATTAATTGCCATACACAGAATTCGAGTTATGTACAATTTGGGTAGTTAACCCTGGCACCTCCCATAAGCAGCTACAGCCAATCTTCCAAATAAGCACTATGCACATTTATGAGAAGTCACTGGGGTTGTTTAAGTGGATCAGGCCTTAAGTTCTTTCTTGGGATAGATCATGTCATTTTCAACACGCAGGAGTCGCGGGGGGAGAAATACCCTTGTAAGCCGCGGCTGAGGTGACTCCGTTTCCCTCGCAGGCTTCAGGGAGTCTCAGTCAATATTTCTTATCTTGCTTTTAACTATCTTGAGGTCTCAAAGATGGTTGGTGATTCAGAAATGACATCAGGAGTCCAAAGATAGACCGTGAGCTTTGGACTTCAATAAACACAAGACAGGGAAAGAAAATGCCTGTTGGCTTTACGACTGTTGAGAATCAAAGATCTATTCTTAGTTTCTCCAGCTTAGAGTGGAACTTTTTAACAGCCACTACGTCCTTTGCCTACACAGCTATGTTCTTAATAAGGTGCACGAACATGAACCCCAAAAGTGCCTAGACATGTATACCATTTTGTGACAGTCCCTAAAGCTTTAGTCAGGGTAGTAATAGGTATCCAAGACAACAGACATGACTGCAGCTGGAATGGGGGAGTTGGTGCCACATGGCTTTGACAAAGACTCTTGTAGGAGTTCCTCAAGCCACCGACAGCAAACTAAGAGGTTAACCTTGTGTTTCCAAGATAATACTATTTGTTTCCTAGGACAGGCACAACTGTGGAACAGGCACTTATAGTAGTTCATAAACATCAAGTAACTAATGCCTTTGGCCTTCAGGGTCCATTCCAACCCTCCCACACTTTCTCTCCCCTACAATTGCTCTGCTTTAACGTCACAGGTGTATTTTCTCAAAAGCTGATTTGTTGGGGACTTAGCCACATAATCCTCTATAAGAAATTTGTTATACATGAAGATGAAGGGAAGGTAAGATGCCTTCTCAGGGGCTTGCTGCCAAGCCTGGTGACCGGAGTTCGAACCCAGGAACCCACATGTGGAAGGAGAAGACCAATTTCTATAATTTGTCTTCTGACATGAGGGCCACGGAACACAGGAGCATAAATTAAAATGTGTAATTTAAAATGTGTGACTGTCAGACAAAGAAAGAAAAGCACTCATTGCCACCCTGTGCTTGAATCACCTACCTCAGGGGTCACATGCACTCACAGAGAATAAAAAAAATATATAAAAAAATAAGATTTACTCTTAACACAGTTTCGGTTTATATTAAGTATCCTGTAAGTAAACAAGTACCGCTTTTGCAGTTTAAAAAAGTCCTTTGAAGTGAATTTGATTAAGTTCTATATATGTTTTTCTTCCTTTAAAATAGAAAATACCATACGGAAGTCTCCCCACAGCCCGTACTGAGTCCTGTTTGCTTTGTTTTGGGTTTGTTTCATTTTTAGTGTCTTTTTTTTTTTCTAACTTTCTTGTCCATTCTAGATGTGCTTTGAATCACTAGACCAGAAGTCACTTGGTAACAGACACTACAAGTGTCTTATTGGACACAGGAAATGAAAATAAATCAGGGAACCAGGCAGGACAAAAAGGGACCTCTAGACTTTCCTACCAGAGCTTATCATTTTCCAGTTGGCTTAACCACTCAACATATTTAAGTAGCCAACCGACATATTTATTTAACATTCGGCAGATGGACGTGACAGAAACACCATGGTTTTCAGATGTACTTTTCTGCTGAAATACTTCCTTTATGCCAGGATCCCAACAGGTTCTGAAGGTAAAACTGCCCTTACCTGCTGTTTCACCAGCCCCGGAGTCTTGCACAACCTAAACATGTCCATTTCGATTAATTTAAAACCCCGACATTAAAGCAGAAATCAAATCATTCTCTCCAATCTATTTTTTACCCACAGCATAAAGGAGACTATTTTACATGTTAATAGTAATCTGATGTGGTTGTATAAATCTGATATAAATATGATCCTCTGTTTGGAAATGATGTTAATTTAGTTTAAAATGGAGATTACATTTCAACTTGTAAAGGGGCAGGGTGGGATATTAGCATTCGTGGCTGTTACATAATTTGCCTTTACACTACACAAGTGTTACTCAGTCTTTTCTGAGCCTCTTTGTCCAAAGATTTCCCATTCTTCTCATAAGAAAAAAGAACTTCTGTATTAACTGTACGTTAAGCAGGTGGAAGAAATCCTTAAAAAATAAAAAGATTAGCACCAACATCATAAATGCATTTTTTAAGAAACATTTCAAGTTACAACGTAATAAACCGAGCAGAATGTCCTAAGAATGTCAAACTGGGCACTGTAAAAATAAATGTTACTCCCGTGAAAAAGAAAAAGTCTGCATATTTATGTAACATTCAGCAGATGGGCGTGATATTAATATAGGGTTTTCGGTTGTGCTTTTATAGCTTCTAGATTTTTCTTGCCTAACTTGGCAACCCGAGGCACCATTTGAGTTTTGAATTTGGACAATACTGCAACAGATGTCCGGACCAATAAACTAAACTCCTTAAGGGCTCTGCTTAATTTGTGTAATTGATCAATTTTGGTTGCATGGGCCTCAGCTCACCAGCATGTAACTGCTTTCCACAAACGCTTTGCAGTTGGGATTTCGTTCCATATGTTACAGGAGTTTATAGGCTCTCTCTCTTTGATAACACTGCAAACAGAACAGGGTCTGTGGTGACACCTGTTGGCAACAAGCAGGGAAAAACAACGTCACGGGTGCTCGGAATTCTCAGCCTTGGCTAGTTGACACTTGGGGCCAACTCCTAATGGTGGCGGCTGTGCCGTGTATCGTCAGACGTTTAGTGGTAGCCCTGGTCTCTGGCTCCAAATGCTCGATGCACCATCTCGCGGACACATGGCAACCTACAGTGTTTCTAGGTAGTTCTAAATAGCCCTTCCAGGGCACAGGAGAGGGCTAATGTGGTAGGGACTGGGGGCTAACATGACTCTAAGGTAGAACTCTTACAGTGTAACAAGTAGAGTCACAAACGGGATAGCAAAAGAGTTCTCATACTTTACAAAAATAAAATAAATCAAATCAAATACGAGGGGCCGGGGAGATGACACAGCCGTACAAGCAAGAGTTGGAGCCCCAGACTCCATGTGGAAAATTGCAGGCATGGTTATGTGCGTGCAGAATCCCAGTCCGGGAGAAGCAGAAGCCAGTTGGAAGCAGCCGACCTGTCACTCTAGACTATTACTGCTGAGCTCCGGACCAATCAGAGATCCTGTCTCAAAGAAGGGGGGGGTAGCATCTGGTTGATCCCTCAGCTACCCTCCGGCCTCATGTACACCTCCACACTGGCACCCTTAGACACGTGTGCAAGCTCGCCTGCAACTCCTCATACCATACACACTAAATAAAAACTGAGAAACAAAGACCTTTCCCCTCGCTTCGACGTATCTCAATCTAATAAAACTTTCACAGGAAACTCACGGCAACTTCAGCCTGGCCCAGGATACCCGCGGCAACTGCTTCCGGCCCCAGCCTCCTCCCAGCACTGGGGTGTGTGGTAATTAAGACATGGGTTTTGAAGCTCAACTCTAAGTGTTCATCACTCACCTATTAAACTTGCCAGAGTTGCTGTGTTAATTATCTCGTTTCCTTGATTTAGCATAATACGGCCTGCAGCCTGTGACAGAAATTAAAGGAAAGACCGGTGACCTCTTTTGTGGTTGTGCTAATAAGTACATGATAATAAATTAGTTTTCAATTTTCAGAAGACTTAACATGGTAAAAAAAAAAAATGGAGCAAGAACGAGATGCACAAAGTCGATACCAGATAGTGGATCAACTCTGAATTTCCTCTATAGAATTTTCCAACCAAGGACACTGGAAAAGTTACACAAATTTCACTGTTGCTTTGCTGGCTTGGGACTTTGCTGATAATCATAACGGAGAGAGAGGCTGAGGCCATCAGTGGATATTTTGACCATCATAAAAGCTCACTCACGCAATTCTTTCTGAGGAAGAGAAGGTTTTTGAGACACGCACTGAACATAGGCGCCCACAGATATGCCATGCACAAAAGCTTTTTCCCAGGAAGACACGCTGATTTGAAGTGCTTCTGCTAATATGAGAATAAAAACACGGGCAAGGAAAGAGCTTCCCCAGTAGCACAGCAGTGCCGTGACTTCTTGGCGTGTTTTGTGTCTCTCTTACATCTGCTCCCTGCCTCTAACAGCTTTCTTCCTTTGGCTGGCAAAACGAAAATAAGAATGTACAGGAAGCCTGGCCCCACTCTGATGTACAATAATATTTAGCTAATTAGAAGAATCCTCCAGCTCATTACGCTAGACAGTAGGAAGGAAGACACCACATGAAAGCGTGACACTTGCTGAGCCCTAGGATGGTGTCAAAGCCGAACTGGCATCACTTTCTCCCATTTCTCTATAAACTTGGTCCGAGTGCAATTTCATTCCTTTTTCCCTACTGTGTTTTACTTTGAGAAGAAGCGATTGCTTGAACACTGTGCCATCTTCTGGCCGGATGCTGAACTGCAAGTTCTTAAGGCTGAGAACAACTGCCTTGGGATAGAAATTAGGATTTTGACAGAGCATACAGGCTACATCTGAAAAACAGGATATTTTCTTTCTGACCAGTTAAACTTCAGTGGGCCGGTGTTTTAATACAGTGCTTTGCTTTGCTACCAATCTTAAATTAATTTTTAAATCGCATAAGTATCTGATCTGTCAGAAGCCACATAGATATTTGTTTGACACTTGGAACTAGACCCGAACAAGTATGGGAAGTTTTCTGACCTTCTGAGACCTTAAAACCTAGCCATATAATTATAAAATGTGAAAAATGTGAAATCCAAATGATACAGATAAGGAACATCAAAGGCATTTGTGGAAAAGACATACATGGGGACCTTGTAGGAACGATGTCCTTTGAAGGGGGTCTTTGAATGACAACAGAAATGTGCTTGCTGAGTGCTGAGAGCCTTACAAAGAATATCTTAACTGTCCCTCGAAGCAACCAGTGTTTTTCTGATACACTTCCTGCAAGGGAGATGAGAAGGCTAACACCCAGACTGCACTCTGAACCAACTGCGCACTGTATGCCCATGACAGAAATCGGATTCACAGTCAAAGGACAGATGAGAAGTAGAGTCTGCAAAAGGATGGTGGTGGGATATGGCTGTCTAGACTTTCCATGTAAGAGGGGGAAGTGTGATTGGTAGGACCTGGATAGGGCTCGGGTGTGCCCCCTAATGTCCGTGGGCTCTAATCTTGGTCCTCTATGTGGAGGTACTAAAAGGTGTGGGACCTTGTGACGGCCATCCTTATTGTCACTGTGGCTACATCTGGAATTAACTAAAACCCAATGGCTGGGCACACCTGTGAGGGATTTTTTTTCTTAATTAAATCACTTGAAATGGGAAGACCCACTTTTCATTTGGCTCTTCTGAGGTGGGAGAACGTCCACCTTTAACCCTGGCCATTTCTTCGGATGGCAGCCTGTATAAAGGGCATGGAAGAAGGGAGCTTTTGCTCTTAGCCTGCTTGGTCTAGCTCTCTCTGCCAAGTCCACTTCTTCCCTGGCATTCATAGAAGGAGAATTTCTACTTTTTTGAAATTCTGGCATATCCTGAAGACCAGCTGGGATATCCAGACTCATGGACTAAACAACTACTGGATCCTTGGATCTTTTGAGACAGCCATTGTTGGACTAGCTAGACCATAGCCTGTAAGACATTCTAATAATCTAGATATAGACAGAGATGGATAACATAGATATAGAAGATTCAGTCTATAAGTTCTATTCCTCTAAAGAACACTGACTAATAAAGACCTTTAATGACATAGAACTAGTAGAAGGTAGACAAATCACGTAGGCGTCACTCATGGAAGAGATTGATGGAGTTCTCATAAGATCTCAGTTCTTTTGAGAGGGAGTTGTTATTAAAAAGTAAATAAAACACAGACCTTTAGGTTTGGGTTTTGTTTGTTTGTTTGTTTGTTTGTTTTCATGTCACTGAAGGTCCTCTACAGGGCAAACAGGTGATCCAGGACTTTCAATCTCCAAAGCCAAAATGATAGCTTTTAAACATACACACACACACACACACACACACACACACACACACACACACACACACACACCCTCAGGTATTTTACTATAGCAACATAAAATAGACCAATACAGTGCTAGTCTACTCAACTTGTGGCTGTGTTTCTGGAGAAGCCCACGGTTCTTAGCTAGCTAAAGGAAGAACACTGGTAGGTGTCACGAAAAGGGTTAACCACCAACGTACTCATGGCTGCTGCCACTGGTACTGTGTACCACCGCACGCTGACAGGAGCAAGAAACCCTGTGAAAGTGTGCATTCATGGTTCATAGGCAATCACGGGAAACCCACTGAAGTCAGGAGAGGGAGAGAGACACAGAGAGAGAGAGAGAGAGAGAGAGGGAGGGAGAGGGAGGGGAGGGAGGGGAGAGGGAGAGGGAGAGGAGAGGGAGAGGGAGAGGGGAGGGAGAGGGAGGAGAGAGAGAGAGAGAGAGAGAGAGAGAGAGAGAGAGAGAGAGAGAGAGAGAGTTGCCTTGAGTGGAAAAGATACAATTTATGTAGAATAATGATCCTATTCAGACGTTGTACAAAAGTTCATCTGTTCTCGAAGAGAGGAGAGAAGGAAAGGTGGGGAGCAGGGAGATAAATGCCCCACTGCTAATGAAGACATTTATCAAGGAGAAGGAAAGAGAGGGGCAAAAAAGCAGTACAAAGAACATGGGGCAGGGGTAGAAGCTGAGGGCCCTGGTAAAGGACAAAGAACTTCCAAGTGGTTCTGTGCTTGAGTTTAAGAGCGGATCTGCACACAGAAACAGAAAATGCAAGAGATGAAGTGCAAGTTTCAGAAATAAGAGAAAAGACAGTTTACAGACACTATGTTCCAGAAGCTATGGCAGAATGTCCAATTCGTGGCTGGAGTTGATACTTGCTTGCTTTGGGTGGGGCTATGCCTGAAGTTACGGATGTGGGAGTCATTAACACCACAGCCAGGAAGGAAGGAATATGAATTATTAGGAAGAAACAAGGCAAGAAAATAGGCCTTGGAACAGAAAAGATACTAGAGAGGATGGAAAGTCAAAATGGCCGATGAGTACCAAGGTAGCTGGTCACTGAGAACACAATTTCTTTATAGCTGGCATTTATGTACTTAGTATCCACTATGTGTCCAGGCACAGTTTTAGGGCAGTAACTAAAACACAGAGACAGCCTAAGCCTGTTTTCTTACTGGGCTTAGGTTTTGAGAGAACGGAGAAAGATAATAAGGAAAATAGTACTTTAAGTATAGCCATTCAGACTACATTGCTCATGTTGAGTTTAAACTTTGGATCTTCACCCATGGGTTAGGACCATAAGCATGTGCCGCCACCATGCTGAGTTTGGACAGTGCTGGATGTTGGACCCAAGACTTAGTGCAAGCGGGGCAACACTCTACCAACTGAGCTGCAGTTTGATATATACAGCATGTAATCTCATATGGTTTCCTCTAACACGATGTCAGGTGATGCTTAACGTAGTGTGGGAAATCAAGCAGGCTCGAGAGGAGGAGCACGGCAAAGCATGGGGACTGTCTTCGATGCAGAGGTCAGGACGGGTGACTAGAACAAGGCTGTGCAAAGGCCTCTGTGGAATGGGAGGTGTGTGCTCTGAATGTGTAAACATCGCTCAACCTTTCTGAAAAAAAAAAAAATGGTCGAGTCAGAGGACCAAGGCTGCTGGCAGGGGGCAGCCTCAAGCGCAAATCTGGCAAGGTAAGAGCAGTGGACCATCCAGTAGGGAAAAGGCACCCCCAAGGAGGCACAGTGGGCAGAGGGTGGCCATCGCAGTAACTGATAGAGCTTCAAACAGGCTCTCTTCAAAGGCTTGGGAATGAGAGTCCAGGCAGACAAGGCTGCTCGGTCTGGAAAGCTCTGTCCTCACAAGCAAGAGCCTGGGTTGGGTCCCTGTGAAGTGTCTTTTGTGTGTCCTGGAGAAGCAGCCAGATGAATCCCTGTGGGTCACTGGTCAACCTAACCGATGTGCTCTACACCAATGAGAGAATGTCTGACACTGGCGTCTGACTTGTTGTCTTCAGAAATTCTCTCTCTCTCTCTCTCTCTCTCTCTCTCTCTCTCTCTCTCTCTCTCTCTCTCTCTCTCTTTCTGTGTGTGTGTGTGTGTGTATGTCTGTGTCTCTTTGTGTCTTTGTTTCTGTGTCTCTGTCTCTCTGCGTGTTTGTCTCTCTGTTCTTTCTCTGTCTCTGTCTGACTCTGTCTCTCTGTCTTTCTGTCTCTGTCTCCCTGTCTCTGTCCCTGCCTCTCTGTGTGTGTCTGTCTCTGCCTCTGTCTCTCTGTCTCTGTCTGTGTGTGTCTCTGTCTGTCTCTGTCTCTGTCTCTGTCTCTGTCTCTGTCTCTGTCTCTCTCTCTCTCTCTCTCTCTCTCTCTCTCTCTCTCTCTTCTCTGTCTGCCTGCCTGTCTGTCTGTCTCTCTCCTTAAAAAAGTGTATAAACATTGCAAGCCCAGCCCAGCCCAGGCACTGTAAACTAAGACTACAGACAGGTAAGGAAATGAGTGAGAAGGGCTGGCCAGATGAAACTGAGACAAGCTGGGAGCATCCTGCCCTGTCCAAAGGGAATCACCGGGCTTTAGCGTAGACTGCTAAATGTAGGAGTGCTCTGATAGTTCAAGACAAGCTAAAATAGGGGCTTCTCCAGGCTGACTCTTGGTGTATATGCTGTTAGAAATTGGAAAGAATTTTAACATGCTCTGCAGGCCAAGGAAAACACATCTGCAGTCCAGATGGGGCCTGTGTGGTGCCAGTTTGGGACCTCTGGCTTAGAAGGAAGATGTTAGAACAGTCTCGACACTTGGTCATGGCTCTGAGCTACTAATTTCCCGTCACATTTTTCTCCAAAGTCCCACCTGGAGATCTTGCCTAGCCAGAATGCCTAACCCCCCCACCAGACCCCTCTGACTACTATGCCTTGCCCTCATGAGTGCTGGGGATTGCAACTCAAGTTCGCACCTCCTCCTAGCACAGCCTAAACCAACAACCCCGTCTAATACTCTCTCTGGCTTCTGGACATTTCCTACAGTACATTTCTTTCCATCCACCTCAGCCTCTAGGCAGAAATATTTGAACGGCTTTCTCACTGGCTGTGAAGTCCAAAAGCTTCATCTGACCTGAATTCATAAGCTTCCCAGATACACTAACCTCGGGACATTATTTCTCCATGGACAAATTCCCCTTCCATGCCTGTACACACCTGAAGATCTGGAGTACGGGTATTCCATGTACACTTCTTCATACGTGCCTTTTCTCATTTAGCTCATGATTCATCCAATACCCCCCAAGGACCTCAGGGAGCAAACGCTGTTGTAGTCTGTCCGCTGCACAAGTGAACAGCTAGCAACACAAAACAGGATGTAAGGAAAACAGTTGATTCCTCATAATATTTTCCCCAGAATAACCCTAAATTGACTCCAACTTTATCTGTTCATAAATGGTAGTAAGGAAATGTCAAGAAAATAGGTGGGTTAAAAGTTACTGTATATAAGTTAAGGAGCTAGAACTCACCATTCTCCCATCCCTTGGCCTTATCGTATTGACTAAAGAGCACTTCCCTTGAGACAGTTTGTCTTTGACACCAGGTGAGGACAAGTTCTCCTGTTCTGAACTCTCAGACCACAGATGTTCCAATAAGGATAAACTGTTAGTTTCTTTTTAGTGCCACTCTCTGTGAAGACAGAGTTAGTTCATTTGGCACCATGACAAACTATGACAAAGGTATCCCTAACTCCTAATTGCTCCTCGGGGAGATTCTCCCATATCAAATTATTAGAGAATTCCATCCCTCTCTCTATTTAAGCTACAGCTCAAGACCTATGACATCTACTAGGACATCCCTGGTCCATGGTCCCATCTGACAATGCTCTTCCTTTTCTGTAGCTTTCTATACAGAACTCCATATTGCCTCACAAGCCAAGATTTCCCATATAGCAGAACTTCATCACCTCTGAAATTCAAGATCTCTAAGAGAGTCTGTCTTCCGCCATGTTTTTGTTACCCTTAAAAATGATAATCCCAAATGCCTGTAGGCTATATAAGGAAAGAGGTGGCATTTGCTTCCACGACTGCAAAACTCTTCATGAGCATGCCTAGGCTTGGGCTCTAATGGCTGAAGGTGTGGATCAAACTGCACTATAGAATACCCACATGGCTGACAACCACTGAGATCAAATGTGTGACACACATAACGCTGTGTTCAACCACAAGTGCAGCATAACTGGGCCTGGTGACACACGTTTATATCCCAGCACTTGGAAGGTGAATCCAGGAAGTTTAGAAGTTCGGAGTCAACCTAGCCTATAGCAAGAACTTGAGGCTCTTCTGTGATACATTGGCAACTTCACTGGGCCCTGTGAAATGTACTTTTTTCTTCATTGTCTACTTCCTTTTCCATAAAACAAGCGCTTTGCCTTTGGGATGAAAAGACTCAGGTTGTTCTATGTCCTACCGGCATCATACAGATTTGTCTTGTGTCTTTGAATACTCAGTCCCAGCTGGTGACAATACTGTTGGAGGTTGTAGAGATTTACGGCAGTAGTTCTCCACCTTCCTAATGCTGTGACACTTTTATTACTGTTCCTCGTGTTGTGGAGACCCCAACCATAAACTTATTTTCATTGCTACTTCATGAGTGTAATTTTGCTACACATGGATAGTAATGCAAATATCTGATATGCAGGATATCAGATATGCAACCCCTGTAAAAGGGTCATTCTACACCCCAAAGTAGTCACAACCCACAGGCTGAGAACCATTGCTTTAAAAGATGAGGCCTGACTAGCAAAAGTAGTTCACTGGGGCAGACTTATACGTCATAACCACCAACCTCCTTGCCCATAAACCTGTGAGTTAAAGCACATGCTTTCCTTCAAGTTGCTGGGGGGAACATTTCCCATTCAAACCCTAATCCCATGGATACCACTGAAGTCCTGAGGACAAGGTGAGAGAAAGTGCAGGCTAACTCTCTCTTCTTGAGCTGGGACACCCGCCTCCTGCAGTGTGTCTCGTTCTCTGGTCTCCAGAACCAGCTTGAGATGGGCAGCTTCAGCATCCTCAATGCATGGAGTTGGAAGTCAAATGACAGCACCCACTTTCCCAGGTCTCCAACCTGTAGAGGACCCATTGTCCACCTCTCGGGCTCAGCGAATATGTGAGACAGGAATTCATATAAAATCTTCTTCATATGCGTATGTGTACCTGTATCTATACCTCTCTATGTATTCCTAAATGGTTGTGTGTTCCTAGACAACCTCAGCTTATAAAGTAGCAGAATTTAGAATGGATGGTTACTCTCTAAAATGATCGCCTCCTGTTTTCTTCCTGTGTTTTAAAACTAAATTCCCAATGATTCAAGTCTGAATGTCATTTATTTTGTAAGAAGCATGCCACTTAAGTAATAGGTAAAGCAGGCTTCTGGTTAGTGTATATCGTTATCATTGTATACGCTTGTAGTCTCGTGGAATGGGTTTCTCACTAGAAGTTTCATGACTGCAAAACTCTTCATGAGTATGCCTAGACTTGTGCTTTTATGGCCGACGCCTGAGGAATCACTTCCTGTGAACTGAGACAATCCCAGTAGCTTCCTTAATCTCTCCAGTTTATACAATAGGTATCTGGGATGGAGTGGTGATGGTTTCCACAGAGGGTGAGGTTGGAGTCTTCAAAATGAGATTTAAACCCCGTAGCCCATGGCCTGACAGCTATGTGCCCTTAGACATTGTCATCATCATGTCTTCTCTTTGCCTTGGTGTCTTTGATTGTAAAATAGAAAGAAAAGTAAAGGCTTCTTTTCTTTGAGACTTAACATGGTAGTGTATGTAGTCACCAGCAAATTGCAAGTGCCCAATGAACGTAGGACACTCCACAGAGAAACAAGGAGCTTGCAATTATGAAGTGGATAAAAGTTGTGTCTGAGAGATGATCTGTTTCACAACCCTACTTGCCCTTGGAAATTTGACTGAGAACAGCAACAGACTGCCTGACCTCCATTTAAGCAGCATTCTTTCTTCCCTCCAGACTCAAGGCCACAAAGTCAGCGTGGGATTTTTATGGACCAAAACCAGGATTGGGCCCATGGCGTGCATTATAATATTTCCAAGGTATAAACCTGGAATTTCCCCCCACAGCTTCATGAAACCTCTTTGGATTTTTAGGAGCCCTTTCTATTAAATCTGGAGGGCTTGTTGGGAATATCCCGATCTGTTCCACATTAATTGAACTCTTACTACACTAAAACGAAGGCAAAGTGGACTGTAAGTTCAACAGGACAAAGAAGCTGGAAGAGACCTTCACCCTGGCTGCGGGGCTAAGGTCAGCAACCACGTCAGTCATCATGGTGGGAGGCTTCTTTTTGCTTCAGAAAGTGGAGTTGGAAGGATGAAGCTGTTCACATCTGTTTCCCTCAAAGACACCCGTGTACAGAGTAGGCTGCCAGGATCTCGTCATCGGGATGCACCTCACCCTTCCTTGACTTTCTAGAGGCTCAATGAGATACAATTTAAATTCACCCATAGAGGGTATCCTCCTCAAATGGAAGGGAAGTGAAGAGACATTTTGACTATTTCAGACCCAAGATCCCTTTCAAAACATGCATATTTTATTCATTCAACAAATATTTTTCTTCAACAAAAAATTCTAAATAAGTGTCTTAGATTCCCCTTTCATTCTTAGGACTAGACTTTTTTTTTCTTTTTAACCTTGAACAGATTTTACTCTCAACTTGCCCATCCATAAAGCTGAGATAATGACAGCGCTCGCCCACCGCATGAGGGAATTGTAAAAATTAATTGAAATCTTCGAAGAAACATAGTAGCCATACAACAGCATTCTACATTTCTGCCTGACCTGGGTATGAATGAGTATTGATTTAAAATGACAAATTCCCCAATTTATTGAATACCGGAGTTGTGTGCGCACGCACACACACACACACACACACACACACACACACACACACACACACACACACACTCCCAGCCGTATACATATGTATATGCATATGTATGGCTTGGCATTTACACGAATGTGTGATTTCAGGAGCAAATCAGCCAGAGTAAAAATTAGCTGAAGCTCCCCCCCAAGGGAAATAATTTTGTATTCATGTTCAGTTATTTTCAAAAGGCTCTGATGCTGTTCTTTCAAACCCGAATGTCCTCCAGCGCTGCAAAGACAATGCTTCATTGAATTGCGTTTGCTGGAGACAGCTTCTCGGCGTTGTGTGAGAAGCCCTGGAGAACAAGCCAGCAGTGTTTGAGTGTGTATGGGAACATTCCTTTTACATAAAAGAAAAATGCCTCGCCCTCCTTGGATTAGATAATTTTAGAATGAAGATAATCCCTCGAAAAGAGAGAAGGATGGGATAAACGTATGGAACAGGTGTATTTAAAGCACTTGAGGCCTTTAGCTTCGCTGTCCGGGCTTTCTGTTCAGGGTTTGTGGGTAAAATAATGCCTGTCTAAGCATGAGGACCCAGGTCCATAGCACTATGACCACACAGTGGTCACACAGTGGCAGTAGTGTGCATGTGCATAAGCCTGGCTCGCCTAAGGAGAGATAGGACCTGAGATAAGCTCACATGCCGGCTACTTTATAGTACCCAACATAGTACAATGAAAGACCCTGCCTCACACAAGGACGATGACATGGACTAATGGCTGAGGTTGCCCTCTGAATTATTACACACACACACACACACACACACACACACACACACACACACACACACACAGAGAGAGAGAGAGAGAGAGAGAGAGAGAGAGAGAGAGAGAGAGAGAGAGAGACATACACAGAGGAAAATTCCAAAAGATTTTCTAAAACATCTAGAAAACACATTCTGACTTGGCTAACATCAGGTCAGATGTCACTGTGTGACAAAGCCACTTTAAGACTGATTGGCTGAAGAAATGGTCAGGTTGCCATGGCTGTCACATACACAGCCCTGCCTGCTTCCCTCGTGGCACAAATGACATATGACTTAGAGACGAATGCCTACTCTGGATACAGCTATTTTCATAGCTGATTAGTTGACTAAATTCCATAGTAGCTTTAAAGTAGTTTATTTATGTACATTGGGCTTTTATTCCAGAATAGTGCCAGTTAAATTTGGCATCGAAATCCAGCCTTCTGCCAAAGGGAGAAGTCTATGCTGTTGACAGGACTGACTGCACAGTACTGGGCTAGGACTACAGGGGGCAGGAAATGTGTGCGAGGGCTGTTTATTACGTAGCGCAAATGAGAGTCTTTTGTTAATTTAAACCGCACTGTATCTTAACTCCTAATAAAAGTGTTAGATGTGAAATATAAACATTTTATGGGGACACTATGAATTTTAATGTTATTTAACTTTACTTTCTTAAATCATTTTCCACCTAGACAGTATATTTCCATTAACATTTTTAATGAAGAGACAGAAAGAGAGAAAGCACGGGTGAAATACCAAATGGATCCTATAAAGCGGAAAAGGAGTACGGCGTTCTTTAAAGAGACATGTGCAAAAAGGGAGCAGGAACAGCCCATGAGCTACCATATTAAGCAGGTAGGAAACGCAGGTATTAAGGAAGCCTTAAATCTTTGCCTCCATGGTTAAAAGTCTCAGTCTTAATTGTTCCTCATTAACTAGAAGGACAGGGTTTTGTCTGTTTTGTGTATTACCAGGTCCTCGGGGTAGAACCGCATCTTTTGTACTATGAGGTCAATAAAACTTCACTGAATAAAGGAGCACAGACAGGTTGGCTGGGCTCGCACCTTGACACATCCAGAATCTGTGATTTCTAAAGCAAAGGCGATTCCAAGAGCCTCTTCCTTCATTCCTTGGAGGTTTGACAAGGACAGGAGTAAATGGGACCCTGGCCCAGTCGGCACAGACCCTGAAGACTCCAAAAGGCTCACTGGGAGAATACTTCTTCCTTTCCCCAACGCAAAACATTGTTTTTTAGCAAGAAAGGAGTGGAGTAAAGAAACCAGAGGGGAAACCTCGCCAGCTGGGGAAAGCTCAGGGAGCATCTCCAGCAAGGTTTCCTGCCTATTCACTGGACTCTGAGATGGCAACGCCCACTGCCCCTACAGACCTCACAGTTCAGAGAAGGCAATGCCAAGGCTGGCTCAGATCCTAAAAGAAAAAGAAAAAGAAAAAAACTGTTAGGATCATCAACCACACGGAAGGCAGCCGCCCCCACTTCCAACTCCTGACAGGTAAAGGATTTATGCAAAACTCCACCTGCCTTAAGAAAGACAACAGTGGGTTACAGGAGATCACGGCTGAGAAAAGGCTCTGGAATCTATGCTGAAGTCTGTGGGAACCATATAGGAAGAGAGAATAATTACTTTGGAAGGTGGAAAGCTCAGTGGATAGAGGACTAGGTACTTTAAAAGTTACAGAATACGTGGATAAACATGGATGAACTTGTTCGAGAAAATTCCAGAACTGTAGGATGAGAGGCAGGTCTCGGCTTTCTGGTGATATACTTAGGGCAAACGTTTTAAAAGTCTATGAGCAAATAGAGCAGAAACAGAAACTATAAGAAGATTGGGAAACAGAGAACATTCATTAGAGAGAACACCAGCAGCCCGAAGTAAAAACAACCCTTGTCTTTTAAAGTATCTGTTATAGAAGCCTGGAACTTGTGCAAACTTAAATATGCATGTATCCATTCATCAGTACTTATCAACTAATAGCCAATATTGTTTTATTTAGATTCCTTACTTCTCTTCTATCACCTTTTCTCACCCCAACCCCAGGATCATTCAGAAGCAGACTTCAAATTCTGAGCCATTTGTTTTGTAAAGATTTCCATGACTTCTTCAAACATAATGATATTTTCGAAAATATAACCACAGTATCAATAGCTCATAAGCACTAATCATAACTCTTGAAAAACATCAAATGCCGATATTTCAATGTCCAACCTTCCTGGCAGGTGACAGAGAGTGGTTTGGGAATTAAGAATTTAGGGTTGTGTTGGCAATGGGAGATATTTCAACTTAAATCCAGTATTTCTGAACTGCTGTGGAAAATCTGAATAATCTACAAACTCTAGGGACACATCCCTATGGCATAAGATTGAGCAGGAAGGGTCTGTTCCTGGGGCTAGATGGTTGGTCGGTCACACATTCTCTGACTCCCCACTTCCTGTTGTCCTGCTCACTGCACAGCCCATCTGGTTACATTACCTTCCTGATTTTAGGACAGAATTGAGCTAACACGAGTTAGCTAACACGAGGGAGCCATCCATTAGCTTTGGGGAGTCCATGTCATAAACAACAAATAGGACTCATAATGCAGCCCTGCGGGCAGAGCAGAAAGCTACAGCCCCAAAGACAAAAATGGTTGAACTCGAAGGTCAACCCAAGGACAGAACAAGAGAGGCTGCAAAATCAACAAACACGAGAGCCAAAAGGTGGAGGGACGGAGGTGTTGCAAGGCGTGGGTTTATTTGATTAATTCAAGAATTATTTGGAAAACCAAGTTATGTGCTGGACTCTTTTCTTTGCTGTACGCCATTCCAAGATCCAGAGATGGGTAATGTTGCTTTTTCAAGGAGCGAAAGCCAAGTTCAACACTACAGAAAGTCTCCCCTCCTCCCAGCCCCCTTGTCACTCTTGAAACACGAGAATGTGAGCACAGTAGGTTAAATTAAAAGTTCAGGGACTGGGGAGGGGGGTTAATACGCTTAAAATTAAAACTAAAATTAAAACTGGAACCAAGGTTTCTTATAGCACCACTACCTACTATCAGTCCATGTCCTTGCAGACACTATGGGAATGTTTCGAATTCAGTGGAAGGAAAAAGTGGTGAGTGTTTCACAACGAGGACCTATTGAAAACAAAATGAGCTGAATTTTAAGGCTGGAGAAAAATAATTAAAGAACTGTACAATTTGTTACATACACGGTAAATTAAAAACTGAAGGCGGTGGGTATAACATGTTAAACAATTTACTTCACCTGTAATTTTGTGCTTTCTGGTATTAATGGATAATACTGAGTAGTGTACCATATCCTACACACACCTAGAGTGAGAAGTTTGACTCCTCAAGGGAACGTGCCTTGATAGGGAGGTATACATGTCTCCCATTAGCGGTACTCATTCCTGAGGAAAGTTACAAGGACAGCAGCAGAGACATCTCGAAATATGGCATAAGGAGAAATGGAGAAGGGTTCATTGTCCTGCAGAGAAGGGAACTGATTTCATTAAAAGTTTGCAAAATAAAGTTGGGAGATGGCTCAGCTGATAAAAAAAACCACACCTGACAACTGGACTTCAATCCTACCCAGGACCACAATGTAGAAGGAAACAAGGACTCCCTTATGTTGTCCTCTAACATCTACAACACCTTATATCTACAATACTGTATGGCCCACACACGCATGCATGCATACACACGCACAGGCACATACGCATGTGTGTTTATGATGTGTGTATATATATGATGTACTTGTATATGCTGTATAATTAATTTTTAATTGCAATATATTGTGCAACCAAGACATAGAAGATTTGACTGTGCAAATGATCAAATAGAAAATGACTTAGGAAACGGCCGCACGTCAGTCAGTCCCCATATACATTGTAAACCCATGGCACTCTACGTTAACAACCTCAACCAAGGGTTTTCTCCACCATGGCTAACTCTATAGCTTGGAGCTACCTTGTCTTTCTGTGAATTCCCTGAGTTCATTCTAGTGTCCTAAAGAAGATTTGTTACCACAGAGGCCAGCACACCAGCCCCAGGTCAAAAGCGACCCTGATGACCCAGACAGGAAGATCCGAGAAAGGCTGTGGGCTCCCCCTAAAGGGTCAGTGGAGAACTACAGCTACAAGGACTATATGATGTCATATTCTGCTTTTCTAATATGAGATACATGTCTGAATATATAAACTATAACACACTAAGCATAAAGCAGAAGGGGAGCGGCATGTGCTCTCGCTTCCTCAAAACAGCGTCCATTGACATTGCATGGCATGAATAACAGATTAAGACCTCCAACTGCAGTAACGGTGCCATCCCATCCTAGGTGATACTTGGAAAGCTCTGAAGACTTTTTTTTTAAAGCTATGTCTTTCAGTTCAGGGGTTGGGGTAGAAATCCTGCTGGCATTAGTGAATGGAGGCCAGAGGTATTGTAGGATACCTCTTCCCACCCACCAATAAAGAATCCAGCCCGAAATGTGGCAAGACTAATGTGCCCCCCCTTCAAATATAGCTTGTGTGTTCATGTAACATCAACATAGCACTGCTTCCCGGATTCTGTCCTAAAACATCCCCCATCCAATTATACTAAGTGAGATAAGGTTTCTCCAATCTCACATTTACACCAATAGCCAGTGATGTCATAATAACCTATATAAAATGTACAAATAAAATTTTGTAATGAAATTATAAAACATTTCTTATGTATATTTAGCGGGGTAAATGTTAATAACAATTTCTTTTATAACTTCAGAAAGCTGGAAACAAGGTAGGGGAGGAAATGGGAGGTTGGAAGGCTTTGCTTCAACAGACTCACGATTCTTGATCATTTATTCCTATGAAATATATAGCTTGATATTGCAGAGGGTCATATGGATGTAAGACTGGCCATCTAGAGTATGCAACACACTATGTCCTTGTTAAAGTACACATATTATTTTGAGTAAAAATTTCTTCATGCTTTTTTTGTATGAATAAGTAGGATTAGGAAAATTAGCCATATACTTGGCTTCTCTTAAATAAAATTAAATACTGCCTTTTTATAAAGCTAAGAAATTTAAACTCCACCAAAAGGAATATAATAGTTAAATTAATTGAAGTGGAATGAGGTCAAACAGGGAAAGAATTCAACAATTTTTAACCCAAAGAACACTGTACAAAAAGATTCCCATTAAATAGAATTATAGTAGTCATAATCGGGTCTGCTATCTTATTTTCATTTAGTAATATATAAGGTATGTGTGAATATATTGTGTATTTATGTACCCATAAATATAACTCTAAGTGAGCCTTTTAAGAGCACAAAAGTATCTTCTTTTATGTATGCTGTGAATCTTCTATCATAAATCTTTTATTGCTGATCATATTTTATTAAGGTAAACAATGTGTTCTGATAATCTTTACCACTAAATGCTTAAATATGTTTTTAATTAGTTGGAAGGTTGTGAGAAATCAAATTAGAAAGTCAAGATAAAGCGTCATACAGCCATGGTGTTCCCCAATAGAATTTACTGGGGAAGAAATTAAATTCACCGTGAATTCTTGCGGTTTAATGTTGTCTAATACTTGCCTCTGTTCCTTCAAAGTGTTCCTCTGTGGTTCCTGGTGAGAAAAATCTGCCCCATGCCATAGCCTGTGTCAAAGTGCCTCACCTGCCTGACTTCTTGGTTTTCATCCCAGATCCCTGAACCACCATTTGGCTTGAAGTTTGGAAAGACAGACCACAGTAATCTAGCTTGGGTATAAAGAAGTCCCTAATGAGCATTCGTCACTCCTGATACACAGCTTAAACTGCATCTCCTTGTTTCTGTGGTAATTCAGTCAACAACTGTGATCATTTTTTTTAACATATTATTCTTGGGCTAGGAATGTAGCTTAGTGGTAGAGCATCTGCCTCACATGAATGATGCCCTGAGTGCCATCAAACGATGATGATGATGATGATGATGGTGGTGGTGGTGGTGGTGGTGGTGATGGTGGTAGTGATGGTGGTGGTAGTGATGATGATGACGACGACAATGATGATGATGGTGATGGTGATGGTGACTGAGACGGTGACAGTGACAGTGATGATAATGACGGTGTTGATGTTTCCAAGGACCTAAAATGTGTCTTTTCTTTCTGACTCACAGCAAATATTCACAAGCATGGGCATCATGTGGAGTCCCAAGTTTCATTCTTCTGTCCCTAAAAACCAAATCGGGGCTGTCATTTTTCTTCTTAGCGCTGTTCCACTACTACACAGAAGACAATGGAAATAGATGGCCAGTCATTCCCTGTATTCTTAGGGGTGGCAGATGGTCAGAAATAACTATATTTTATTCTTTAAAAATAACTGCAGTAGAGCGCCTCGTGCCTGGAAATGCGTCATTTGTACAAAACTCAAGATAATTAAGTAAAGGTACTAACCAAGTATGAAGAGGTCTCTGTGATTTAATAACTCTGCCTATGATGCCAGGGTCCCGCAGTTCTCATGTCTGGCCACTAGGGCATCATTTCAGCTCTGATGGAGAATTAGCTAAGTGCTGACTCTAGGCTATAACATCTTTCCAAGTGTGAATTTATTCTTTCCCTCCTTGCTGGCAATTTTTACTTTTCCAGCTCGGCATATAGAATCTCGCAAGTCTCCCTGGAAGGTGACTCATATTTAAATATGAATGGAGCAGCTGGCTTCTGTTATCTTTAAGGGTTACATGATGTCATTGCACGTTTTCAGTCGAGGTAAAAACAAACTGCTCACTTCACACATCGCTCCCTGGAACGTGCATTTTCTGTGAGGTCACAGGGACTTGTAAAGTGTCTGAAAATTTTCCAGTTTTAAAAATTAAGACCAATGTTCTGTTGCTTAGCAATATAACAGCAGCAAAGAACAGTTCCCGGAATGACCTGCTGTGCTGTTCGAGACTTAGTTCTAAAACACTGGAACGTTACAATGAAGACAATGCAAACAGTGATGATAATAAATGCTGATGTTGTTCAACTAGTGACCATATCCCAGACAAGCCCAGCTACACACAAACACATGCACACACACCCCATACACACACACACACATACACACACACATGAAAACACATACACACACACACAGAGAGACAGACACACACAGACACATACACACCCAAGCACCCCCATACATGCACACACACAGACACGCACCTTAAAGCACACACACAGAGAGACACATGCACACACAAGCACACACACATGCACACACACATACACGCACACACACACGCACATGCACACGCACACACTATAGCAACTTCAACAGCAGCAGCTCTTGTTAAGTACCCACTACTTTATTAAAGAATGATGGGGTGGAGAGATAGGTACCCAGCAGTTAAGAGCACTGGTTACTGTTCCAAAGGATCCATATTTGATCCCCAGCCCTCATAGGACAATTCATAACCTTCTTTAATTCCAGGGGATTCGGGGGATCTAGCACCCTCTTTTAGCCTCCCTGGGTACCTGGCACACAAGTGGTGCCCAGATATACATGCAGGCAAAATACCCAAGCACATAAAATAAAACTTTTCAAAATGAGCATAAGCAAATGAGTTATGTCGCTTTCTTTGAAATTCTATGCATGGTAGGACACACCCGTAAATCCAGCATGGCCTGAGGCAGGAGGATCACTGAACCCGGGGTCTAGAGGGCAAAGTCCAGGTTAGTCAGAGTTTCTACTTTCAGTCTTATTGATTAGTTATTGAAGGGAGAAAGATTTGTTTCAATTTAGGGTTTCAAGAAATGGCCACCCTTCTTGACCAGGAAGGCAAATGGCAGGAACCATATGGACAGGAGTCACCAAATGGGAGCCAATCAAGAAGCACACTTCCTGTGGCCTCAACTAGAGGTAGATATAACTTTCAAGATCTGACTCCCCCCTCCACACTGTCCATTTCTGTCAACTAGGTTTAAGGTTCTAGAACTTCTTAAAAGAGCACCGTTGAAAAAATTACCTGAGTCCTGTCTCCCTCCAATGAACAGTGGACACTACAAGCCAGACTGCCCAAGTTAGAGACTTTGCTGCCATTCAACTGGAGTACATGCAAAGCTTAGCCTAATTTCCTCTGTTTTCTTACCTGTATAATGGGTTTGCTGGTGGTACCTAATCTGTACCAAAGATCTAGGACATGGGTGAAATAAAGAAATGCCCATTGCATTCGTTACTTTTCCACTGCTGTGTTAACATACCATGACCAGAGCAACTGCAGAAGAAAGAATTAACTGGGGTGGGGTGGGGGGGACGGACTTGCTTTCAATTTCAGAGTGAAGTCACATCATGGGAAGGAAATAGCCACGGTTAAGTAGGCAAGCAGGCATGGCACTGGGGCAGTAGCTGAGAGTGATCTCTTGATCCATGAGCATAAAGCAGTGAGTGCTAACTGGAAATAGAGTGGGCAGCCCCCAGTGACACAGCCGCTCCAACAAGGCCACACCCACAAGAGTCCTACCACCTGGGAACCAAATATTTAGAAATATGAGTCCATGAGAACCACATTCATTCAAACCACCATACTGGTGATAATGAAGCATTGAACCTGATGATAGAAAAAAAGTTGGTAAAGGTGGTTGTGTTATATCGAACAAGAAATGTCTCCCATAGGTCCATGAATTTGAACACATTGCTCCCGGTTGGTAGCATTGTTTGGGAAGGTTATGGAACCGTGAGGGGGTCGAGACTTGCTGAAGGAAGTCTGTCACCGTGTGAAGGCTTTGAGGTTTTATAGCCTGGCCCCACTTCTTGTTCTCTTAATCTGCTTCCTGCGGGTAAAGGTAATGTGGTCAGCTGGCTTCCTCCTCCTGCCCCCGTGGCTTCCCTACCATAATGGACTCTCTCTGTCTAGAACTATAGGGTAAAATAAATCCTTCCTCCTCGAAGTGCCATCTGGGATAGTATTTTATCACGGAAACAGAAAAGTAACTGATCCGGTGGTTTAGTCATGGCGAGCGTATGAATGGTCCTAGACTTAGTTAAAACAGCACTGACCACGAAGCTCATGTGGACTCCGAGTCTGAAGCCACAGGCATGGAGCCCATGGGGGTTGGCACTGGAGCTCTGAATGTATAGTACAGCCTTCAGTTTAGGACTTTTACAGGACTCCAAAATGCGTAAAGGATGAGTCCTTGATTCTTGCCTTCTCTTGGGACTCATTTCGTTTTCCATTGGCATGATTCGCCAACGTCAATGTGATGGTTTTCATTTTGTCACTGTAATTTATTTCATTAGGATTTGTTGTTATCTCCTAGAAGCATGTTCTCTTCTACAGAGAGACCAAGTGGGCATCGATCCAGATGGGAGAGGAAGTGAGGAGGAACTGGGAGTAGAAGGAGGGGAAACTATACTCAGATTTCGTTCTATGAGAAAATGATCTATGTTCAATACGAGGGGGAAATCTTGTTGATAATGGAAGCACTTTCTGAAGTTCTGAGCGTGGAGAGCGAGGGCCAGCTGGAGGGAGGGTGCGGCAGCTAAGAGCGCCGTCTAGTCTTACAGAGGAGCCTAGTTCAGTTCTCAGCACCCACATGGCAGTTTACCACCATCCTTAACTCCAGTTCCAGGAGGTTCAGCATCCCCTTCTGGCCTCTGCATGCACTGCTTTTACACACATTCAGATAAAGCACAGATACACAAATAAACAAATCTCGGAATCATGGAAGAAAGGTTGGGACGGGATCATCCTTTCTCGTAGCTTATGCTGCTGGCTTTCCCACTCTTGCACATTGCCTAGTTTCTTCATCCAACCGAATCCAAGTTTTCTTCAGGCGATTACAAAACTGGAATTCTTACATGCCAAAGACTATACTAAACAGTTAGTTCATAACTTCAGTTGTTGTCTGAGGAAACACATCTTCACGGAGCTCCCATCATCTATCCTGGGCCGCATCACACAGATGGAACATTACAGAGTCATGTGACCTGACATCACTTATTTAGCAGACTTGCCAGTATCCTAACCAGTGGTTCTCAAACTGTAGGTCATGACCTGGCTGCCTAAGAATCGCTGGAAGACACAGATATTTACATTACAGTTCATAACAGTAACAAAAGTACAGTTATGAAGTAGCAACAAGTAATTTCATGGTTGGGGGGGACATAAGAACTGTATTAATGGGTCACAGCATTAAGGGGGTTGAAAATTGCTCCTCTACACCAAGAACATCAAAAAAAAAAAAAGGGCATGTTGGTCCTCCTGCACATGAGAATGTGCAGCCAGCAAAAGGAAGCTGAATGAATGAATAAATTCGGAGTCTAAGTCCTTAACTACAGTATGTCTCTTGAAACTGGAAAGCTCAGAGGCTAAGAGTACTGACTGGTTTTTCAGGGAAGCCATATTCAGTTCACAGCACTCCCGTGGTGGTATAGAACCATCTCCAATTCCAGGAAAGCCAGCAATTTCTCCTGGTCTCTCTGGGAACCAGGCACGTGCAGGGTATAAGCATACATGCGCATACAGGCCAAAAGATCATACACGTAAAATAAATGAATAAATCTTTAACTATGTCTACTAATCACATTTGATAAATGTTATTTTTGATAACATACTGCTGTGATGTCCATGTGCCTCTCCAAATTCATCTGTTGAGAGCCTAACAGGCGTTTAAGTCCTAAGAGCAATCTTGAGCTTCTCTAGAACTGCAAGAGAATGAAGGTCTCTTCTTTATAAACTACCCAGTCTCGGGCATCCAGTTATAGTTGCACAAAGGAACAATTCTAATGTCAATGGCAAAGTGAAAAGTCAGCTCAGAGCCTGAAATATTAATATTCACTATTACTGGGTACCTGCTGTAGTCACTGCTTCAGAGCAATCATTTCATCCTTGATGTGTTTACCTGAACAAATATTGAAAGGGTGCCTCCTGGACTTCTGTATGCTTCCTTCTATAAAGAGCATTGAAAAAAAAAAGAACCAGATAAAATGAATGACAGTAACTGCTGTTCACTCCTTCCAACTTTCTGTGTACCACAGGCAAAATGATACAACCTTAATGATATCTGTACCAGAGTTTGTAAAACTGTGACTATGTGACCTTACGGGCCCAAAGGAACTTCACAGATGCAGTTAGGGTTAAGGATCTTGAAGTAAGGAATTATCTTAGCTAATCAGAGGATCCCACCTATCCATGTGAGCCCTTAAGAGAGCCTTCTCACAGATCAGAGGACAGAAATATTAGGCATGGACTGGGGAGTGGAAGAATACAGCACCACTGCCTTTGACAATGGATGCAGGTACCAGAAGCCAAGGGGTATTCACAGACTTTAGACCAGTGGGTCTCCACCTTTCTAAGGCTCCAACCCTTTAATACATTTCCTCGTGTTGTGGTGACCCCAACCATACAATTATTTTTGTTGCTACTTCATAACTGTAATTTTGCTGCTGTTATGAATCATAATGTAAATATCTGTGTTTTCTGATGGTCTTAGGTGGCTCCTGTGAAAGGGTCATTGAACCCCCTAAGGGGTCAAGACCCACAGGTTGAGATTTAAACAGTGGAAGAGCAAGCAAATAAATAAATACAGTGCCCCCAGCCTTGGGTTAGAAGTACAGCTCACTCACACCTCCATTTTTCCCAGTGAGAGCCAGAACCACATACTAATAGATGTGTATTGTTTCAGCTGCCAAGTTTGCGGAGACCGATCATGTTGCCAGTAGAAAAATAATGCGTTGTACAAAGGTGAAAGAAGCCGGACTCTCAGCTTTCAAAACAGTGCGGCTGATTTTTTTTTAAAGATTGTCTGTTGTAAATATTAATTTTAATGCCTTGAAATAAGAAAGCACAAGAACATAATGAGTTGTAAAATAAATATTACCATTGGATACACTTGGTACCAGCTGCAAAAATACCCATTACACATATCGCTGTGCAGACCGTCCAACATCAATACACAAGAGGAGTGGATTAAAATGAACTCCTGAACAGTTGAGGGAGATGGCCATTCCTGAGGACCAGTCATCATAACTCCAAGCGTTTCACCTAGAAGATCTGCATCAATCATTTGATTTTTCTTCTTTTTGTTTAACTTTAAATATTTTCATGGGCCATCGTCACCTCTAAATCTGTCTGCTCAAAAGTACACGTTTTTCCTCCCAGGTCAACCCATGTACTGGAAAGTGAAAGAGAATTTGAACTTTTGCCAGAGAGGAGGAAAAAATACTTTTCACAAGAGAGAGATTTTTATTGTAATGGAATTCCTTTCAAGATACAGATGCTAGCACGACACACGGAACACCGACGAAGAGCCTCTATGATGCTCAACGCTCCATTCTATGTCCGAACGCGCCTTGTCTAGTGTCTCTACATTAGGTACACAATGATCAACGACTGAAGAACAAGAAGTGACCGTTTCCTTCCTTTTCCCTGGCTGACTTATGTATGCTTTTATGATGTTATCTTTAGTCAGGAAAACTTGCCGGGAGACAAGATCATTAACAGTTAAAAGGAATGAATTGCATAGTTTTAAGAAGAGCTAATAAAGCCTCAGATGCTCCCAAGGTAACACGCGAGCAATAAATGCCCATATCTGTGTTTAACAACTGAAGAAAAAGAAGTCTTAGCATTTAATATTTCACAAACAATATATTCAATTTATATGCACGTCCTAGAACTGTGGGCAAAACCATACTTCTAAATACACACTAGCTACATCACAATGAGAATGATGCCTCATTGAATGTTACAGGACAGGGGGAGTATATAAATTTTTAAGAATATATGCATCTATTTCCTCTCCCCAAAGAGAAAAAGGGACAGGAAAAAAAAAAAAAGAACAGTACCAGGGTGGTTGGTGGTTGGTGAGCAGGTGTGTGCTGGTGAATGGGTCTCTGGGGGATTGGGAGCTTTTAAAAGAGATTGATTCTCTTGCTTAACTAATTATTTTAAACATGCTTTTAAAGGTATTAATTACTTGCAGAAAAAGAGTCTCCATTTGCTTCTAAATTGTTTCTTTGCGTGACTCTTTGCCTGCAAAAATGACTGGGTTAAAAGTGAACATTCTGTCACTATAAATTTAAATAACATGCCTTAAATAGTATGCTTAAATTTACTACTTAAACTACAATGCAATGTTGTATTTTTAAATGTTATTTAACATTAAAGAAAATGGATTTAAATATAGCCATAGCCAATGGTTAAAACTATCAACCATTTAAAAATGTTTATACGTAAAATGATATGCTTTGTACCCAAAATAGCTCTATATAGTTAATATCTGTATATGCAAATGCAAGGCTGAATGTCCTGTAAAAGACTTTCTGTTTCCCTGTGCGCTTGTGCATGTGTGCCTAGGAGTCTAACGTTGCTAATTTCTCTTGCCCACAGTACAAATGATAAGACATAGCCTCTCTCTCGCCTCCAGAGCCTTTCCCAAATGCTATAGACTTGGGCATCAGTGGGCATCAGTGGTTTCCAGTCTAAGCTGCTCAGGACATCTGAATCTGTATTTCAAAAATGTATTTTTCACAATATTTTAACATTATTTTTGAAATGTTCACTTGGCAGGCAGAACAATGGCTTTCACCATGACCTGTCCGTGTGTGTGTGTGTGTGTGTGTGTGTGTGTGTAAGGAAACTTTCCCCATCCATTGCCAATATCCTTTCTCATCTCTCCTTGCTTCCTCAATCTCAGTGGCTCCCTACTCTTTCCACACTCAAATGTGTGTATACATATGTGTACATATGAGAGAAACACACTTACTTTTCTTTCTTTTCCCCTCAGTACTCTCCCTTTCCTCATACTGTAGATCCTTCCCTTACATAGTCTACAGTATGAAAATAGAATATTCATAGAAGACATATAACTTCATATATGATACAATTTCCTTCTGGTTTACATTGTAATACTTTAATTTTTATTAAAATTAACTACATCATTTTCTTCATTTCCTTTACTTTCTACAACTCTTCCTATGCACCCCCTCAACCCCTCTTAAAATCCTGGCTTCCACTTTTTAGAATTATTATAATTACATCTACAGATACGCACACACCTCTTGCATCTATTCAGTGCTGCATATTCATGACTTCAAAGTAGACCACCTGGAGCTGGATAACCAGGTAGGGAGCTCCACTAGGAGGAAGGATAGCTCTCCCACTCTCCACATCCCTCAATTTCCCGTAGTTCTTGACATAGGCTATCACATGACCATGGCATACATCACTGCAGTCATCAGCATGTCACGCCCAGTTGTGCATCGCCCAAGGACTTAAGACTGAAGTCTTAGCGATTTTGACGATCTGGGTCCATTCCACAAATTCTTAGGTACCCACCCCTGCCAGTATGGCATACTCTTCTTCCCTGTATCCTGGGAGTGGTTCCATGGACAGCTACTTTGCCACCCAGGATTCAGATTAATGAGTCACAGGCAGCAGAATGAAGAAACTTAAGACTCTTTGAATTAATGAGCAAGCTCGGGATTAGTCACCAAGTGCTCCCTAGTAACTCCAGGAAGCATCACAGGTAGGTTGGTGTGTGAGGGAACGTTTTTACTTTAATACGGCACAGGGCCATATGTGTGGAGATCTCCCCTGTGCCAAAATACATAATTAATATAATTATGTATACATACACACACACACACACACACACACACACACACACACACACAAAGGTCTAAAAGAGAATCAGATCGATTTTAACCCACCAACATTTTATGCAATTTTTAAAATGCCACAGCAATTCATCTTCACAAATCCAGAGTTTTCAAAAGTTTCCTTCCATGTAAAATATACAAATGAGTGAAATACAAAAAAAAGATAAGGATGCCACACTAAACATGCTTCTCTGCCGGCCCCAAACACGTTTTAATACATCACAGGATCGAATTGTTAAAAAGAAACAACCGGCATGGAACACTGAAGTGCGTGAGTGGATAACGTAGTCTCAGGCAGCTATAAACACAAGGACGGAATTAAAAGCAAAACTCCCCCCAGGTCAGCAAGGATTCCACTCTGTAACCAAAGTGGGTAAAACCTACTGGTGCCCAGTGGACACTAAGGAGCTGGTTTCCGAGAACATACACAGGAGTGACAAAAATAAACAACACTGCAGTCTGGTGGATAATTCGGCTCCCCTGTGATAGCAACACAAGAAAAGGGAGTCTCTAACAAGCTCCAGAAATATGTGTATGTGTATTTTAAGTGAAATTTAGCTTTCTAGCCAACTACACTTTTTTTTTTTGCCTGCCGAAAATAATGAACTAACATAAAAATGATATAAGGATATGCGTAAAAGGGACATTTAAGTGAAGAAAGTTGAAGAACCCCATAAATTTACTGGAGATTAAATTAGAGCTGGATGTGTACGATGGAACGAGAGAACAGTTTTGGGGGTAGCTCCTCCTCTAAGCAAGGATGCTTTGGGCTTTATCGGAAATCAGGTTTGCATAACAGATCAGAGGCAGGACCAGACCCGGCTCGGGAAAGGGAATCCCAAGCAGCCTCTGGTAATGCATACATGCTCAAAACTCATTACTTTTGATATGCCTTGTTCTGGACCTAAATGCAATAGAAAGTCTTCCTTGGGGTGCATGATATACATGAAAAAGTACAACTTCTTTTTAAAACACCATTAGAATATTTTATTGTGTGTGGACATACACTCTTGTTACTCTTAAATGCTATTCTATTGAGTACAGTTTATATTCACTGGCAAAGCAAAATCTCCGGGGAAGCCGGAGAGGGAATGCAATTTCTAGTAATAACAGCTCACAACAGTGAATACTCTCCACTTATCCTCACAATTTCCAGCTATTTTGGACTCCTTTCTGAATTAACCTTTCATATCAAAAGGAGCAATTCTGCACACTAGAGACTCCGGCACAATTTCATGCATAATTTATTCACTCAGTTCAACATTAAACGCACAGTCCTTGACTTTGTCAAGGTGGATTCTGTTGGCAGACTTCACAAGCAGCAAAACAGAAGAAATGAGATCTACGAGTCAGCCTCTTCACCTGTTCTGTCTGGTGAGAGGTGATGGGAGGGGGGTGGCGAAAGAGCAGAGGAAAGGTAGGATTCTGGTACAGGGTGCCGTCGGCCGTGGAACCTCTAGCAAGCACACAATACCGCGCTCTTAGTCTCGTGGGAGGATTTTTAATCCAAAACAATGCCTTGAATTCTATTTCACCTACCAAAGTCTGCTGCAATTTGTTACCTATGACAAGTCCACAATTGGCGGATAAACAGTATTTTATACTAGGGGTTTTCATACGTGTGGTTGGAAGAAATTACTGGAAGCTTTTATTCAAGCAGATGCAGACATCAGCTTGAGGATACATTAGAGCAGCTCCTTTTAGAAATTTAAATAACACAGATTCTCTAATGGGGTCTCCAAAGCTCAATCTGTTCTCCCGAGTTAGTCTTCAAGAATATAGACGTCCGTTTGCTCCTCTTCCTCTAAAATCTCAAATGAAAGACAGGAGCAGCTGTGTGTAGAAATGGAACCCAGGCTCACTGTGTAAAGATCTGTGCTCTTAGCAATGTGAGGGGAAGCCTGGAGTAGACAGGAACGTATTTCTGCCACCTTAAAAGGCAATTTCTTTCCAAGCCATTGAATCTGGGCACTGAGATGCAGCTAGCATCGGAATACAAAGCCTATAGGTTCTCAACCTGTCAGTCATGACCCCTTTGAGGGTCACACATCATATGTCTTGCATCTCAGGTACTCACATTATGATTCATAGCAGTAGCAAAATTACAGTTGTGAATTAGCAGCAAAATAATTTTATGTTGTGTGTATGGGTGGGGGTTCGGGGGTCACCACAACATGAGAAACTCTGTCAAAGGGTCACAGCATTAAGAAGGTTGAGAACCACTGCTGTTGTTTCTCAGTCTCCAGAATTATAAATAATTTTTGTTCCTCCTGTAATACAGGGACGTCTCCCTTTTAATGATAGTTCTCTGTCATGAGGACTTTGTTCACGGTGACCGTGATCAGAGCTTTGCGAACATGACTGAGTTGAATCCCCTGTATCGTCACTACGGTGGCACTGTTAGCATCACATGCTGCAGATGAAGAAACTAGGGCTCAACCACACTAATTACCATACTATCCCCATGCTTACGAGACTCCATGCTCTGTGAAAGACAGGTTACAAAATTAAGCAGTAATTCCCTTTAAATTTGGAAACAGACATTAAGATAGTTCCTTAAATACATTAAGCAAAGTGATTCTGTCCTTTACTTTTGCCCTATTCCATAAAACATTCTTTTCCCAGCAGTAGACACATGCTGCTTTCCATTCTATGACACTTACAAGGCCTAAGAGTATCCAGAGAGGTGTCACTGGAAATTCTACAAATGCTGGAGTTTCCACTCAGGACGCTTTGGCATGAGTTTTTCAATTGAAACTTTCTTAGCTAGCCGCCCCCGCAGTCTAGTTAGGAGAAGCCATGATGCACATAAATTTGAGCCTTATCAAAACTGAGCCTCACTTTTATAATTTGCCTTTAAATTTACTGCAAGACTGTGAAAATTAAATGCCTCTGGTACCAGCAAAGTGTCTCACTGAGAGTTGAGCACTCCTGCCCAGTTACCATTTGACAGTCTTTTATTGTCTCCAGACAGTTTCTGGATTTGGACCAAATCATTGAAATCTGTAGAAACCCGAAGATATAGCAAGTTTCCCATTTATGACCTTTGCAGCCTCAGAGACTCACATTTGCATCCTAATTATGACAATTATGACAAAATGAAGTAGGAAAAAAAAAAAGCCCCTCTACCCACATTCCCTAAGCACCTATGACAGGAGTGATTGGCAGGTGGTAGGAACAGTGCAAGTTGTGACAGAAACAGAGGCGCTGGACTGAGATGCAGTAGCTAAGCATCTTCTCTTGTATCTCCCGTGCTTGGGTACCCCCCACATCTGGGAAAATACACAGCACTGGCCTAGAATTTCAGATCCTGAGACAGGACTTCAGGACTTCATTACTGAGTAGCACCGGAGTCTCAATGCTCGGAATTCTAAGTTTCTGGAACTGAGACTTAGTATCACACTCAGCTGATCTCTCTGGAGGCTAAAATTGTGGAATGGACTTAGTCAGGGATGGGACATCGCTGAGTCAGTCAAGTGATAGCGATGCAAGCATGAGGCCCCAAGCTGGATTCCAACAGCCAGGTCCCACATAAAAGCGCTAGGCTTGGTGGCATAGGCTTTACTAGAAGCCAGCACTGGGGGAGGCAGGGCAGAGAGTGACATGCAGATCTGTGGGACTCTTGGTCAGCCAGTCTAGTTAAGCAGGCAAACCTCAGAGCAGTGAGAAGCCCTGAAGAAGAAAGAAGAAGAAGAAGAAGAAGAAGAAGAAGAAGAAGAAGAAGAAGAAGAAGAAGAAGAAGAAGAAGAAGAAGAAGAAGAAGAAGAAGAAGAAGAAGAAGAAGAAGAAGAAGAAGAAGAAGAAGAAGAAGAAGAAGAAGAAGAAGAAGAAGAAGAAGAAGAAGAAGAAGAAGAAGAAGAAGAAGAAGAAGAAGAAGAAGAAGAAGAAAGACAGAGGACAAAGAGCAAAAACACCTAGGGTCATCCTCTGACCTCCACATATAATATGTGCACACATAACACTCTTCACATGAGCATGTGCACAATGCACTGATAACAAAAACAAAAACAACCCCCCCCCAAAAAAACCCTAAGCTCTTTTGCTTTCTATTCTAGTGACCATGCACACGCATGTTAATCTTGAACCTTGGTTTCCCCATGAAGACATGAGCAAGATAATACCCCCTTTGGTGATCTCCTGTGAGGATCACCCTGACACTGATTTTAACCAACATCCTGGCTCAGTATTTACAAGTGACATTCATCTGTTTTCCCTTGTAGAATTTCAATTTCAACTTTATTATTTATAATATATCACTGAGGCAGTTGCCACAAGAGTTTCCATACAGATGTTGAGTCAAGACTTAGAAATTACTTTCTATGTGTAAATTGTGCTTAGTTGGTAAGTGGGAAGCTAGAATTTATCATGTATCTCTTTGTCTTCAAAGCTCAAATTTTTTTAAAATCACTGTGTTACACTACTATGTTAATAAACGGCTGGTAAAAGGAGCTTTGCTAGAACCGACAATGTATCGAGGAGGGATTTGTGTAAGACCATAAACTTAACTTACAACTAATATAAATTAAATGTTCTATTGCTTATTCCTGCGGCATCCTTCAAGCACTCCATAAAAGGGATGTTCAAATACATGTTCTTGAATCAGATCTGTACTCCTAAGACTCTTGCCCTGATGGTACCCAGGCCTTGGGAGGTCCATAGATAAAACCTTGCATCTGTCGATCCTTGTAGCTTCATCCTGGTCTGATGAGAGATACTTCTCAGAGATGGAAATGACCAGGTGGTGAATTAGTCACACCACTTTAAATGTAAACTTCATCCCCAAATACCCTCCAAGTTAAAAAATAACACACACACAAAAAAAAACCCAAGAAACAAAAAAAGGCTGTAGTTTGCAGAAGTGGTTTCCCCCTTCTCATTCACATAGCAAACTAACAACTGCTAAAAATGTAAAGAGCCCTTATACAGCTGGGGAGACAGCTATGTTGTAGGAAGTTGCCTGGTATATACAGAGCCTTGGGTTCCATCCCCAGCAACAAAGTAAAGAGGGAAGGAAGGAGTAGAAGAAAAGAAGAAAGGGAAAGAATTTTTTCTCCAGCTGATGGAGGAGGAAATGGAATATTGGATGTGTTAGAGCTTGGAAGGAGGAGGAGGGAAGAGGGAGGAGGGAAGGAGGGGTGGAGGGAAGGGGAAGGAGAGGGAGGGCAAAGGAGGAGAGGGAGAGGAAGGGAGGGGAAAGGAGGAGAGTGGGGAGAAGGGGAGAGGGAGGGGAAGGGGGAAGGGGGAAGAGGGAAGAGAGAAGGGGAAAGGAAGGGAGAGGATGGGAAGGACTGAAGTGCAATCAGAGAGAGATGAATTACCACAGGAACTATACGCTGGTTCTGGAGTAAGGATGAGCAGGGTCACATGAAAATCTAAGGCAACCCTGCTCCCCAGACCCAAGGTCCCTAACAAGGGAGTCAAAAATCAGTTTGTTGTTTCCTAGTGGTTCCTTGGGAAAGGCTCTCCCCATTCAGGTGAGAGAATGGGAAAAAGAGAAATAAGTTTCGCTGCTGTCAGCAAGCAGGAACCACCAAGACCTTTGCGAATTACCCAAAATGCTTCTTAGAATGTCCACCAAGAGGCCACTAGCTTCTATCTGAAATCCATGGGGAGGCTTCTCTTTGAAGAGTCTGATTTCTGGGCACTTTTATTTTGTACTTCCAAGTCATGACCCTTCAGAGATAGTCCTCAAAGAAAAGATAAGAGGCACAGCTCAATCCTCCTGTGTCCAAAGTAGCCTATACACAGACTATAAAGAGCAAGGTGGATTGCAGGCCCCAGAATAAGTGGTATACCTTCTTTACATAGCTTAATTTAGACATATGGTCAGAGGAGCATGACACAGTCCTGTCTGCATGGCCAGGCTGTAGATCTTGCTAGTGTATACTGTAATTCTATCTTTATTGCTCCCTCTCTTTGCCCTGGGCTCTAACCTCCTAGAGCAGGTACTGTGTGTTCCTCAGTCATTTCTTAGATATCTCCTCCATAAAGCCTTTCATGACCCTTCCCAATGGCACTCCTCATCAAAACCAATATCTCTTGAACATATCTAAGAAGATAAGATAATAACTCCATAATAGGAAGTTTAAGGTCTGCAACCCTCACTGTCAAAATATGACCAAGAACTTTTGCTTCAGTTCAGTTATGAAAAAATTGTTTTCTTCCTGTCTTTTGAAATATATAAAGGATAATTAAAGAAAACACAGGAAGGAGACATATCACTCTAAAGTCTTTTATAATGCACATGTGTGTTTCTCTGTATGTATAAATTATAACTCAGTGCTGTGTTTTGACATGTATTTTATTTTGTTTTGCTTTTTAAAATTTTGTCGTTATAGAGTCAACTGATAAAATGTTACCTTTAAATAATTTAAGCAAGTGACATATATTTTCTCCACTCTAGACTTCTTCAAATTAATTTGAAAGATTTTTTTTCCTGTGCCCTTCTCCTCCTGTTTTCCTGATGTACTCTGACATAAATTCAATACAAATAGGACTGGCTGTTCAGAGGGGCAGCTCGGCAATGTTAATTGGCTGATCAAAATCATGGCCTCCCATCCCTAAAAGAATCATGTTTCGAAAGTCCGATAAATTTAAAGTGGAATCTCGGTGCCCCTGACTGAATGGGGCAGTTTGCATTATTTTCCCATTTTGTAAAAGCATGATTGATTTTTTTTTATATATATATATATAAAAAGTGCACTGCCCACAAAAATGTGTAAAACTCAACTCCTACGTAATACGTAGAGTCAACTTGAAGTTGGTATGCATCTGCTGGGTTGGAATGATGTCCAACACACGGCTCTGTTCTCAGCCAAGACCCTGTGCCTGGCACTGTGCTGTTGGCCACGTTTGTTAGCAATGAGGAATCATCTTGCTATTTCAGATTTCATCAGCTCCTCTGTCAAATGGTTTAGAATCAAACTCTCTCAAAAAAAACTGAACTGGTTCCACTTGCCAAGACAACCCATATCTCACTAACTATACATACACCTAAAGCAAGAATTCTCTATTCTCCTGAGAAGATGTTTGCCCTCTGCCAACAGTGATAGTCCCTGTCGTTGTAGCAATGTCTAAACTCGGCTTTTCACTCCTGTGCCTACTCAGTCTTTTCTCTGGCCAACAGTATCTTCTCCCACTTGGATGTGCATATCATATATATGACATGAAATATATGATCTGTAAATATACAGCTTCATGGTACTATACATGCTAATAACTATCACTATCTTTCTAGAATTTTCCATCATTCTTCAAAGAATCACCAAACTCATAAATCAGTAACTCTCCAGCTTCCCCCTTCTCTGCCCCTCAGTAACCCCTCTTTTGTGATCTCCACAGTCTTATCTAGCACCCCGATAAAGTAGTATCTTTGTTCTTTTTGTCTTGCTCATTTCACTTTAGCATAGGACATTTATTTCCTCTATATTTTGCTATGCCTCCAAGTTGTGCTGCTTTGTATGGCTGACTAATACTCTCCTTCCAGTGTACTTATTAGACGGTTTTAGCCATGCGTCTTCTGAAGGACACTTGCGTTGTTTCTTCTTCAGGCTCTTGTGAATACTGGTGCTGAGAATACCACATGAGCATCTCTCTGAGAACCACTTTTCATTAAGTTGGATACACACTTAGTGGTGGACCTGATGGACCACATTCTAATTCATTGTTTACTTGCTGAGGGACCGACAAGCTGTTTCCATGGCAGCTGTGCAAGCTTCTGTTCCTATCAGCAATGCATGGGTTCTAATTTCTGCATATCCTTGATAATCACTCCTATTTCATTATTTTTTAAATGATGGCTGTGAGGTGTTATCTCGTCGTGTTGCTGATGTGAGACACCGTTGCCTAATGTCTGATCATTTTAGTAGCTTTTCAGCTGCTCTCCGAGTATCCGCATATCCTTTGTGAAAATGTAGCTATTCAATCCAGCAGACCCAGGGTCTCACCCATGCATGGCAAGCGCTCTACCTCTGGGTTATACCCCCAGCCCATTCACCCACTTTAATGTTTTTATTGAAAGTAAATTTTTAATACAACATACTCATTCTAAAGCCAGAGGAATGGATTCTTAAAAGACTACAACATTGGGCCGAGGAGATGATTCATGGGGTAAAACATTCATTCCACAAGCATCTCCAAAACCCACCAAAAGCTAGAAACACAAGTGCACATCTATAGTGCCAACACTTAGGAGATAGTGACAGGAAAACATCTGGAAGCTTTCAGGCCAGATAACCTGACATAGTCAGCAGCAAAAAAAAAAAAGAGAGCCTGTCTCAAGCAAGGTAAGGACCAACACCCAAGGTTGTCCTCCACCTCCACACCTGTGCCAAGACATCTTTATACCTGCATTCATACATTAGAACACACACATCCACACACACACACACACACACACACACACACACACACACACACACACACACACACACACACACACATACACACACACACACACACACGGCGCACACATACACACACATGCACACACATACACACATGCACACACATACACACACATATACACACACATACACTTATACACACATGCACACACATGCACAATACACACACACACATACACACAATTTTTTTAAAAGTATCATAATTGCATATGTTCTGATTAAATGTACATTGGCTGAGAGAAAGGATGAATTAAGCATATAACCTGTTGAGAAACAATAAACTAGGAATGGAACTATGTAAGACTGAGCCTTATCTGATGCTTATCTTCTGATCTTGTGATATGAAATGAGACCTAAGATTAATTCTAAAACGTGTGTGATGCAGTATGATATAACTTTCCTCAGGAGTCAGTGGGTTTAAATGTTGGATCGATAATGTCACCTGGAACAAGTAACTTTCTCTCTAAGCCCATAATTCATCTGCCCAGTGGATCTAAAATCCGTACATGTCTTTTCTCAGAGAACAATCTATAGAAACACTGGAAGCAGTGGCTGGTAATGCCCAGACATCTTGCTCTTACTACTGTCATTCCAATGGAGTAAGAGTTAGACAGATTCCCTGGTAGACAATTGGATAGGGAAGGGGGCCATAACTAGGTAATAAAGATAGTGAATTTTCAAGGTGGTGGTTTCTTGCTCCCCTCCTGACGTGAGACAAACATTTGATAGCTTAGCCCAAATTTGTGGACATTTTGTTTTCTGGGCAAATGTTTTCTCCTGCCGGTGGGATCTCTGATGATAGACTCACTCAGTCAACAAATTCAAGGGCAGATCAGTACATGTTTCTAAAACAGCTGTTGGGAAGTCAGCCATCCTGTCTGTGTTTCAAACACTGACCAACCCTAAGCCAGTGGAGAAAGACCCTTCATAGATGTTTAAAAGCTCCAGCCATGAAGAAAAAGCTGGGCTTGACTTTCGGGAACATCCCCTGCACTTCTCTGCGTGCCTCTTGCCTGTGTGTGCTCCCTCAGTCCTAATAAAAGCCTTTCTTCACCAGCTGATCTGTCTGTTCCTGTGTGCTGGAGTTCAACATTTCTCTGCCTTTATCTGTTGCTCTCAAGACTGTCCCCACCTTTTAAGTCTTTAACTGGCAAAGAAAATAAACCCAATCCAAATTATTTATATGGTAGCAATTATCAGCAGTGATAAAATTCTATATCCAGGTGAGATTTAGACTTAAAAGTTTTCGACCCAGGGAAAACATTTTTCTTTTGAATATGTCTAAAGAATGTGAATGATGCCACCCGCAGACATTCTATCTGCAAGCATCAAGAAGTTACTCTAGGCCTCTAGTGATGATTCAATTCGTTTTGGTGAACCTGTGTGTTATTTTTAATAAGAATATAAATGTGGAGGTTTGCAATCCCAGTGCTGGGGAGGTGTAGAAAGGTTGGTCTGGGAGACTCACAAGCCAATATAGTTTGTGAGTCCCAGACCAAAGAAAGAAAAACCCTGTCTTAAAAACCAGGGTAGATGGGACCAGAGAAACACTAACCAAGAAACCAAGGTGTCTTTTGGGTTTCACAGGCTATACAGATACACATATGCATGCACCTCTACACAAACACACACAAAGAAATTATATCCTAGTTTTAACACAAACTGACAACACCACATAACATAAAGAAATGACTTTCACCAAAGTATTCCATTACCCACATTATTAATCTGTCTCCCAGTTTCTCAGTGGCCCAATTTCTTCTTTCCCAACACATAAAATACTGGACACTTCCTGGGCATGGCTGAACACAACTTCGATACCTATGTACATATTCCATCTATCCTTGTGGGTAATGCTGTAATCGGAGTTTCTCTCACAGCAGTTGCTGTCAGATCACTCACCCTGATGATGACTGTGTGACCATCAGTCTTAGGACTATATCTTCTACTCAGTGTAAAGAGTTTTGAACAAATAGTACACATTCAAAGAAGCAGAAAGCCCATCATTCCTACCTTCCCTCCCACAAAAGACAGCATGACTTCAACTTTGTATCTCCTTCCTGTCAAACAAGACTCCTGGGTAAATTTAAATGTCTAAAACAAAGCAAACCCCATTTCAAAAAAAAAAATAAGAAGGGAAGGAGGAGGAAGAAGGAGAGAGGAAGAGAAGAGGAGGAAAAAGAGGAAGAGGAAGAGGAGGAGGTGGTGGAGGAGGAGGAGCAGGAGAGGAAGAGGAAGAAGAAGAAGAAGAAGAAGAAGAAGAAGAAGAAGAAGAAGAAGAAGAAGAAGAAGAAGAAGAAGAAGAAGAAGAAGAAGAAGAAGAAGAAGAAGAAATAGAAGAAGAGGAAGACAGGAGATCGGCAATGATGTGTAATTGAAAAGCAAACTATTCGCATCTGTCCCTATATGCCTAAGTGTATGCTACAAAGGGCTTGGACTGCTGTCTATTTCAGCATTACTCTAAGTGGCTTTGAGATGTCTTCTGTGTTCTTTGCTCAGGTCTGAAAAAGAAATGGCTACATTCCCTTGCATTTGCTCTTAGAGTCATTAGCCTTCGACAGCACTATCATTTAAGAAATTTATCATCAGTGCTGTCCTTCGCACAATGTATTAGCGCAATACATTATAAGAACACCTCTCTCTGATGATGGATCACTCCAAAGATGGCAACATCTGGGGACAAATGGGTCTCGGAATAGACGGTGTAAGGGAATGAAAGCATAGACCACCTTTGCAGTGTTGTTCTGAAATAGGCCAGAATTTGTTGCTCTCAGTCAACCCCTCCACTTATAACAGTCTTTTGGGATACTTTGATTCTTTAAAAAACTTTTTATGACATTAAATTGATGTCTGATGACAAAGAAGGACGGTTTCTAAAATTAGTGTGCGGGTACATTGAGGGATAACACGGCACGCACTTGATGATAAATTTCAATCATTGCTTTCAAGAAAACTCTAATTTAATCCACCTCTTGCTCACTTAAATTTTTCAGGAGATTCTCCAAACGAGAAGAAAGAGATTAACGCCTGATGTCTTCAAGGGTATTAGAACAAAAATTGAGCCACAATTAATTAGTCTCGACCAAAATCTGGCTTTCTACATGGCTGATGATACATTTTTTTTCAGAAGCTTGATTCTCCCATCTCCATTCTTCAAAGTCTGGAATGCTGCTCTCTCCATTACTTTGTCTAAGTAGCAGACAAATATTTTAGCTAACTACCGAAATAAATCATTAGGAACGTTTAACCTCAAAGAAAGCTATAGCAAATAAAAATGCCTCTCTGGCCTGATTCATGCACAGTAGAGCCATGTGCAGGGTCACAGACGTCTGGGTTAAAATGGGTTCAGAGCACCCATTTTACAAACTCCAAGGGCGCCTAGGGAACTGATCCTACTTGGTCATTTTACGCACAGCGCCAGCAAAGCTCAACACTGAAGAGAGGCCTCAATCCAGTTCACAGCCTAGAGCCGTTATCCCAGGATGCTTCTTTAGTCAGAGTTGATCAATATCCTTTATGCTAAAAGAAAAGCCTTCGGGGATAAAACCTCATTCAGAACTGCATAGCTATCATGTGCGTTTGTTGATGTGCTGAGCTGTCTGAAATCTTAATACAGCGAACTGGGAGAACGTCACGTCCTTTCACTCCATGCTCACCAGTGTGAACTTCTTTTGTCCTGGAGTCACTCACAAGTGGTCATTTCTATGACCCTAACAATTCCAGGATGTCATGAGAGAAAACCCTAGTCCACACCATTTGTCTAGGATCCTGGGTGTGGTCTTGATGTCCTTCAGTCTGTCACTTTTTAGACTGACAGGACGATACCACATGCTATTTGTAAAAACCTCAACCATCACAAGGGAATCTTGGTTTCAGTGGGCCAGAAACAAACAGAAAGGAAGACACACGGGTCAGAATGGCTATAGATATGGAAAAGCAGGAGAGAGGAATTTCTGTTCTTCCAGTTGTTCGCTATTCTGTGAGCTGACTGCTTGGACACAGAACACTGGTTGCTAGAGTCACCAAGCCTGTTCCAGTGCTAACACAGAGCAGGTTCCACCTTCCAACATCATCATTTCCTATCAGGAACTCAAGTCTGCAAAACTAGCAAAAATAGAGTAACAAATTAAAGGACATATATGGCATTGCATAGCCTTTCAAAATTCTCCCCACCCCCTCCACTTTTATAAATGACCAAATTGACATTGCTTGTCACTTCTACTCCAGTAAATTATTCTCCCCACTTTCTTATTGTCTCTTTTAAGCTAGAAAACAGGACTTCTGCCAGCACAGTGACTCATGACTGTAATCTCAGTACTTTGGGGGCTGAAGCAGGAGGATTACTTTGAATTTGAGGTCAGCCCTGTACACACAGCAAGTAAGACCTTGTCTCAAAAAAACAAACAAAAACAAGACAAGATAATGTCTGACCATTCTAGTGTAAATGACTATTTAATTAAATACAAAAAACAACTGAAGGGCTCGAGAACCACAAAAATGCGAGCAAGACAAACCAGACAGGAGATGGGAGCAGTGTATCAGGACTCGGTGTGGTCCGTGGAACCACCAGTCATGACCTTAAAAGACTCTCCAGATGCTTTTAAGCAACAATGTATCTCAAAACCTTGTTCCACTCCCCATCCTTTAAACATTGTAGTTTAGCTAAGTTCACAGAATGATAATGTAACTGTTGTACCCAGGACAGTCCCACCCCATAATGGCATCTGCAGGACAAGTTCAGAGTCAGCAGTTCCTCTCTCACTTCTCCACTCAACTGAGTAAACAGACCAGAGGAGCTAAATGTTCTAGAACTTTCCACCTCTCCTTTTCCTTTACATCTTTTTTTATCTGGTCATCATGGTGAAGATTCTAGATTTGATAAGATGGGAGCAGGGAATTTGACTATCTTCAGTAGGTTCTCATCTCTTGAAATGAAAGCCAAGTGGCCCACTGTGGCCAGCCAGCTCAGATGTGCAGTGTGAAGTCAAACCTTTAGTCCACAATGACAAAACCCCTTGCTACTTCCCTCTGCCTCCTCTGCATACGCATCTTGAGGAGCTCTTGTGGAGAGCCATGGAGATGTGAGCAAGACAAACCAGGCAGAAGATGGAAGCCAAGCATCAGTGTGATCCATAGTAACTACCAGTCCTGACCTTTGACAGAAAGTTTCCTTCCTTCCAGCCAGCATATCACCTGTAGATATGTAAACTGTTGATAAATGTCACAGAATTGTTATATTGTTATATTATTCCCCCAAAATATGACCAACACAAGGCTGGCATTCTTACCTTCTGTCTCTCTGTGTGTTTCTATTTCTCTATTTCACTGTTTTTTTTTCTGTTCTCTCTCTCTCTCTCCACCTCGTTTTTAATTTGTGGCAAATGGAAGAGCGTGCACTATGAGAAGCCATGCACTATGAAAACTAACATCAAGCTGCTGTGGTTCTGACAGAATCCAACAGGAAAACCCAGGAAAATCATGGATTCATTACACTAATGAATATCAATCACCCATTTTATGTCTAGACTTGTGTCAGTCACTGGGAAATACAAAGAAGCTTTGAGATATTGTATTTGGGGTCCAAAAGTTTCTCGGCACAGCTGAGGACGTGAAATAGACATGCAGATAATGGGGTGTGAGTCCCATGCAGAACACAGACCTGAAGTGAGGGCAGACCAATATGGGTGGTAACAGTTGAGAAGGAGAAAAGAAGAGGCTGCCGAAGTCTGGATACAGACATAAGGTTCATATTATAGGAGAAGTACAGAAGTAGGGTGTTCTAGGAAGGCTAAGAGGAACACAGGGATATGGACAGAAGTGGACCTTATAAGAGAATAAAAGATAGGATAAGCAGAATCCAAAGATAAGCAGGTGAGCAGTGGGTCATGGTGACTTAAAGTCATATCAGCTCTTGGGGAGGCTGAGGCACTAGGATTTTGAGAACAAGAGTATCCTGGGCAATATAGAGAGTTCAAGTTCAAAATGGTCCTTTGTAGCAAGAACTTGCTCCACCAAAAATAACAAAAGAGCGATTACAAAGGCAGGGACATGCAGGTGTGTTTTAAAGAGTTGACAAAGTGAAGCCCTCCATAGCACAAAAAATTCATAGAGAAGCAGGTGCCAGTAGATTCGTTAGTCAAAGGCTTTATTTCCTGGGAATACTGCCCTGCAAATGTGAATTTGAAACAGCAGTAAGGAGGCATAGTTATAGTATGAAAAAACTCTGTAAACAGTGAAAACATAAGGAGAAATGTTATATGATTTCTATACTTGAAGAAGGGGAATTATTTGGGAGATTTGATTAATATGTTTAAGGAGCCGACATCAGGGGGTGGATTGTGAGTTGAGCTCAGGTTTTGGCAACTCTGAGGTCATGGGAAACATCTTAAAATCTAGTGGAGAGCCATAGAGGCTGCTATCTGCTTCTCTATTTTCCCAATTCAAAACAAATGTATAGAAAAACACCAAGGTTGGTTTTTTTTTTTTTTTTTTTTTTTTTTTTTTTTTTTTGTTTTGTTTTGGGTTTTTGTTTTTTTTTTTTTTTTTTTTTTTTTTTTTGCCGTGAGAAATGAATACGTTTGTTCTTTTCTTCCCTCCAAGAATAAAAGCAATAATCAAAAGCACTTTTCTTAAAAATGACAGAGGCTGTCTCATTAAAAAATGGCAGCAGGGACCATTCCAGGATGAGAACGTTAAGCCAAATCACGCTTGAGCCTGGCACGCCCTTCAGATGTGCACCAAACCTGATCAGAATCAGCGAATTCTTTAATGATATTTCTGAGAAGCAGCCCAAGAAGACACAGTGAAATGATAAGATACCAAATCCAAAGGGACTTGACTTCATCCAGTCAATTAGAATTGCCTCTGGAGTTTACAACGCAAGTCAAGAGTCCTATGTAGAATTTTGCAGTGAAGAAATGAAATTAACTCCACCAATGTTCGCAATCTAAAGACCACAGACCCAGAAAGCCACAGAGACGCTTATAAATAGTCAGGTGTCTTCTGTCCCATCGGCCTCACAGCCCAGTCCTTAATGAGGTCAGGCTGTGCATACTGGGGGCCTTGTTGGGGGATAACCTGCTGCCATTGGAGTTCTCTGGTTAACACTGGAGATGGGCTTACAGAAATCCCTGTGCACCTCAGTCCCAACTCAAGGACAACTGAAGATCCAGGGATAAAATCTTCAGGCCAGTTAAAAACAAAGGGCCCCTCTTGCTCCCCTGCTGCCCGCGAGCTGACACTTCTTCCCAGCAGGTGCTACAAAGCTCTGTCACCTCCCACCTCTGCATCTGGTGCCTGAGCAGCTTTAGTCTTTCTTCCTCTTGATAAGGACCGCCTTTGTGAAACCACTGATAGAGATTTCATAGGCTTCTTTGAAAATAATATTAAAAACAGAAACGATTCTAGCTTTAAGCATGCATAGAGATAAGTCTCCACTGCGAGCAAGATTTTTAAAGTCAGGACTGGTGCTACCAAAACCATTAATTTATACGAGTGCATTTCAGGTCTTGCAAACAGAGGGAGAGGATGTTCCAATTACTTTTGTGACTTGAAAACAATCCCAGAATCGAGAGCTATGTAGTAAGGAGGTTGGTTTTTTCTTCTTCTTCTTTCTAATATCATTTATGAGAAATACTTTCAGCTACTGAACTGAAAATTATGTGGCTCGTTCGTTAATGACCATTAATAAGAGAACTAGAGAGGGTTTTTTTTTTGAAAAGTGTAATAATAATAATAATAGTGCCTAGCAAGCACACAGGTGGAATTATTCAGATAAATTTGTTTAATCTGTTGTTTTCTTATCATTTGCTAATTTTTCATTATAAATACTCTATATGATGAACTCGGTTATCTTATCAGCTAATTTTTTAAAAAATAGAATAAGTGGTTACATGTTGGCTTCTTTTATATATAAATAGTTTAGTGTGTGTGTGTGTGTGTGTATGTGTGTGTGTATGTGTGTGTGGGTGTGTATGTGTGTGTGTGGGGGGGTGTGTATGTGTGTGTGTATGTGTGTGTGTATGTGTGTGTGTGAGTGTGTGTGTAGGTGCGCACATGCACCTCCTTGTCTGTATGTGCACCATGTACATCAAGTGCCTGCAGAGAGAGGGTGTGTGATGTGCCCGGAACTGGAGAAGCAGACATTTGTGAGCTTGTGCTAAGAACCAAACCTGGGTCTTCTACAAGAGCAGCAAGTGCTCCTAACCACTGAGCATTCTCGCCAGCCCCCATGTTAGCTCTTTCCTTCCAAAGTAAACATAGCGAGCAGAAAGAAAAGAAATCAGACGTTTTAAAAAGCATCAGTTTTACTGAAAACAAAAGCTCACCACACTAATTACCACATGGAGGGGCTTCAGTTAATTCTTGCAGAAGAATTCCCTCCTGGCCTCTCATTTTCTCCACACCAAACACACACACACACACACACACACACACACACACACACGCTTTCGTGACTCACTAATGTGGTGAAAAGAAAGCACATTCTAAAAATCATGTTTCCTGGAAATGAAACTCCCACTTCTGGCGCTCTTCTTAAAGTTATCGTGTCAGAATCTCCAGGCTTCTTGTACTAAAATACAAATATTATAACTAGGTAGTTCAAACACATCATTCACCAGGGCCAGCCCTGCCAAAAGTAGCTGGCATTTTCTCTCTATGGCACCGAGGAACCTTCTTTTACACATTTTAAAATTCGCATCCTCTCTTGGTAAATAGCAACACAGCAACGCGTGTTCATTTAACAATGGACATTTCATAGGGTGGCTGCAAAGGGGAGGAGACTCGAGGCGTGCCTGGTAAATTATAGAAGGCACTCAATCAACAGTAGCCGCGACTGTGATGATGATTATTATTATAAATTAATATTATTACTAGTCCCATTAGCTAATGGAAAAGGAATGAGATCCATGTTGTCCCAGTCAGAGAGGTGGAAAATGGAGAGAAGATGAGGGGGTGGGGGGCATTTTGATGTTTCTAGTGCCTGGCCGCCCAGGAACAAGTAAGGCTACAAGAATGGCTCCCTGGCCCTTTTGCTGGCAGCCAGGCGTGGCGCTTCAGGTTTACCCACCACTGCCACAGCTGTAGACAGGCGAACAGTCTGTTGGAGAATCCGCCAAGAAAGGATGTGTGAATAAAGTCCTTGACCATTTCCCACGAGGTGTTAAAATTCCACTCCTTCATCTGAGGTGCCTAAAAGCCCCATTCCTTTCGAGGTTTTGCATGTTTGTATATGTCTATGTCCATGGGTATTCGTAAGTATGTGTGTGCATGCACGCATACGTGTGCACGTGTGTGTGCGCGTGTACGTGTGTGTGAATACGGGTATGTCTGTGCTTTATATATATTGAAGCCCATGGGTTAGTTGGTACCCACCTCTGTTGATGTCCACCTTATCCTCCCACTGAGCTTGGAGCTTACCGATTGGTGAGACTGGCAGGGAAGCAAGGCCCTGAATCCTCCTGTCTCCCTCTACCTTGGGTTGAGAGAGGTACACTGCCACACCTGGCCACTGTATAGGGATTAAACAGATTTTTATGCTGATACATCAAGTACCCACTGAGGTGGCTCCCTGGTCCTTACCTATTTTTCTGAAACAGGGTCTCTCACGTCTGCAACTCACCAAGTAGGTAAAGATGGCCAACTAGCAAGACCCAGGGATCCGCCTGTCTCCAACTCGCCCATGCTAAGATTACAAGCACAGCTTTACTCTTCTCTTGGGTTCTGGGATTCAAACTCTGATCCTTCCTTCCTCATGCTTGTGAGATAAGTACCTCACCAACAGCTTCCCTTTCTTCAAGTCTTTGGCAACCTCTTGTGAGAACAAAACACAAGGAAGCAGAGTGATCTTACCTGAGGGAAGGGAATAGAGGCGGCTTTAGAACCCAAAGTTACACTCAGCATACATTCCTGTAGGTGCCACCTGAGGAGTGGGCTCATCGTATACTCTGGGTGGCTGCTGCTTCAGAGGAGCACTGCCATTTGTCCAGTCATAGAGAGGGGGGTTATAATTGATTCTTCTGTCTAAAACAAGCAGAGCCAAGCAGGACTTTCCCAAACTTCTTTTAGGGTTTGACATGAATTTTTTCCTTTGTCAACCTTCTCACTGTTGTAACAATATCCTGACAGAAGGAAGTTGAGGAAGGAGGGTCAACCCTGACATAGTTTGGGTGTTACTATACGTCATGGGGGTGGGGGAGGACACGGTAGCAGCCGGTTCAGCTGTGGAAGTACTCAGCTGGCAGATACATTCTGGCCTGCTACTCGGTGTCTGCCTTTCACGCAGGTCAGAGCTCCAGCCTAGAGAATGGCGCCACCATGGTTTAGTGCCGTCTTCTCACCTCAGTTAACCCAATCTAACAGCACCTTTCCAGGCACGCCCAGTGGCTTCTCTAAGCAGAGATTTCACATCCTGCTGACAAATCAGTGCTAACGATCAGAGCTGGCACACAAACTGTCCCAAAGGTGAGACAGATCACTCCAGAGGAAGGTGGGTAAAATCCCTTATGCAAGACTTCTCAGCCCCTTCGATGTGCTAACACACATCGGGAGGGGGGGGAATCCCACTTCCCCTCCCTTCTGATGCTATCCTCACAAAACATTCCTTGGGCTGAGCAAGTGCTCAGTGCCTGTACCTGTGAAGGACTTTGGCAAGGCGTGGGGATGTCGGGGGTGGGGGTGGGGATGGGGGGATGGGGATCTGAAATTTTGTTCAGTTTCTCACCTTTTTTCCTTTTTGATTCTGTAACCAAAGTCCATATTTGTCCTTTTTTTAAAGGACTTTAGAATTCTCGTAGCTATTCTTAGTAAAGCTGAGAGAATATTTGTCTAAAATACAGGGCTCTGAATCTTTAAAGCCACAGATTTTGAGAGACATAGAAAGATGAACATGAATTGACTTCTAGGGAAACAATGTTTTCCTAAACTCCTTGTGCACCTGAGGATTAATTGTGGAATTATAATGCATATTTAAGGGAACCTAGGGTGATTTCTCCTGCCCCTCAGCACATGGCCCACAAACAGTACCTTCTCAGATTCTGTGGCAGATTTCTCTCTTGAGTTTATCTCTGCACATGCCCAGAGGAAACAAAAGGGCAGTGATTTTGACTTCTCTGGAGGTAAACACAAGGAAGGGAGATGAACTTCCACAAGGTATTGGCTTCTCTGAAGCAAACAAGCGTTGGTTGTGTCTATAATCCCGCCAGTTTATCAGGCCTTATTAGCCTTGAAGATGCCCCCATATGCTGGCAGTATGTTGAGGTAAGGATAGAGACCGGAAGGTGGCTAGTAGCTGCTGATTATTCTCTCTCTGTCCCATGGATAAGTGCAGTGTCCAACATCAACATGAGGCCTAGGGGAGAGGGGTGGTTTCTTCCCTTTGCAAACAGTGACCCCTGAAGGCCTGTGAACTGGAGCCAAGCCTGTTGTGGCCACTGGGGAGGAGATGCCCTTCCTATCAATGGAGCCAGTACACTGGAGAAGGATACTTGGGGGGAGGGGACAAGACAAAATAGAGGTCCCCAACAGCAAGGCTAGAGCCCTTGCACGCAGCCAACAGTCTGAAACACGGCTCTCCGAAGCTCACCTCCCAGGAGAGTCAGGTGTTCTCTCCTGAAGCCAGTGTGGGGGGTGGGGGGTGGGGGAGAGCTACTCCTACGCTACAATAAAGAAGTAGTTGAATAATCCACTCCTAGTCTTAAAAATTCATGTAAAATTTGCATTTCTCCTTCATAATATAGCCATGTTTGTTTTAAAAGAAAAAATACGTTAAATTATTTACCTTTGAGCAGAGTCGACTTTCCAGGGAAGACGTGCCATGGGTATGCAGTGTCTTCTCACCTTCTTCAGTGCCGAGCGCTCACGGTTGGGGAGCCCAGTTTTCCGTTACCTGCTATGAAGGAAGAATGATCTTAAGCAAGGTTATAATGTGGATATCTTTGGGGAGCCATTATTCTTCAGACACAAAGGAGACTGAGGAGAGGCCAATAGATAACTGCTTAAAGGCAATTTTCAGCATCATGGTTTCAATTTTGGAGTGGGTCTCTGTCCTCCAGTTCAGGATCCCAGGATTGAAACAATGTCTCTTGTGGTCTGTTTAGGACAGAGCTTGGGCCAGGGGGTGATTGCTCCTGCAAGGATCTCTGTCCTTCTGTCCAAATTCTCTGACCCTGTAACCCACCACTGCACCTCCCGACTGCCAGCCGCATCCACTCCATGGGTAAATTCCAGAATAGGTTTCCACAGGTCTTGCCTTAATAATCGTACTTCAGTCATCTTTGGAGCCGAGGTTAGTTCCTTCTTCGGGGCTGAGATCATTGCTTTCCATGCTTCCGAGAGGACGAGGTTTGTTTCGTAGTCTGGGTTCTCAGATTCTATTCCAGACCTCATCAGATTTTCCTGTCTTTGTTTCCTTTGCCTCATAGAACTAAAACACGGTATCCAGACACTTCAGAGCCAGCTCACATCACTTCTGAAATTTAAACAGGGCTTTAAAGTGGGCCTGGGAGACAGCTCAGGGACTACCAAACAAGCAAGAGAACCTAATTTCTAATCTCCAGCATCCAGGAAAAAGCCAGGTATTGTAGTGTACATCTGTTACCCGAGCCCTGGATGGAGAGGAGACAAACAGATCCCCGGCGTTTGCTAGCCAGTCTAACCTAACCAGTGAGCTCCAGGTTCAGACAAGACCCTGACCCAGAAACTAAGGGGGAAAGTAATTGAAGGAGACACCTAACGCTGAACTCTTACCTCCATGTGCATAGAGCACAGGTGCCCATTCAAACATTCACATAAATATTTTTAAATAACATCTTTACATCTGTTCATTTAAGTCTTACATCCAGCATCCCATATTGGAGCTTGGGAGAAGAGCTCTAAATTTAAGAATCTCATTTGTCAGACCCTAACATGTACTTTCAATGTTATGGCCCAATCCTTAGGATTCAAAGAAGTCTGAGGATGGGGTATGGAGGGAGGGCTGGGAAGAACTGCATTGCTCTACTTAGGAAGCCAGGAGATGATTGTCCTTAGAAGGAGTCATAGAAAATATGCAAATGAATGAAAGTAACCTGCTTCAGTACACTTCACAGAAACAAGTGACAGTAAGACTTGGTCCTAGGCCTAACGTCTAAACCTGTAGACCAATAAACTCCCCACGGCCACGATGCTGTTTTATTCTGCTTAAGCTCCTGAATTATGTCTCAAAAGAAGACATTCCCCTTGTGTTTTATTCTGTGGATTTGGGAACATCAGTTCATGGCATCTTCGCCGCTAAGCCAGAGGGTTGGAAGCACAATCAAGGGGGAAGAAAAGCAAATTGCAAAATTCATTTCTGCACCTCACGTGCACATCTTCAGAGACCATTACTGCCAACAGATTGCATAGGCTGTCAACAATCTGGTATTAAAGGAAATGAGGGGGCAACAGAGCTGTAATCCACAAGACCAGTGACAATGAGAGCAACAGATACTCTTCCCCTACAGACATCCTTTCTCTGTGTGTGGTGATAATTTGACAGGAGCGTGGGATAAAACCTTGGGATAATACTGAGATATGTTCCCTTTGAGAAGCAACCTGGGAGAGCTGGAAATCACTCGGACTCTGTTAACCACGGTCTTGAGTTCAAATCCTCCTCCCACCTCTCCTATTTGAGTCCTCTCTTTAAGGTTAGATTTCCACTCTTATGGAACGTCATAGCACTCATGAGAAAACACAGACCAGGAGGAGCAGTGCTGCAGAGTGGCTTTGAAATGTTCCTCAAAGACCTGTGTGTTAAAGGATTGGGATGTAGGATTCTCTTCTTAAAAGGTGGTGGAATTTTGGAGATGCATGCCATTAGGTTAATAGGCTATGCCCTTACAGAACCATATAAAAGCCCACCCCTTCTCACTCTCTTCTGTTGCCTAGCCCTGGCATCGATAGTTAAATACTACTATGTGCTTCTGTCAAGGTGTGCTGCCAAGCTGCAGGCCCCAAAATAATGAGGCCAATGAACAATTAAGCATGGATTGAACCCTTTAAACTTGTGAGTCAAAAAGAACCTTTATTCTTTATAAGTTGGTAGCCTCGAGTATTTTGTTAGAGTGATGGAAAGCTAATAACACAGATAGGAATCTAACACAACTTTTTTTCCCTCTCTTTTTTGGCTTTTCCATAAGCTGTGTTGACTGGGTTCCCTGAGATGACAATTTGAAAGCAGAAAGGGCTCTAGCCCTTCACAGGCGTCAGCGCATAGCTGCTCATTCAGCTTTTTTTATTAAGCAAAATGATAAGACATATCCCGTAATCAGCACATGTTCCCATTTTTGCCTAATGACACTAATCTGTTTTTATCTTAGTCATTTAACTGAGCTTCATGATTATCCCAGGCAAGGTTTTAGGGATTTAAATCATTTGTTTGATGTTTTTGCTTTTAGGCATGTTTGATTATTTATTAAAATCGATAAAATCAGCTGCGTCAACTAGTTATTAAAACTATAATTCCTTTATTGGCGAACACCAGGAGGGCTGAAATAAATGAAAAGCCAGAAAACCACACGTGACTCCTTGATTATGCAGCAAGTTCCGACAGGAGTGGCCTACATACTCCGCAGTAACTCAAGCCTGTTCGCAACAAGTCTGTTCTATCTTTAGTCAATAAGGAAAAGGGCCAAGCGCATCGGCATATGTGCAGGTCGTTTTCCGATTTATGCTTTAAAATAAACACACACACGTTTGAAAGAAGCAACGCATTCTGGCCTCCAGAAAGGAAATACCAAATACTTCCTAAAGGAGAGTAGTGGCTGGTTCCTATTAACTCTTTCCTACTTGGCATATGCATGGGATTCCAACCACCAAGAAGAGGATTCTCTTTTCCCATCTCCAAACATGGGACTGGTGTAACCCTCTGTGGCCAGTGGACTATGGTAGGGTGATAAGAGGTCAGTCTCTCTGGCCCCTAAGTCATCATATGAAAGGACTGTGTGGGCTCTGTACTCACAGTGAGCCAGATGCCCAGCTCTTGAAAAGGCTTAGGCCAGAATACAAAACGATGAGACACCTATGCAGAGAGAAAACCACACAGAGAAGCAGAGAGCTGCAATGGTCATCAAGTAGCATCTTCTAGTAGCTCCTAGCCCAGACCAACCTAGGAGTGACTGAACCGCCCAGTGGAACAATCGGCATTCTGGATGTATACCATGTGAACAAAAAGCAAGTCAACACAGTCTTCAGTCACATTTAGAGCTATTCTTTACTCAACAACAGGTAGCCTAAAGGGAGAGAAGAGATAAGTGCATGAACCCAGATTTCTCAGAACAGTGCTCAAAATAAAACATACCTGGCTGAAAAAAGCTAGTTCTCACCCCTCACCAAACCCAACTCCCAACTGATCTATTTACAACCCATCTCCCACACAGAAGAATTGGGGAGCATCATGTAAGAAGGAAAGGAAGGACTAAAAAACCCAGGAGACCAGGAAGTCTGCTCTGAGGTTGTGGCAGGGAAGCTTCACCCATGCCACCTAGATGACATGGCTGCCTAAGCAAGCCCTGAAGGATGACAGCACCAGTGGTCATGCTAATGAGGAAGGGGGTCATCTCAGAGAGTCCCATCACTAGGCAAAGAACTACTGCTAGGCAGGGATCAATGGTTGCCTGCAGGTGACTGCAGAAAGGAGAATTAGTCTCCTGAGGGTGCCTCCTGGTGGGTTATCCAATACCAAGTGCTCAACCCCCAACGCATAGGTACACAAGCAACACTAAAAGAGTTCAGTAGGTTGCAAGCACACACACACACACACACACACACACACACACACACATTTAAATTTTAAAAAGGCAATAAATTTGAGAGGAAGTGAAAAGAATATTGGAGGAGAAAGAGGGGATAATGGTGTACTTATATTTTAAAGTTTAGAAATTGCAACAACAGAAAAGATGGCAAGCTGAACTGACAAAGTGAATGTACATCAGCTCATCATTGCCGTTCTCCTTCAAAGACATTTCAAAAGAAAGGTCTCTTCTGAAATCCTTCAAGGGAGGAGTAACATGCAGGGCTGCATAACTCTGAAGACATGAGTTTAGAAGTAAGAATTCTGAACTAGCTCTGCCCCTCAGTATGAGAAGACGTTGGGAATGGGGTCCATCTTCTGGGATTCTACTGTGTCACTAGTACAGTGAGAGAGGCTGGTGATAGAAACAGTAGTGGAAGGAAGTTAATAAGATCACTGGGGTTGTATTTATTTATAGACTCAAAGAGCCCTATGCACAGATGCTAAAATATGAGGTCTGTGTATCATTTCATGTGTAATCAGAGAACAATACTTGAGAATGTAAAATATATTATATTGTATGCATATTTAAATTCTGTTTCATTAACTGAGCACATTCCTTGACTCTTATGTAATATTAATATTGATTTTTAAATGATAATACCATATTATGTATGTTTACTAGTCATTTTAATTTGAAAATGTAAGAGGATAAAAAATGTAATTTTGCCACCAATTTTAGCATTAAGTGTTTAAAATTTGCATTCATTTGCATTTGTATGTACATGTGTGCCTGAGTGTCTGTATGTTCAACATGTGAACGCACTGCAAGCAGAAGCCAGAAAAGAGTGTCAGATCTCCTGGAACTGAAGAGAGAGAAGGTTGTGAACTGCCTAACGTAGATGCTAGGAACTAAACCTGAGTCCAGCACAAGAGTCTCAAGTGCTCACAACCACTGAGCCATCTCTCCAGGCCATTTTGACATTTCCATGCTTGTACTGTATTGCAAATCATAGTAGATCGGACTTAACTTAAAGGTTTTTTTTTTTCTCTTCTCAAAGTAATCCTGGGTACTGTCTCTAGCTTTGTTCAGACCTCCAATTAAATTGGGACTTCTGGTACCTAACAGATTAGCAGTTGTGCTCTATGAGGGTGTGAAGATGACCTAGCTGTGGACCCTTAAACCGTTTCCCCTTCACGGGATACTTGCCTAGTGAATCACCTGATGTGTAGTTGTGCAACTGACAACCGAAGGGACCCTGGCATGGGAAGCTTCATTACGGTGACACAGCTTTTGAGGCTTTTGTCAGACCCCGGGCTTTGTTATAGCTGTTACAACATCATCCTGGCATTGGAACTGATGCTTTTCCACGCCCTAAACCTGGAGCAGGCCCTGATTCTTCAGATGGAAGTGAAAATTCTGGGCAGCACTTCGACATGAAGCAAGTCCCAAGATCCTTGTCGGGTGGCTTAGAGAGAAATCCTCTGTCCCTGAGTCAAGGGAGGCTGGGATAGAAATCTGGGGCTGAGGAGTGTAGCCAGAGGAAGAGTGCTAGGTGAGTAGAGTCCTTAGGGAAATGGATGTGGCAGAGGCCACTTCAGCATGGAGAGAAATATCTAAAGGGTTCTGTGACAAGGGATGCCTGTAGGTTTTAGTCTCTGGATGCAGGCTCGATCCATGCCAGGGTAGTGCAGAGCTGGAGACCCTGTGGAGAGTAAATGAGCTACCTTCTGGTATGAAAGAGTCACATTTCCACCCAAAATGAATGCCAAGGCCTGGGGATCAAATTCAGTAGTAGCCTCTATGCAGAAGACACTTGGCCCATCCCCAGCATTACCAGAAAGAAAAAAG